>NW_024609884.1:28046581-28536670 GCF_016920785.2 Ixodes scapularis | reverse complement strand
GTCGTCAGCAATGCGGGGCCTTGTCGTAAGCTGGGAAGGAATCTTTGGTCTTCTGCTTCGGCTAAATGTTAAAAAAATCGTGTGGGCCGGACAATGTACCTAACGAATTCCTTCGACGCTATGCTGAATGGCTATCGCATTATTTGCTCGCCATTTTTAATAACTCACTAAAACAAAAGGAGATTCCTTTTGACTGGCGTCGCGCTCGTGTTGTGCCTATTTTAAAAAGTGGTGATCCTCAGTGCGTTTTTAATTATCGCCATATATACCTTACTTCTGTTTGTTGTAAAACACTGGAGCACATAGTGTGCAGGCACATTACTGATTATCTGGAAGAAAATAATCTCCTTACCAGTGCTCAGCACGGCTTTCGTCGAGGGCTATCAACAGTGACACAATTAGTAACAACTTTACATGATATTACCCTCGCCCTAAATAAGAGAAAGCAAGTCGATGCCATCTTTCTAGACTTCGCGAAGGCTTTCGATAAAGTACCGCATCATGAACTAGTGCAGAAGCTACACGCAATCGGAATAAAAAACGACCTAGTCCAATTCGCTCAGTCGTACCTTTCAAACCGCACCCCAGTTCATTGAAATCGATAAGCAATCTTCAAGTCGGTTATCTGTTTCATCGGGTGTTCCACAAGGATCGGTTTTGGGACCGTTATTGTTTCTTATCTACATAAACGACATAGTTGACAGCGTAGATGACAGAGTTCGGGTTCGGTTGTTTGCAGTCGACTGCATATTGTACCAAGAAGCAGAAACCCGTAATGATCAGCTAGCTCTCGAAAATAATCTTCAGAATGTATGCATGGTGCGAACATTGGCAAATGCCATTGAACTTGGAGAAACGTACATTACTAAGGGTTACGAATAAAAAAAAACTGTACTGAACTTTCCCTATACAATTAATGGCACTCAAGTTAAAGAAGCCTCTGAAGTTAAGTATACTTGGAGTAACAATTACGAGCAGTTTGAACTGGAATACCCATGTCGCCAATGTGTGTACTGCTGCGAGACGAGCGTTGTGGTCCCTAAGGCGCAAACTTCCACTGGCACCCTCCAGTGTCAAGCTATGTGCCTATAAGACTTTAGTTAGGCCAGTTTTAGAATACGCGTGAATAGTCTGGGATCCGTGTACACAAAAAGCCATAGACGAATTAGAGAAAGTTGAAAGGCTAGCTGCGCGATTCATAGCCCCATCAGAAATGTTGAAATCACTTGAATTGGAGCCTTTGAGATCGCGCCGGAAAAATTTCCGATTGAGGTTTTTGTACCTAATGAAGAATAATTACTTTACTTTAGATTCATCACCTTACATAAAGCACGTCACACACCGAAATACACGATTTAATCATGGAAGTCTTTTAGAGCCGTACCAAAGCGCAAACAATATATATATTTTTTTTATTCGTTTTGTCCTAGTACCATAACAGAATGGAATAGACACTGTTGATAGCCCTACCCCTGATGTATTTTTTCCAGATTGCGATGATATATGCTATTTAGTATCAGTGTTGTGTTGAAGAACGTGTGTGTTTCTGTTTCTCCCATCCCCTTCCCTGTTCTTTTTTTCCCCCCATTCCTGCCTCGGCCCTAACGGGGCCTGCAGTATTGTGAAATAAAATTTAAAAAAAACAAACTTAAACATCCTACAGGAGATTCTGCAAGGAGCCATTAAGCCAGATTAACCGTATTCCCGCTTATCTGAATACGACAATTTCCAGCAAAAAATTAGGGCCCTGCAAACATAATTCACCCTTTTCTGTTTATTTTAATCCAACTGCCCGAAAGGCGTTCTGAAACGATTGAATAGCGACGTAGATTATGGCCCTAAGGAATATAAAAGCACGTTCAATACTTCTATTGCCCCGCCATTCGCGGTACGTTATAATACTGAGGAGTATATCAATTAGTGTTTTAAAGGTTTATCGACATTTTGTTAATAATAAAAACTTGCATTTGTAACAGAACCTAGTGCATAATAATGTTTGTTTCAAAACGTGCTTTCCTTGCAAAGAATATGAAAAGAAAAATTACAGGAAGATCCATTGGTGGATTCTTCAGACCTTGGAAATACCCCACAGACCCCCTTTGGGAAGCGCTAACGCTGACCCCTTTACTTTTTTCTTTTGGCTTTCTCTTTTACTTCCTCTATTTTTTGCTGCCTCTTTCTGGCCTCGTTACAAAGTCAGTGTTAGCGTTTTTCAAAAAAAAAAAAAAAAAAATGGGGGGGGGGGCGTTTCCCAAGGGTCATGCTAACGGATTCCCCAAAAATACATATGTGGATCTTCCTCTAATTGTTTTCACCCCTTTTTTATACTCTGCCTGTCAGTTGTACGTCGACGCCCTTGGCTACGGTCATCCATACCACTTGTGGAAGGAACCGCATCCATATCACTCGTAGAGGGAACCGCATCCATTGCTTTAACTACAAACACAATCACAGCCCACGCGCCGCTACTGCGGAAACCAAGAGCGAAGAACAACCGGCGACAGCATAGCGGCAACTGAGCAGGCCCGCATTCCATCGCGGCTCCTAGACAACAAAAGCCGTAGTGCTGAATGAGATGGCGTCATCAGAGAAGGACAACGCTGGGTACAGATTGGACACGACGACGGCGTCAACATTCAGCTCAAACTTGACTCGAAGCCGAGCGCTAACGCAGCACTCGTTTCCAATCTGTGTCCAGCCTTCTCTGATAATCCATCTCACTCAGTACTGTTGAAGGCCGAGCGGGTTGAACATGAATACATAAAGTTGAAAGAATAAAACACGGAAAAGCACAGGACGACAAATGGGGTCGTCCTGTGCTTGTCCTCCGTGTTTTATTCTTTCAACTTTATGTATTCATTCAGTACTACGGCTTTGTTTTCTAGGAGGTGCTTCGCGGCGCCTCCTCCTCTTTGACTCCGCGCCAGCTGTGCGCGTGACTGCCGAAAACGAAAGGGCTCGTTTTGACGAACACCCGGCGATGTCTGTCAGTTTGTCAACGCCGGGGAGAGAGGGAGAGGTGGACGCGTGCTCACGTCAGCGCTTCGGACCAATGGGAGTGTCGCACGCGACAACTGACAACCGAAAGACAACGCCGGGTTTTCGTCAAAATGAGCGTTCGGTGCGCGCTCCATTCACAAAATGTTCCGAGTACAATCGAGAGGATGGCGCTGAGGAAATGTCACTTCGGTTTACGGACGCAACCTACTGCAGCCCGATATCGGGGTCATGTGGAAAGCGATGGAGCTTGAAGACAGTAGAGAGATTTAGTAGATCGTTCCCATGACTCCGATAACGATACCCGATACTCCGCCACCGCCTCCCTTGTGCATGCATAGTATCGTTATCGGCGCTATCGGAGCTATCGGAACGATCTACTAAAACTCTCTATTGAGCCGCACTTGCCGGATTCCGTGCAAGCTACATATGTCCTCGGACAGCATTCGATGCTTTCTGTCGTTATCCGTGCACCCTATAACCGAGCAATGGTGTCCCGATGACCGGGGGACTGTAGCCATCGAAGTCCGTGACTTTAATTAAGTTTGAGAGTTTAAAACAGGGAAGAAAGCGCGAACAAAGTTCGGGCAATGCATGCACCCAACACCGGCGAAGCCTCTCATTCGGGACTTCCGCTCTTTCTAACGCACCATCAAGGAGGAAAGCCGCCGGTATCCCAACCCCTTCTTTCTCTGCTTTCAAAATGGCGCTATACCCACGATAAAACGGTCTATTAGCGGCGAGATGTTTCGGTGGCGCCCTCGTTAGGTTACCTTTCGTGACGTCATTACCTTGTGAACAGCAAGTTCGATGGTGTTTGTAATGGGCACGGTGGAAGCCTGAAATCATAGCGCTCTCAAAGCAACACTGCCAACACCGTCAAAATTTAAGTTCTTCCATTCCTCTTATTTCCGCCGATGAGACGTCCTTTGCTGGCGTCATAGTCAGCATTCGGCCAATCGTGGCAGGCCGACCACAGCGACGCTTTCGATCGCTCACATCGCCAATAGACGCTTTCAGCGCGCGCCAGGTTGAGCCGCCATAGCCGACCTTCTCTTGTCTTACCGAGATGCCGAGCCACTGAAGCGGGCCTTGACGAGTCTCCAGAAGGGCCTATGCTGGGGAGAAGGACACAGTAACACTTAAAATGGCAATAACCGTTCCTGCTGTTGTAATGATGAAGTGGAGCGAACGGAATACTAGGGAACAAAAACTGAAGGTCAGTTATGGCGGCGCCCATGCACAGCTGCCTGAAAGCGTCTATACATCAACACGCGGCCGTGACGTCACGCCGCTGCGGTGGTGCTGCTATTGGCAGGGCGCATGCGCAGACGCTCCACTTGACGAGAATCTGGTACCTGCGCACGCGCAGTGCCCACACCTCGCGTGGAAACTCCGCGTTTTCCCACACCTCGTGCATGAAGGCTTGTGTGCAAACAGTGCGTTGGCCTCTAGGATCGATATGCCAAACCAGGGGCGTTTCGAAATGGTCAAAGCTAGAGTTCCTGTATAGGCTCCCTACGGGAGCCAGAGTTGCGCGTTCATGCATGGCGTGTGGATACAGCTCCTCACGTGACTGAATTCGGCGAGTAGCAGCGCCGCGCGTTCGAGGCGCGCGGCGCGCTCAAAAGCCAGGGAACGTACGCCGGGGCGCGTGCAACGTCAACTTTGCTGCACGACACTTGATACGGCTCCTCACGTGATCGGATCTCGTCGAATAGCGGCGAGGGCGGCACGCGGCACGTGGAATCAAACGCGCAACTCTGGCTCCCGTAGGGAGCCTATAGGAACTCTAGTCAAAGCGCAGGATGAATTTGAATTTTATCAACAAGTACCGCCAAGCTGGTGCATGCTGGGACGCACTTGAGCCAGAAATGGCGGAGCGTCGCAGCCAATCCAGTTTCTCGAGGCGGCGCGGCGACGGCATCTGCATTATATAGGATAGATAAACCAATAGTAGAGGGCTCACAAACGGCGGAGCGCCACCGGCAGTCACAGCAACGCGTCTGGATGTGGGATGCGCCATGAGCCAAAAATGGCGACGCTTCGCCGGCATCCGATAGGAGCGACCGCGGCACGATCAAACGATGGCGGTAGGATATCCAGAGCTTTAGCAATAATAGCGCCACCGCAATAAAAATAAAATGGTTGTGTCGCGTCGGTCGCGTCGCATATTGGCGCCGCAGGTGTTTCGGGCGTACGGTGGTGATTTAGAAGATAGAAAGCGTGGGATATTTATTTCGCATGGTCAGTGAAGAAAGGACAGGGGAGCTTCAATAACACGCGTCCTCCGTCGAGGAAGCGGTTGATTGCCCCACCGACGGGCCGGGTACGCCTCGCAACTACGGTCGTACGACGACGAGATCACTTTACAGGTGAGCGATGCTAGTTTAAATTTTGCGCTGGAATAACCTTGTGCATTCTCCTTTTAAAAGAAAGATTACTAATCCCAATGAACCACTGATCTCGTGCATCCTGTTAGACGACGTCGGGATACAGCCAGATTCTTTTTCGGTCGCTGAACCACCAGCAGAAGTAACTACGTTCTCGCGCTAGAGGCTATGTATGAGTGGGACAGCTGAGACTAGGGGTATACCTGCTCCTTGCTGGGCTGGAGTCGCGGACCGGTGCGAGCATTGTTCCACGATTTTCTTAATTGTATTACTATTTATGAACACGCTTCCTGCGCCAGCCTGCCTCAACAGTAGGAAAAACAAACTAAAGCGCCATCGTACGACCTGAACAAAGACCTCGTGAATTTATGACCAGGTATTTTTGTCCCTCTGCACCGAGGCAGCAGATTGCAGCTACTGTGACCTGCTCCTGCTAATTAATGGAAGTACTTTTTCTGCGAGTTCGAACGATAATGTGCCGTGAGGTTCTCTCCGAAAGAGCGGCAAAACAGTTGAAAACAAAAAGAGGCTAGCCTAGGCTAAATCTCCCGCATAAATGTATACTATACAAATGACTGTACCTAATTTGATTCGAATTTTCATGACAATGTTCAGTTGGATGGAGTTATAAAAAGTTCATTTCTTTTTCAGGTTCAAGATGTCCAATCCACGTGTAAGATTTCCAAATAATGAGTGGGGGCTTGATTCATACTTTCCTGTGCGAGATATTTTGGAAGGAAAATATTGTGTAACAAAGAAAACACCAGTGCATACACTCTAATGGTGAATTCCGCTCGCAGATCTTGAGCGCTCCAAAAGCGCTCCATTTGGAGCGCGCATATTCCGCTCGCAGATCTGGCTCGAGCTGGTCATCTTCCACTCGTAGATCTCTGGCAGCGCCCGCTCCACGGAGCGCCCCAAACCCCGCCGAACTTGCTCTGCGGGATTCGACAGATCTCTCCGGAAATTGGCAGAGCGGCCCACGTGATTTCCGTCTAAATCGGCAGTGCGCATGCGCGCCGCGCGGCGAGGTTGGAGAGGCCGGCGGGCCGGTCGGGCCGTCGAGGTGGATCTGCGCGGGTGGGTCGGTTGTTTACGCGGGATTGTGACGGCTCGAACGCTTCTACCTCGCGTAGATCAGGGATACAAAGCCGGGACTGTGGAGCGTAGTAAATCGTAAGCGCTGACATCTGTGATCGTGAGAGGAAGAACGACAGAAAAGCCGGAGGCAGACGCAAGGTTAGGCCTGTTCATTCTGCAGCCAATGATTGTTTACCTTTTTACACTGCATTCCGCCGGCGTTTTCCCGTGAAATAAAGCAAGAAGTGATTAGGCAACGACCGCGCAAGTGATTGTTTGTTACCTCTGTGTTTATTAAAGTCGTACCAGAAATGTGAACTCCACCGCTGGCAATCGCTGTCCGTGCCCCGCCGCTTCGAGGCGGCCGAAGGTATGTGACGGTGCCGAACGCGGACGTATTCGTGATTTGTGACATGGGCGCTGTGGTGCGTATAATTTCGGCCGGCTTGTGTCGCGTGTTATTTCTGCAACTAAGCAGTGACAGTGGTCACTGGTCGTCGGAAAGATCAGTCAGCTGAGGCGTTGGTGGGCTTGTCAAGTTCGAGCAGCGGTTATTTTGAACGGCGGCGGGGGAAGCGGTGGGGAGGGGTGTGGGGGAGGTCGCTCCAAAAATGCAAGTTTATCTTCCCCTCGTCGATTCGGAGCGGGTCCCACGGAGCGGAATTTTGCCTCCCTCGCGGGTTTTGGGAAGCGCTCCAGATCTACGAGTGGAATTCACCATAAAGAAATGCGTGCGCGTCTACTTATCCACAAAACACTGAAAGAGTCAATCTCTGCGATCTACGAAATCAGCTCAGCGAATGATGAGGCGGAACATCCGTTTAGAGCTAAATATGTCGCATTACGCAATGCAAAGCGTCATGCTTGCATTCCGTAATGCCACAGCGCAGATTTAATTTTGAGGTCTAAACAGATGTTCCGTTTCATCATTCACTGGGCTGATTTCGTAGATCGCAGAGATTGACTCTTCGAGTGTTTTGCGGTAAGTAGATGCGAAGGCATTCGGTAGGCGCCGATTGCAAGGAGCGCCTACGCGAACCTTGTAGTCGGCACATAGGTGTTTGTGTGTGTATATATATATATATCAGTGTGTCGAACCGAAAAAAATACGGGTTCGGTTACGGTTCAGGTTCAGGTAAATTTATTTTGTTCCGGTTCAGTTCCGGTTCGATTAATTCGATCCGCGAACCGGTTCCCGAACCGGTTCGGGGCGCTGAACCGGTTCACGAACCGGTTCGGAAATTATAAATGACAAATTGCAACATCAAAATAAATTACAAATAAAACATCTGAAATCAGCACATACGAAACGGGATACATCGTAGTGTAAGGTTCAGGGATTTCTACCAGGAATGGTTTCTTTATGTGCACTCAAAGGTTACCTCACCGACGTTTACGCATTCGGACTTCATCTAATTGGGTCCGACGCAGTAGCTGTAAAATCCGCGACCTTCTTACAAACCCACTTACAAGTAGAACTCGCTAACTATCCTGCCACCTCAGCGTGTAAGCAATTGAAGGAACAGTGGGAAGAAAATACAGCTTTCTTTATTTGAACTATAGCCTTCGGTAACTCAAATTAGACCCTTAAAGAAGTTTTCATTAAACAAGATACGAAATATGAAAAACACTTCACCGAACGCAACGCCAGAAGGACGTAATAGGATAAATATTAAAATAGAAGAGTTCGCTGTCTCACAAATATGTTAGCTTCTAAGTGCCTATACGCACTTAAAAAACAAATGGCATTGATAGCACATTCATTGTCAACAGCGCGTGGCCGAACCGTTTCGACATGAGCCGGTAACCGTTATTTTTTTTCCGGTTCAGTTCCGGTTCGGGTTCATCGCGATTACAATATAACGGTTCGGGTTCGGGTTCAGTTCCGGAAAAAATACCGGTTCGGTTCCGGTTTTCGGCTCGGTTCGGTTCCGGTGCGACACCCTGATATATATATATATATATATATATATATATATGGGGGGGGGGGGGGGAGATTAAGACGGGCTCGTCGCCCTCCCCCCCCCGGCCGGGGAACTGAGAAGTTTCCGCCTATCCACCAGTGACATATGTTATGTTGCCATTATTAGAACCATTTTCATTTTCTGGAACAATAATCCACGCTTGTCAGTGTTTAATTGCTGCTTCACTGAATAAAATTTGTTTCGCAATATTTCTTGGACACACATATATTAATAAAAGAACGATTGCTCGCATGTTTTCAAGCGTTTCCAGGAATGTACGACAGCATAATGCAACGTTTCCGGGAATGTTTCGCTGACAGTGAAATGCATTTTTATTGACAGTTTTATCACGACCATGAGCAGGGAAACATACACAACCTTATGACAATATAAAAATGTTTCCCATGCTCTTAACATGGTGACATTGGCGCAGACTCGAAGCATGCCCGGCAGCACACTTGCAGATGACGTGTGTACACATCTCGAGGAGCAAGGACTGTCAAAGAATTTATGAGAACCCCGACTACTTCAGGGGTACTGCACGGCAGATCAGTTGTTCATGATATTCTAAATCTCACAAAAGATGTCTCCCAGTTTGTGAGAAAGCAGTCATCACCTAGACTTATCTGTATCGTTAGCCGAGTTATACTGAAAATTGGGGTACAGTCTAAACCAAAACATGTAACTCGAAGATATAAGAGACTACAGAGATTACAAAATATCTAACGATATTTCTAACGGGCTAAGAACCGGGCACCATATAGAGAATGCAAAATAAACGAGGAAAGGGCACCTGTATATTCGAGCACGGGAGTAAAGTAATTTAAATTAACTAAGAATTTTTCGCATGCAATTACATGGTTGGTAGGTTTCCTGCAAGTAGCCTCAATTAAATTAAGGCCACCTAGGCTGGCATCTCGCCTAGTAACTTGTTGCATGATGAGCCTCAACGTCATTCTTGCAAGTGTTCACGAATCGCACGCTACATATCCTCGCTGACTTTGGCGGAATACAAACTGAAGCTCCCCCACTGAAAAATTGAACAACAGCATAAGATCTCCGGCGTGATCAATGGAAGATCGAGACAAAATAATAAAAAACTATTATAGTACCTGACGAGCAGTGGCTCAGTCAGGCCTTTTTGTTTTTTTTTCCCGAAAAAAAAAGAGGGGGGGGGGGGGGGGGTGCTGGGCTGAGGTGGGGTGGGATGTGCATTCCTTCTGTGTGTGTGTGTGTGGGGGGGGGGGGGGGGAGGGGGGTATGCACGAGTTTATTATAGGGTCGTACACAATAACAAGAACCAGCTAAAAAAAAACACACACAAAAAAAAAAAACTGGGACAGCGATTAAGTAAGACATACGACAGGACAAAGTTGTACTCGCAACCCCCATAAACCCCTCCCCTAGCTGCAACACTGCTAACGAAGTAAGAACGGCAGGGCGTCTCTTCTGAACGGCCGACCTCCAGCAGGTGTTCGTTGCCCTTTGTTGCGATCATCGCGGCGAGTGCACGCTCGAGGCTCGCAAGATCGAAGCCCTATCGAAGGTTGGAAGCTGGTGCTGGAGGAACAGCTCCCCGCCGTTCTCATCCTGCCAGTGATGCTAGTGGAAATATTCGTGCCAAAGGGATCCAACATCGCGATCGTGGCCCCGTCAAACGCCACGAGGGAAGGGACAGATGCGCGCGCGCAAATCAAATATTCCGTCAGGCAGGCACTGCCAACTAACGTTTCCGCGTTCAGTATTGATGCTAATTTTGTTCTGACAAAAATCCATTTCATTTTTGCGGCATATTTATCAAAACTGATCCTCCAACGAACGAGAAACTTACTTTTGTCAAAGCATCTGCCGTTGTCCAGGCTTTGCGCCGTTCGAGTCTCGTACGGCTTTCCAGGAAAGCGGTAGAATGTTAAGGACGGACTACAATAATATCGGAGGTTGTTACTGCAATCAACAACGCAAGATTATACACTGTCTCACTGAAACTGTGCAGTACAGTGGAAGCTATGAGGTGTCAACAGGCTCGCGCAGTCCGCCCCAGAACATAGTGCCAAGTTGTATATATTGTCGGGTTTTCTCTCGACATGTTTCAGTGTCTGACAATTTAGGCGCGCAAAAACATTAAGAAAACAATTTCAAATTATCTTATATTATGTCTTTTTTTACTCGAATAACGTGTTAATCATCTCATTATTATATTACGTTGAAGAATATAGTTATGCTGCCCGGTGGCCAATTCGCTGCCGAAGTTCGGATCTGCGCCAGCATTTCAGCGCGAGTTCAAAGAATGAGTCACCAAAACGCGAAAGAGTAATCATTAAAGTGGATATACCCCAAGATAGAGGTCCGTCGACGGACCGTGTTTGGGGCGCCGCGGAGGACGCATTTCGTTGTGTTCCTCACCGCCATGGCCGCCATAGCTGACATCGGCTCTCCCCCGCGCCGCTATCGCGGAAGATCATATTTTTATCTCACGCGAGCGAAGCAGATAGCTTTAAACGTGCTCGGTAAGCTAAAGAAAGAAAGCGTGAAGAGTGCTAGCACCGATTCCAGCTTCGGAAGGGTGGGCAGCGCTGAGCGGTGCCAGCAAGCGAGCTCTCTACAAGCAAGTGAGTACAACGCGAGGGGCAAGGTGGTCTCACCAAAACAATTATCTCGGGGAGCGAAAGGCTGCGGGAGCAAAAATGAAAGACGTTTACAACACCCTGTAATGCCGAATTAGAGCGCAGTTCTTGAGGAGGAGGAGGGAAGGGTACTGAGGGGAAGGTATACCCCTCCCTCCTCCTCACCTCCTCATCCTCCCTGATACTCCTCCCCTCCTCCCTCCTCCTCGTCCTCCTCCTCCCCTAATCCTTCAAGCTCCTCCCCTCCTCTCCTCCTCCCCTCCCTCCTCTTCTCCTTCTCATCCCTCCTCCTCCCCCTCATCCTCCTTCTCCCCTCCACCTCGTCGTCCTCCCCCTCCTCCTCCTCCCCGCGCGTTGCTTCGTGGGAAATGTCCCATAATGCACCGCGCGGAACCCTCGTGACGTGACACATGACGTCACGAGTGACGTCACGAGGGTCCCGCGCGGTGCATTATGGGACATTTCCCATAATGCACCGCGCGGTTACGCCGACGGCGCCACCGACGCCGCTCAAGCCGTAAACGGGCGCCTAAGAGCTGCGCTCTAGAAAGTAATTGGACGATTTTGACCTGAGAGTTCTAAGAAGAATTGTTTACGGGTTTTTCCGTGATCATGAAATTCCGACGGTCGCAAAGATTAAGCGAAGGTTCAACGACGACGACGACATACCCAGTGTGTCCAAAGCAACCCTCCATCGGATGCTCAAGAAGCTGGGCTTTAGATTTGAGCTCCGCTTTCGCAACTGCCATTTGATCGAGACAGTGAACATCGTGCTGTGGTGGTGCCAGCACCTGCGACCAGTGGCGTACCAACTTGTTTTTGAGTGGGGGGGCAAACCAGACCCTCTCCCCCCCCCCCCCCCCAAATCGAAAATTCGGCGCAACTTTTGTCCAACTTTTCTAAAGATTTGGCAATGATTCGGCAAAATTACAACGTTACCAGACTTAACATTGATATTTTGTTTTTTCTCACGAAAAAAATTTTGCTTCTTCTTAAAATAAATACAACTTGTAGTGCCTATTGAAAGAGTTATGACTAAATAAGGTGATATTCTAGAAGATAATTGTATCGATGTCGCTTTTGTGTGTTTACTTGTAATTTTGGTGTATGCTTCCAGAAAGTGGCGTGACAACGAGGTTGGGTAGTAGCCGGCACAGTCACGAATCACACTACGAGAGCTTTGGTTTTGAGGCTTCATCAGCGCACACCTGCAAGTGTGTTTACATTGTTAAAATAAAGGCAATCACTGCGTTCTTACTTTCTCTGGTAGTCGCCGTTTCGTGCGCGAAAACGGATGCAACGGTTGCTGAGCCTTCACCAGAAGAGATAACAATATTGTAAATATGCATGTTTTTCGATTTGAGTCACTTGACGTCAGCTTTGCATGAAAGTGCGCGTTCCATATTCGCAACGTGCCGTTTTTAACCTTTAAAATTCCGGTTTCTGCATGGTGTTCGGACACACACGGACGTTTAGGAAGATGGGGAGAGTTAGGAATGGTCGGATGTGCAACGTCGACCATGATAGTTCTGTGTTTAACGAATATTTTTCATCAGTGTTTACTAACGAGTGCTTGGACTCCGTCCCCACTCTCCCTGAAGAGCTTTACGAGCGCATGCATCCTATTAATGTTAACTCCGCCGGTATTATAACATTGATTGATAAACTAAAACTTACTTCGTCCGCTCGAACCGATAACATCAACTCTAAAATTTAAAAGAAACACCAGTGTTATTTCGAGTGAGTATTTAAAACTTATCTTTATTCAGTCCTTATCTCAAAGGTGCCTTCCATCTGACCAAAAGGTGGGAAGGGTAATTCCCAGTCTTTAAACAGGGCAGCCGCTCTTCCGCATCTAATTATCGCCCTAATTCATTGACTTCAATTTCTTGCAAACTACTTGAGCATATCCTCTACTCCAATATCATGAGGCACCTATCATCCCATTTCTTTTCTTTAAACAGCAGCACGGTTTTCAAAAAGGTACACTCTCCGGCAATATGAAAGACCCACTGGGAGCGCGTGGCCGAGGCGGTGGCTGGCGGGGGCGCTGCGAGCCCTCCGGGCAATTCCATTCTGCTTCGAGGGGAGGACGCTCACTCGGGCTCAGATAAAGCGAAACGCGCTTATCAGTTTGCGCCGAGTGCCGAATGAGCGTCCTCCCCTCGAAGCAGAATGGAACTGCCCGGAGCGCTCGCAGCGCCCCCACCAGCCACCGCCTCGGCCACGCGCTCCCAGTGGGTCTTTCATATCGCCGGAGACTGTACTTTCCTGCGAAACACAACTCTGCGACTTCATCCATGACTTGCACACTAACCTTGAACCTTGAACCTTAAAGTGAAAAAACTGACGCAGTTTTTTTTTTTTTTTTTCCAAAGCGTTCGGCCGTGTTTTTTATCAACGCCTTCTTTCTAAGCTATCATCTTTTTGCCTCGACCAAATAACCGTTTGCATAGATTCGTGACTTCCTTTTTTCCCGTGTACACGTCACGTCCATGATGATCATGAATCTTCCTTAATAAATGTATCTACTGGTGTTCCCCTGGGGTTCGTACTTGGGCCCTTACTCTTTTTAATATTTATTAATGACATCCCCATTGGGATTTCTTCAAAAAACCGCTTTTTCGCCGACGACTGCGTCATCCATAACAAAGTAACTTGTGTGCAAAATAATAACCAGCTTCAGGAAGATCTAGAGAAAATTAACAATTGGTGCAAAGAGTGGATTATGTCATTAAACAAGTATAAACGCAAACTAATCCACTTCACCAAGAAAAAAAAACACTGTCATTTAATTACTTCTTGTACTCCGATCTGATTGAGACCGCTACTGTGTATAAATACCTTGGCGTAAGACTAACATCTGACCATCCCTAAAATAACCACATTGAAGTCATTACTGCCGATTCATCTGGAACTCTTGGACTAAGCAGACGTAACTTAAAAAGGGCTCCACCCTTTGTTCGTAAGCTAACCTTGGACACGTATACGTCAGACCAAAAATAGAATATGCTTCAACCATCTGGAATACCCATCGACTGTACCTCATCAATACCCTGTAGAGGCAGTTCAGAAAAGAGCTGCTCGCTTCATTTCATCCACTAATGACTTTTTTTTTCAGTGTCTCAGCGCTAAAAACTGAACTAATTATGTCCTCTTTACAGCTTCGCAGAAAAGTCTCTCAGCTGTGCTTTATTCACAAAATCTACTACCACATTCCCGACCTCAAAACCACTTTGTTATTACCCCCCGACCGAACATCTTCTCGCCTCAACAACGTCTGCACCATCAAGCACATTTCTGACTCTACTAACGCTTTCAATTGGTCATTCCTTTCTCAAGCCATCAGCCACTGGAACAGTCCCCCATCCTCCATTGTCACCATCTTGGACCCTGCTGATTTCTCCTCTGCAGTAAAACTACACCTTTCTTGGCCCATGTGATGGTGTGCGAGGCTAGGCAGATAGGTGAAAACCCTTACGCAGAGCGCCTGCCGGGCCAGACTTGTACGTAGTTCAACTACTTTACTCAAGTTACTGTAGTTTAACTACTTTTCTGGGTAGTTTAGTAACTTTTAATTACATTTATATTCTAGTAATTCGTAGTTTACTTTAACTACTTTTCCGAGTGACTTCCACTCAAATTACAAATTACTTTCTAATTTTAGTGGTTGTTTTGCCTATCAACGCAGAAAAGATGTCGGAAGGTCAGCTGATATTTGCAGAGGGGGAAGCATGCGAAGTAGAAAAAGGGGAGATGGGAAGGAAGAAAGTGATTTAGATAGTCCAAAAAACCCCAAAATTTTAACGAGCCCCCCCACTGCAACAACACTGCTACGAGGCGCGGGGAGCGAACAGACACGACGCAAGAGAGGTCGAGTAACTGTGGGATTAGCTCCGAATAGTGGCGTTTCTTTGTATTCCGAAGCTCAAGAAGACTTGACGCATTTGAAGAAAGGGCTTGTCCCCGCTTCTCTCCAATGTAGGAATTCTTGCCCACTACAGGAGGTGCACACACTGCTCCTTTTACGGTGCAGTCGATAGAACCCCTAACAACGACGCTCACGCCGGATGGGCTGCTCGTGTATCACTCGAAGCGCGTTAACCCACCCCCGCGCCTGCGTTCACGCCGCTTCGCGGTGACGGTGTGCGGCTGCTAATTACAAATCTATTAACCCACCTAGCCCCCCCACCCCCCGTACACGCCGCTTTGCGGCGTCCGGTCGGCAACCCAAGCCCCGCTGCCCCCCATGCACTTCCGTAAATAGAGTCGATACGATTTAGTTTAGCGATGTTTCGTCAACGACATTCGTTTTTTTAGTGTTAATGGTAAAAAAGAAATGTAAATATCGCCAAATGCCTCGACAAAACAAAATGTTCGAGAAAAAAAATAAAAATAATTAAGCCGGCCCACACCATAAATAGAACCCGGGTCTGATACGTATGAGGCAGACATCTCACCACTAAGTTACGCTACCTCTTCGGAAACTCGCATTGCATCCGCTGCCTATGTTGACGGCGGCAGCGCCTATCTCCAAGCAAGCAAGCAAAACTTAATTTTGTGTAAGGGCCTACGTCCTGGTCTGGACGGCCCGTCCGGCCCATGTCTCGCGGATGGATTCCGTTAGGTTACCGTGTAGCCTTGTTCGTGGGGCAAGGCTCCACAAACCAGCCAATCCGGCGTGCGTGAGCACCGTTGCTAGGGTTTGTATCGCCTGCGCGTTAAAAATATGCCCGCGCGGGTCGGGGGGCAGTGCCCTTGGTATTCCTTGGGCGCCGCCGGCCTGTGTCTGCTCTGCCCAGTGGCGGCCGTTTAGGGGGGGGCAAAACGCATGCCTTGCCCCCCCACTCTGAGAACTGGGGGGGCAAGTGCCCCCCTTGCCCCCCCGGTTGGTACGCCCATGCCTGCGACAGATATAGGTGTTTAAAAGGCAGGGACGGCCCATTCTCTACATTGACGAGACGTGGGTGAACGCCGGGCACACCCTCTGGAGAGTCTGGGCCGACGTGACCGTGATAAGTGCGCGTGAGGCCAAGCGCTCCGGACTCTCCACCGGGTTCTAAAACCCAAGCGGCAAAGGAATGCTGATTGTCACCCATGTTGGCAACGAGAACGGGTTTCCTAACGGCGCGGGGGAAGTTTTCCGCGCAAAAAAGGCAAGTGGTGACTACCATGAAGAGATGGACGGAAAGCACTGCGAAAAGAGGCTTGTCGACACACTGCTCCCTCTCCTACCTCCAGCGAGTGTGGTAGTGGTGGATAATGCTCCCTACTATTCGGTGAAGCTGGAGAGAGTGCCGGAGATGTCAGCTCTAATTCTCCATAGCACCATTTATTTTCTTCTTCTTCTTCAACTCTAAAGAAAAACATTCAGGCGTGGCAGTCAGAAAAAGGTGCGGCCTGGAGCCCGGACATGATCAAAGCAGAGCTGTTGAAGATTGTGGCCATGACCAAGCACGACGGAGAAAAGTATCGCATTGACACGATTGCTGCTGCAGCCGGCCACACTGTCTTAAGGCTCCCTCCCACTTTACCATTGCCAGTTGAACCCGATCGAGTTGGCACGGGGCGACATGAAGGGTTATGTTGCATCCTTTAACAAGGAATTCAAGATGGCCCAACTGGTACCTCTCGTGGATGAAGCTATTAATCAAGTAACTGCAGAGAGAAGGGAAAATTTTGCGCGGCACGTGGTTGATGAGGAAGCGACACTGAGAAAGGCTGACCACATCTTGGACGGCGTCTTCGATGGACAGGAGCCTGTTGTGATCGCCATGGAGGTATCTTCCTCGGAATGGGACACTGATAGCTCCGTCGACGACCTGGGGTGTTGGCCGCTGTAACGGGGGCTAATACAGTATTCTAAGCTTTAAACGAGTAAAAAAAGTAGTTTTTTTTTAATGAGCCAATTGCTGATATTAACGCTAAACCAAGTTTTGCTGAAACTGCCTAACGTATGTGGACAGGTGTTGTTTCCTAAAGCTATCAAACTAAAATTATTCCTTTTATGCAAAAAAGTTACTGTAAACATAGTCGCCTTACAGGACTCCCAAAGCTAATTTAATGAACAAACAATTGCCTTTATCTCAGTTTCTCTTTAGGTAGTCTTGGCTTATTTGGAAAATATTCCTCCTTAACACATCACTACCCTTAAAGTCATGCTGAAGGTATGATAACTGTGCAATGCAAGGACAAGGGGCCAACAGATTACTTTCAAATAGGTTCATTTTTTGTCCAAATACTATAGTTGGCTCTTAGAAACGTGTGTATTTACACAATTATTTTAGCACTGGCACATAAACACCATTGTGGACTGAGGCCTGCTTCTGCATGTTGCCATGTACAATAAAGCATGCTGCATTGTGTGATTTTAAAGAAAATGCAAAACCTCTCGGGAAAGATGACAAGATATTTTGGAACTGTGTGTGCTCAGCTTATGTTGCTTATCCTGTTGAGCTTCCGTGCACACATGAAGACCCATGTTTCTAAGTGAAATTGTCTACTAAATTGTTTACACAATGTTTACGAATTTCTGAGGTCCTCTTCTTTCAGTGCTGGTCACCATCCACATCAGAGGGGAAGTCCTGGCAGTTCTGCTTGCCTAACAAATGGCGTGAAGAAGAAAGATAGAGCATCAGTCGCATGAAAATCACTATTAGTAAGGTTTCTTTCGATTAGTTTTTTTTTTCTTTAATGCGACCAAGTTGCATGTCACAGCACAAATTTCACTTTATGTGACAGCAATCATAGCCAGAGAGTCTATTTACTTCGTTACTTCATACTATATTACCAAATGGAAACATTGTTGTTTTTCTTTCGTCTCATGAGCATATTTCACCGCAACTGGGGACTCCGTATGGTTAGCAGCGATATTAGTCCCCGGCAACACATACAAGGTACAGTTAACACCGAAGCTATATGATTAATCAATGGTTATGAAGAGCGTGAGACACGTTAACTAAAGCCATGGAGCTCGTCACCGGCTAGAGGGAGTGCTTGGAGGCCAACCATTTCCTTGTGCCGGTGGTTCTCAAACCGGTGTCCGCGGAGCCCTTGGGCTCCGCAGACATTATGTGCTGTCATGAGCGGGTTGTTCCAGGGACAGTAGCCATACATCTTCGGGTACGCCATAAGACGTTTGATGAACAGTTATTTCAACGGAGACTGCTGTGTTTCTGCCTTGGAGTATAGAGCACGGAAGACCTACAGAATGCCATTGCAATAATGGGCTCTAAGTACAGGGTTCCTCCGATCACTTGATGAAGTGCTGACGACGGTAGCATTGTGTCCAATAGTTTACGAAGCGTGGTGAACTCAAGAGCGATTATGGCTCTAATTGGAGAGGTGTCACCTTTTCCACTTGCCTGGTTTGTCGCCGGCTTACTCACATCCGAAGGCGTGTGCGAAGTGATATCTCTGATGTTCTGTTTCTCCCAAAAATATGCCTTTTGGGAACCTGTTGCGGCGGACGCTACGCCCAAAGACTTGTCACTTGTGCTCTCCAGGCTGTTAATCAACGGGAACTCCTCAGCAGTAAAAAGGCGGCACATTGTTGATGGTATTCTTAGGTCGATGCTTGTTTATAGCAGTCGTTTTCTTGCTCACGTGATTCTTAGCGTGTACAACTCCCTTCGCCTCACAAAATGTGTTGTGCTCGAGCTTGTACCTTGTAACTTCGGTGCCTCTCTCTTTAACTGGGCATTCGGCTGCATTAGAGGTTTTAGGGTGTATTGTATGTAGGGTTCCGCGTTTTTGGTTTTTATTTTATGAAAATTCGGCGTACTTTTTTCGGTGTTTATTTTAAGATTAAATTTTCGGTGTTTTTCGGTGTATAAATTTATGCCCACAAAAGTTTACCGGTTTTTTCGGTGAATATGAAAGAAACACCATCGGACACCAGATTAGATGATCCTTGTAACTTTGATATTTGTGATCCCTCAAGGAATAACGGCACAAATACATCGAAAAAAGAAAAAAAAAAAAAACATCGACACTTTATATAACAAATGCAAGCAACTGTAAAAAATATGTACAAACAAGTTGGTGCTTAAAAACATGGAACTTCACCTTCTGTACATCAGGATTACGTGATCTTATCATACACTCTAAAAAAGCCTGTGCGTCTACTTTCCCGCACAACAGACGGAGAGCCAATCAACGCAACTTACGGAGGCAGCTCAGCGAATGACGATGCCGAAACATATGCTTAGACCGAAAGACGCAGTTTGAGTTGTGGCATTAAGCATGATGCAAAACGTCACGCTTGAATTGCTTAATGTCACAACTCAGTCTGCGTTTTTTGGTCTAAACATATGTTTCGCCATCGTAATTCACTGAGCTGCCTCCGTAAGTTGCGCTGATTGGTTCTCCGACTGTTGTGCGTGAAAGTAGACGCACAGACGTTTTTTAGAGCGTAGTAAACACAGATGTACTTTCGCAGGTTCTTCTTGTTGATCCACGTTCATTCTTTCCTGTTAATGACCCTGTGGCTCGAGAATGCCCTCTCAACGTTAACACTGGGCACTGGCACACTGAGGAGATGAAGTGCTGCCTGATCCAAAATCGGCCAATCAACCAAATGTGACTACCAAAAAATACACGGTGCGACGTTTTAAAGCACAACATATTTCGTGTATTCACTAAACTCTTGCTGCAGATCTCGCATGAAGCTAAAAACCTTATACCAGCCCACACCCGAACTTCTTTTTTAGGACCAGGAATTTGACACACTAAGCCCGATCACAGAAAGGGCACAGATGTCCTGTGAAGGCCAACCCAAGACCTCTTTTGTTGCATGTTGAGCCTTGGAAGAAGGTACTGCGGTACTGCGGTACCTTTGCAGGTACCGCAGTAGGGGTCGCCTTCGCACATGGCTTCATGGTTTTTTCCACACCGACGACAAACTTGGGATTCTGTCGTGCATGCAGCTGCTATGTGGCCGAACTTGTAGCATCTGTTGCATTTCAAAGGGCGTGCTCGGGAGGGGATAACATCCGTTCTCACGAGACCCACTTTGACATGTTGAGGTGCCTGTTTCCCTGCGAATGCCACTCGTACAACGGGCGATGTTTCGCCAAGTCGTTTAGCTTCCACTATGCCGATGGCGGACTGCAGCTGTGTCGTTACGTCGTTTTCAGTAGAATTGAGGTCAGCGGAGGCCGCCATAGTAGCTTGTGTGGTCTCTTGGCAGATTGGATTTCACCAACATAGCACAGAGAGCTTGGTGAGCTTGAGGAGCTCGGTTTTGTATGCAGGTCCTTTTACGTCGACTGCAAGAATGTTTCGTGCTTTGTTCACCCGAACAGCAGTGACCATGCCTGGCGAAGCGTTGTTCAGGAAGTCAGTAAGCTTGAACTTGCCCAGTGAATCAACTTTCTGGTTGTCAGTGGGGACGTACAGTACGGTGCACCCGACTTGAAGGTTAATTCCGTCTTTGGAAGCTGGTGTTAGGCTCTGGCACGTCTTGTGTCTCTTCTTTCCATGAACGGTCTCGTATTCACCGTCGCCGGATTCCATTCCGTCATCGTCGAGGATGGATACGATTGCCGTTTGCCGATGAGGAGCTGCTGACGGTTTCGGCAATAGTTGCTTTCAAAGAAATGGCGCATCCGTCTTTCACGGGCGTGGCTGAACTTGCATGTTCCATGGCTTGTTCTTTGTACAATTCGAGGTCGATCGGTGCTTTCGATGCCGTGGCGGACATTTTTTTTTTAAATATCCTGGCCTCCCCGAAGGAGGCCCCTTTTGCACGGAGACCGGATGCCTGTTTTGTTGTAGGTGTCCTCAGAATATCGGGTCGCAGGATCGTTATTTACCGGTATTTAGATATAAATCAGGAGACACAAATAGGGTTACCCGTAGCTGTGTCGTCGTCGTCGTCTTTTCCTGTCGTCTGCTTCTTGCTCGGTATTGTATCTTTGAGGAGGTGGCCGATGTTGGTAGTGAGGTGGCGGTTAAAGAGGTGCTGTCGGGTACCGGCGCAGGGCTGCATAAATGGCCTTGAATGCCGGTGGTGGCGATGTCTTGCCTTGTCAATGTCGGGAAAGGAGTGGCAGCCGCTGCTGCAGGTGTCGTCGTAGTCGGGGAGTAGACGTCGGGCTCATCCGCAAAGGCGACCCGGTAGCAGCGGGGGCCCGCGTCCTCGCGGGCCCCGCCGAGGGCGAGGAAGGACACCGGTGACTTTCTGACTTCTTTATTCCAAATCTCAGGGAAAACTGTTCCAAAAGCGACACTAGCATGCACGAGCTGAGCACGCGACACTGCGTGTGGGGCACGCGCTTCTCTGGTTCAGAATTCGCGCCGTACGACCGCTCAACTCAGAATACTACACTCGGCTCGCACTCTAAGAAAAAAGGTTGTGCCCTTACACCCTTTATCCCGTATAAGACACCCAAAACTTCAGTTCGACGTACAGCGCGCTGACGTCGAACTGACGGCCCCAACTTTTACGAGAGGGTTGATAACGGTGCGATATAACATATTGAACAACTAAAGTGCGTATCAAAGCCCCCCCCCCCCCCCCCCCCCCCCCCCCAAAAAAAAAAAAATACCTTTTTTTTTTTTCTTTGCGGTCAACCACACGTACATTAGCTCTTTTAATAAGTTGTACAACTGGGCTATCAAGCCGCTCGTGAAAGTTGGTACCGTTGGTTCAGCTCAGCCCGCTATGCGTGGAACTTAAGTTTTAGGGGTGTACTATATGTGACAAGGGGTGTAAGAATATGTCCTTTTTTTCTTAGAGTGCGTACTCGTACGCCGCGGAGTAACACTGTGCAGAGTGGCATTCGCGTCTGTGATTGGCTCACGAGAGTGACACTGAGTATAGTGCGAGCGGGCTTTTATGTCTTCTCTATCGCAAATACTATATTATTGACTAGCATAGTCAAGCGTCTATGGGGGCGAAGCTGGGCGAAAAACAGCTCGACCCACTTGGCTTGTGGCGTCCCACCAGGGTCTGGAATGGCGCCGCAGCCAGCTGCGAAACTTGAGCGCACTCCAGCAGATCTTGACAACATCGCACAAGGACCGAGCTCAGGCACGGGTTAAACGGTTAAACACGAGTGCTGCGTCGGCGTTCGTCCAGTCAATGGGTTCTCGACGTCGGGCCCAATCGCTGTGTGTTCCCCCCTAAGCTGACAGTGCGGTTGAAGCTACCTGCTCGTTGGACCAGTCATGCCGCTATCTTTCGCTTTCGCTGTCGGTTCGGTTCGGGTTCCGGGCTTTCGGTTAAGTTCCGGTTCAGCTCCGAGGAGCAAAAATAACGGTTCGAACCGGTTCAAACTGGTTCGAACCGGTTTAAACCGCTGAATTGAGAATATATTTTTCGCCTTGTTTGGCTATGGGTACTATTTCCGCCGTAAAACAAGTAATTACTAGGAGTTTTTTTACAGCGGAGCTGTAAAGGGCTAGGTTCCCCAGGATCGTGTCCGGTACGTCGACACAAATCTACCTGGACAGCTATCGCCATCTATAAGCGACGGCGGCAAGCACACAACCAGTATAGTTTCCGTCGTTGCTCGTAGACGGCGCCAACCTTTCCAGTATAATAGAAGAATGGATACTTGGGCGCGTAGGAAACAGCGCGAAAAACAGACCACGACGAAGAAGCACACATAGTGTATCGAGTACAGCTCCGCTGGCCTTCCCTCTTCACGAGAGTGGAAAGGCTGAACGTTTTCTAATCGAATTATGTTTCAATCTTTGCTAGTGTGGCATTTCTATGTGATTTTTTTTTTCGTTTGTACGATCTATATTTATTTGCAGGTACAGAAAATAAGAAATTGCGTTATTTAATTTTGACGCAACAGTAAAAGAAAATATAAACTAGCATACCAAACGCCGCGTTTATACGAATCAACATACATTTGTTTACCTCAGTGACATATATTGTACTTGAATCGAAAGATTGTCACACAATCTGGTAGGTCACCTAAAATACCCGTGATTGATACAAATTGCATCACAGTATTGAAAGCTGAATCATAGTTCTACTCTTGAACTAAGGATTGCAGTGCATAAAATCATAGAATAGGTATCTCGTCGCCATTTCTATCATGAATTATAGTTTTCAAAATACGTTTTACGATATACAAGATGCGGCCGTAAGAACCAACATATTTGGCACACCTTGCAAAATTCGAATTGCAAACGTACATGCCTGATATTGGGCAAGCGAACGTAATTAAAAAAAAAAAAAGTTATGCTATTTTTTTTATTTTTTTAGAGATCAATTCTGAGGCAGTGAAGTATTACCATAAAGCAAAATAGGAGGTCGTGCATTTCCTATGTTTTATACCAGCCTGTTTGTCGTCTGCGCAATAGTTTATGAGCTCGTCCCCGAGTGGCTTTCTGAACATAAAAATGCTAAAAACCAATGGCAGAGGCTGGCGACGAGGAAGATGAACGCGATGATTAGTACTTTTAACAAAATATATGAACAGTAATCACCTGGGTGCAAGCTCACAAACCAGTGTCAAGACGACGAACATCGGGTATAGAACGTAGGAAATGTACGACCGCAGTTTTTGCTATATATTTAATACTTTACTATCTCTAACTTTCGCCCTATTTTTTTTTTTTTTTTTTGCGATATTACGTTTGCGTACCCAACTTCAGGTATGTATAAGTTTTGAATTGGAATTTTGCAAGGTGTGCCAAATGTGTTAGTCCTTACGGCGGTACCCTGTGTATGATAATCGGACGTAACTGAGTTATAAGCAATATTATTTTCAAAATATCACAAAAGTTTAGGACAAACCTTTAAGTTTACCTTTTATTAGAAACAGTGAGCGGCAATCAGAACGCTTGGTTTCCTAACCAACATTGCTTACACTCAGCACAACAATGCAGACAAATAAGCACGCAGAAAAGAGTGATCCAAAATCGTTCACTCTCACTTATACGCACCCTCGTACTCAGATTGAATCTGGCCTCAAATAGCGCGTACCCAAGTGAACGTTTTTCTTATACGGGATAAACTGGCATAGCGTGGCTGTTGAGATCTCTTCTTGACAAGACGTCGGTCAATTCAATTTGAAAATAAGCATCACCCTTGCGAATTGATATTTTGTTAAATATAACAAAATAATATTTCATGCTCTACTCAACATGGCAGCCCTGACAGTCTGCGTGCGTAATCGTCACAGTTCCGTCACGCTTCCCTGCGTATACTTCGTTTTTGTCAAGCCCGCAGACGCATGAAATTGCTCCTCATGACATAAAAGAGGCAATAACAGATTTCTATATGTTTAAAAAGTTATACTTGTTTAGGGGCACAGTTTTTTAAGGCTCTCCCAAATCACTTTGGGTCTATCCAGGAAAAAAAAAAAAAAAAAAGCCGGAAAAGACTTTCAGAGCATCTTTCAGATAATTTGCGGGTGCATTTACTTATGATGTATATCTTCAAGGTGATCGAACCTTAATTTATGCTGTCAAGCCTTCATTCAATAATTATATATAGTTTTATTATCATCAATAAATATATGACTGTATGGAGTTCACATAAATTAAGATAGTGGATTGACGGGCTTGTTGGTTGTTGACAGACATGGTAAAAGGGTAGTGCACAAAAGACCGGACAAACATTTTAGTTGCAAGTTAGCACTCGTCCTCTGTTTTGCTTCTTCTGCGTCCCGTCTTTTATGCTCTGCTCTTTTACCATGTCACATAACTGCTTGAGACCGATACGGGAAGACGATACTCGAAAATTTGCCAGCGAGCTTGTGAAAACCTGTTTTGTTGTTGTTGTTGTTGTTTTGTTTTCCCCGTTGTGTGGAAATGTGAAACACCGGGTCGCGGGATATGCCAAAAAAGAACTTTGTGCTTACATGATAGATCGGAAGTCAAATACACGAAATGGGCAGAAAGAGAAAGATAATGAATGGTAATCTTCAAAAGAATCCGGTACACGATGCCTTACTAAAAAAAAAAAAAAATTTTTAGAGATGTCATGACATTCCCAATTGCACATAATTAGCGCAAATGACAGACGGAAATTCTTCTAATCCTAACATAAATGATATTTGGGCATCAGCTTGCGGGAACTTGAAACTTCGCGACATACCACCTCGGGAGGCTAATATTATGTTCGGTTTGACGTGCACTTGCTTTTGGCCCTCACTTTACAAATGCTTTATCAGTCATGCGCTGTAACATTTTATTTGTCTGCCATATAACATCGCGAGACTGCTATACATACTTCACAACTTTACACTTTGGACGTCTACTTTTGCTAGCGTAGCGAACATTCGCCTTTCACCAGGAAACTGAACTGTTTAACATGCTTTGCACGTGATGTCATCGCCTTATATGCTGGTGGTAATATACCCCTTTTCAAAAGTCCTTGTGGCAGCCCCAAGAGCTCCAATATTGCCGCTCTAATGGCGGTGATAGGAGATCATGCTCGGCTAAATCAAGCACCCTCGATTTCGTAAATCGAAGGTGACGTAAAGGGACCAAGATATTTTCCCCTTTCTGCTCTATGCTTTCGAAGACGTTCGCTTTTTCTGGTGTGGAGAAGCTGTGTAGTGCCGCCGTTAGAGCGTCGGGTTTGGTTCTGCATGGGTAAACTGACTTTTGGAAAGGGTCTACTGCGATTTGTTCTTGGTGAGAAAATGAAATCAGGTAGTGCAAAATGCACGCTGCATAAGGGGATCGCGCTCAGTGCCAGCCATGTATCTGACGTTCGCCGTGGCTAATAGTTTGTTACCGAAGACAGTTTCTTTTTGTTTTCTTTTCAAACGCCCTAATTTTTAGGATTTTGAGTCTTCGCAAAAACACCCGGTATATATATATATTACAAAAAGAAAAAAAAAAAAAAGAAACGCACCCACCGAAACGCAGCGTCAGGTAAGAATAGCGAGTTTCGAGTTTTAGTAGACCGTGTTTCCCCCTCCGCTAAGCCCCTCCGCTACCAGGAACTCTACAGCCAAGGCCATCGGCACGCAGGCGCAGTGGCGGTATCTTCGTAGCGGAGGGGGAAACCCGGTCAACTAAAACTCCCTAATGTAGCGATATTGTCTATACTCGCAAAACAAAATGCACACATAAATAAACGCACATTATTTAGACGGCGAACAGGTCCTAAGACGAACACCGCTTGTAGGAGCGGCGCTGATTAAACTTAAACGCGAGTGGAACAGCTATGCCGAGAATTTAGATTGCATCACGAAATCGTCCCTTTCCTGTGTGTTCGTCCGAATGGTAACGTGCGATTAAAAATATTCAACCATGCGGCTCCGTCCAATACATGCGGCAGAAAAAAAAAAAAAAAAAAAAAAGTGTCCACCATAGACTGAATTTCCAGCGAGAGGGAAGATTCCATCGAGCCGGAAATGTCAAGCGAGTCTTGAATGACCGGGTTCAACCGAGAAGACGTAATACTCAGTGAGTCCGAATACCCAATGAATGTGAATGTCCGATATTGGATCTTTCGTCTCGGTGGATGTTCACGCTTGTTGAATGTTCAGACGAAGTATCCGATAACGCGTCTGGCGTTGCCTTCGGCGACGCTCGAGCGAGGTCAAGCACGCAATCTGCGAACGATCGGCCTCGCTGAAAGCCGCTCGTCTCCGCGGAACCGGGTTAGTTTTCAAGAGCCACGTCATTCTATGCGATTTTTTTCTTCCTTTATCGGTATCAGATGTCTCAGACGAGAGTCAGCATGTCTTTTTCTCTCGCCAGCACGGCACCTAGGTGGGCAAGAAGTGCGGGGTGTCACGCTGACGAAACTTGCTTGCCCGATGGGACCTGCAGGGCACACACAAGGACGCAGAGGAAAGCGCGTTGCCCGGCGCCGACGAAAAACAGTGCGAAAATCATCTACTCCTTGGGCCTTAAATTTACAACCCGCTTTCCGCCAGGCCTTTATTTGAACCGTCAGTTTGCTTGCCCCAAGTGTGTAGCTCTCATCCCTTTTAAAAGCATTCCCTCTCTTCAAATCTACCAAAAAAACAAATATATGTGTGTGTGTGTTTGGTAGATTTGAAGGGAGGGAATGATTTCAAAAGGGGTGCGAACTATATATATATATATATATATATATATATATATATATATATATATATATATATATATATATATATATATATATATATATATATATATCAGGGTGTCGAACCGGAACCGAACCGGTATTTTTTCCGGAACTGAACCCGAACCGTTATGATTGTTATCGCGATGAAGCCGAACCGGAACTGAACCGGAAAAAAAATAACGGTTACCGGCTCATGTCAAAACGGTTCGGCCACGCGCTGTTGACAATGAATGTGCTATCAATGCCATTTGTTTTGTAAGTGCCGTCAACTGACACACACCTCGCTTACATATTTTTCTTCTCCACTCAGTCTTAGGAATATAAACGCTGCATCCATGAATCTTGACAAACGCTGCATCCATGAATCTTGACATCGAAACCAGTATTGCGCTGGTCGCGGCTTGTACGGAAGAAAAAGAATTGGAAGGTTGTGCAAAAAAAAAAAATCGTGTCGCGGGATTTCATTTTCCTACAATCTCGTAAATCCTAAATGCTGATGTGTGGTCATTTCATAACACGTTTCTAGAACGCACGAGTTCTTGAAGCTTGCTTCCATCGGAATGAGAAAAGAAAAGGCTGTGGAGTTTGATAATAACGCATCCGGTTTCGTATAGGCACTTAGAAGCTAACATATTTGTGAGACAGCGAACTCCTCTATTTTAATATTTATCATATTACGTCCTTCTGGCATTGCGTTCGGTGAAGTGTTTTTCATATTCCGTATCTTGTTTAATGAAAACTTCTTTAAGGGTCTAATTTGAGTTACCGAAAGCTAGTTCAAATAAAGAAAGCTGTATTTTCTCCCCACTGTTCCTCCAATTGCTTACACGCCGAGGTGGCGGGATAGTTAGCGAGTTCTACTTGTAAGTGGGTTTGTAAGGAGGTCGCGGATTTTACAGCTACTGCGTCGGACCCAATTATATGAAGTCCGAATGCGTAAACGTCGGTGGGGTAACCTTTGAGTGCACATAAAGAAACCATTCCTGGTAGAAATCCCTGAGCCTTACACTACGATGTATCCCGTTTCGTATGTGCTGATTTCAGATGTTTTATTTGTAATTTATTTTGATGTTGCAATTTGTCAATTATAATTTCCGAACCGGTTCGCGAACCGGTTCAGCACCCGGAACCGGTTCGCGAACCGGTTCGCGGATCGAATTAATTGAACCGGAACTGAACCGGAACAAAATTAATTTACCTGAACCTGAACCGTAACCGAACCCGTATTTTTTTCGGTTCGACACACTGATATATATATATATATATATGCAGTATATATATATATTAAGTTTTTTTTTTTTTTTAAGCTTTGAAAGTTTGAAGAAAAAAAAAAGCCGTGAAAGTTACACTTATGCGATTTGTGCAGGTGAGTTATACGGCCAGGGGGACATAGTATAGGGGGCTAATCGTAACGATCAGTCGGCTAATTAATTAAAACTTGTTAATTAACTTTTGAATTAGTGAAACTAGACATATGGATCCAATTAGAAACTTACTGGTGCGCCCCTGAGTTTCCCACGAGCTTCATATCGTTCTAAAAAAAGTTGATTTGGTAGTTTTCGATGACGCTCAGTAAGTTTATAGTTGAAACCTTATGTCTATTTTCACTAATTAAAAGTTAATTAACGAATTTTAATTAATTATCCGAGTTATCGTAAAGATTGGCAACCCACATAATGTCCCCCTGGCCTTATAACTCACCTGCATAAACCGCATAAGTGTAACTTTCGCGCCTTTTCTTAAATAAATCTGTAAAACTTAAAAAAAAACCTAATATATATATATAATAAAAGAAATACACAATCAATTATACATACATTTAACACAATACATCCCTTGTTGAAAAATCAAATGAAAATAAAAGCAATAAACAGCACCGAGGATGGTTTACACTGAGCAAGAATAACTATATAATAATTTCAAGATCGAACACAACTTCATGAAAAAGCGCTCATTTTTTTTTTAAATTTCGCTCATTTTGTTGCGCGGGGAACAAAAACCAATTGAGTAGATATTTTTTTTCAAATAACCTCCTCTCGTATCCATTTTACTTGAAGTATGTGTATTTTGCAACGTTTTCAATACTTACGTAGTTTTTTTTTTTTTTTTAATTAACATATATGATATTGATTTTTTTTAGAAGATACTTCTTGCCGTCTTGTTCAGCCGTGTACTTGACTTTCGTCTTTCGCGCTGTTTAACCAACATGGCCATCAGCTTATAGGTATTGTTACAATTCCTTTCTTCTACGATATTTACGTGTTGCGCTTTCTTCTCAGCTGAATGTGTTTCTTTTTCCAATAATTTGATCGTCATTTCAACGTGCAAAGCGAGCTTCTATCACCTCTATTCCTTCGCCATTCGACACCATGTAACTATCCACAAGACAATCTGCTTTCATTTTACAAAAAAAAAAAAAAAGCGCTAGCTACATTTGCATCAAATTTCCTTTTAAAATTTTCGTCGTCATCTATTTTCTAACTGACGCTGAAAGAATAAAACACATTTGGGACGGACGACGAAATGGGTGCTTTATTCTTTCAGTGTCAGTTATCGTTAAACGAACACGCCCCTCAGTTTCCTTTTCGTCATTTGCTTTCTCACATTTTTTTATTAAAACGTCAATTGAATAATGATTGGGGTTGTGTGGATATGTATACAGCGTGTAGTTGGTCAGCCATTTCCAAAGTTGCGACGAGTCACTCGCTGTAGATGAGCAATTTAGCCAGTGCGGTACAACCGCTAGCCTGGGGTCTTTAACGTGCATCACACAGTGATTCACGGCCGCACACCGGTACGTTGCTCATCGTACCGGCGTGCGGTCAATCCCCATGGGATCCCCAAGGATCCTGCGGATTGAACTCAGGATCCATGGGTTCTGCAGCGAGAGCTTTCGCTCCACATGCTCCGAGCCGGTGTGCGCTGACCCCCTCGGCCCCCTCCTTTTGATTGAATTGCAAGCAGCGATCCTGGATTCAATGGAGAGTTTAGGAATATAAGGCGTTGGGTCCCCCGTGCAGCAATTGGGGCGTCGCACTGCGCAAACGCAGACGTTCTGCGAATAAGCAGTGCGGCGCCCCAAGCTGTTCGTTGGACACAAAGCCCGTCGGGGTCCCATATTCTAAAACTTCATAGTGATCAATCGCTATCCCTGTTCGTTCAGATCTGGATGAGCGTCGTACTGGCGGGTGGTCGTGTATCACTACTGCGTGACGCCGTGATGCAAGACCCCATGGCTAGCAGTCGTACTGCACTGGCTATTCCTATAGCATCTACAATGGGTAAACAACTAACGACTAATTTTTTGGTTGTCGTTGTCTTGTCCTGTATTCTATTTGTCCTTTGTCCTTCGCGCTGTTTTTGTGGTGTTTAACGAACTGTCATCAACTTATATTGCTGTAACACGACATTTGATTGGGCTAGTTGTTTCATATTCGTCGTTGATAAAACAGCGCAAACTGAACAAGGACGAAGGGGCAGCGCCAGTCCTGTAGTATGTGTGCCTCCTCGTCCTCGTTAAGTTTGCGCTATTTTCTTAACGTCGAGTATGAACCAACTAGCCCAATCAAACAGCGGCAGTCCTGCGTACTACTTCTTGCCAAGTGTTACTCATAGAAATATTCACATGAAACGTGCTTTGTCTCGTCAGAGGGAGTCTAGAAATTTGTGAAGTCCAAAAGTGAAGCCGCCGATTAACTCGATGCTGATTGACTGAGCCAGGTGATGACGTCACGCCCCTAGCTCGACGCTGACTGGCAGGTTCAGGTATGACGTCACGCGCGAGGCCACGCTCACTCGGCGCTGTTTGGCTAGTAATTGCGCAATCACTCACGCGCCACCGCTCGCCCGCCAGACGGTACACTCTAAAAAATGTTTGTGCGTCTACTTTCACGCACACCACTCGAAGAGCCAATCACTGCAACTTACGGAGGCAGCTCAGCGAATGACAATACCGAAACATATGTTTAGACGAAAAAACGCAGTCTGAGTTGTGACATTAAGCAGTGCAAAACGTCACGCTTGCATTGCTTAATGTCACAACTCAGACTGCGTTTTTTCGTCTAAACATATGTTTCGGCATTGTCGTTCACTGAGCTGCCTCCGTAAGTTGCGGCGATCGGCTCTCCGAGTGTTGTGCGGGAAAGCAGACTCACGGGCTTTTTTTAGAGTGTAGTTTTATGTCGTCGAAGAAACGTTTGCTGCTATGGACGGTTCTGAAAGAGCGACTGGGGCTTAAAATCCGGGTTTGGTCCGGTAGCTCCATTGCAGGAATTGCTATCGAGTGTAGTACATGCCACGCGTTGAGCCAGTCGCTTAACTAAAAGAGCGCAGACGCCAATCCCAGAAGGTATCGGACTGAAACAGAATTGCCCAGCAATTCGCTATGCATTTTATTTTTTTTTTTTCGTTTTTTTTTTTTCTGCTTTGTTACAGAAACATTAGGTGACCACAATCGTTAAGGGTGCTTTTAATGCTCCAGCCTTGACGTTAACTTCAAAATTCAGGACGGAAACTGAATAGGAACCTAGCAAACCCTCAGACTTGTTTAAAAACGACCATCGTTTTATACGATTGTTTTCAAATTTTTATGGCGCAAAAACAGTTACCTCCTGGGGCCCACTTTCCCGAAATCACCACACTCCGCATTGTAAGCGTCAAATGAGATTCCGTGGAAATTTGAAATTTGGGGAGTCTAAGAATCGAACCTCAAACCAACGAAGGTTATCTGGCACACTCCGCCGAAGGGCTGAGGATTAACTTAAGCTGCCTAGGGGTCTTTGTACGTATGCACATGCGAAAGCTAGCCGACACAGCACTTACACTCACCAGACACCAATAAGCCTTCGTCAGGTGCGCGGGCACCTCGACCGCCATTTTGCAGATTCGTTGGGCGTTCGTTCGCGAACGAAGCGGCAGCAAGGTCACACTGCTTATACATCACACTGATGTATAAGCAGTGTGACCCCTAAAGCCTAAAACACTGCTTATACATCATACAAAAGACAGTATGCACACAGGTTGGAACGCGAGTCACCGCAACATCCCCGCTTAGAATGCCGCATGGCATTCTAAGCAGGGATGTTGCGGTGACTCGAATACTGTGGTGACTCGTGTTTGCAGACTGTCGTTTGTATGAGCAGTGTGACCCCGGCTCAAGTAAATCATCTTAACTTCCGACATCTGCCGCGCGTTCGCGCTGCACACGCATGACAGACACGTCAGGTCAGCAAAAAATTGCATCTTTATTGTCGTTTCGAAAAATAAGAGCATTGATCTACGAAGGATGAAACGGAAACGGGAGATATTTGGCACGTGTGAAAATAATAACGCTACTTGGGGGTATTTGGTCCGTAAATATTCAACTGACGTGGAGTAAACCTTTATTTATGAATTGTTGCCATAGATGTCCACTACTCGTACTATGCGACGAATAGTGAAACCAGCTGCGCACAAAAGACAAAAAAAGAACAGTACACAAAAGACATAACGAGCCAAAACAATAAAAATTTGATCACAGCTTGTGCCGTTGCTTAACGAGTTCATCGAGTATTTGTTAATAAATGCAAACACCAAAACTTCCGAGAAAAAAAAAAAAAAATGAAACGAGTATTGCATACCGCTCCGAGATTCTATTCGGTGCTCAGTGTCGGAGAGCTCTAAACCTGGAAATGTTTCACTTAGACAATTCGTTGTAAACCCTTCATCTCAAGTTGATATTCGTGCCCAACGCGGTAACTTGATATGTATATATATCCAAAAAGAAAATAGCGCACGCTACAAGCAGTTGAGTAGAAAAAACGTAAAGTTAAAAAAAAAAAAAAAAAAAAAAAAAGACTGCATGGAGCGCCAACAACCAGCGGAGGCGACGTCTCACTGAGCTCTAAATAGAGACCAACTCTTGGACGGAGGACTTCTTGATGAGTACAGTCTCGACGGGCACATCGCTGCCGTTGGTCTTGAGACCCTCGATGTCGCGGACAACGTCCAGACCTTCGAGCACCTTGCCGAACACGACGTGGTGGCCGTCCAACCACGTGGTAGCAACCGTCGTGATGAAGAACTGAGCACCATTCGTGTTCTTGCCTGTCAAACAGAAACTACAAGTCACTCCCGGAACGCCGACCAAGTACACATAGGCGCCTAGAAACATCGCTGGTACACGGTTTTACGATATGACTGGTGAAGTAGAGCAGACAAGCTTGGGAACTGACATGTCATTGATTGCCGTTACAGTGCTCCGGCCCTAAACTCGTCAAATACAAAGTTGGAGCAGAAAGTTCGCGCAGAGCGCCGATTGGATGCCGGCGACAAAAGCGCGAAGTCATCGTCGCCACAGTCAATCGGTGCGCTCTGTGAACTTCGGCCCATACGTTGTGTTTCACGAGTTGGGAGCCTCTGGACAGCTTTCTGGCACTTTATAAAAATATATCAGGGGGTTCCTTGTCTTATACTGAAGTACGTGTTCTCGCGCTTTCAGAAAACGACCAACCCCTGGCAGGCGCCGCGGCTACTTCTACGCAACGATTGAACACGCGTGCCACATTTCAGCCTCCTGGTAACGAAACGGCGTTTTTCTAGTTCCTAGCCAATAAAGATTTGAATAGAGCCTTCGAAGTCAAAGTTTTTTTTAAGTCATTTTTCTGTCGCACATATTCTCGTGGATTTCTGAGCGCTTGGTCTATTTTGTACAAACGAGTCATTTTGTGCTTGGAAAATGAACAATTTGTCAGGTTCCGAAGTTGACAAAGGCAACCTCTGTCAACGTGTCAGAGAGAAAGAGACGGCATCCGACTCTTTCTGACGAAGAAATATCTTCATTACGCCAGACCATGAATGACACAAGTGGTTTTGTTGTATGCATACCAAGTTATCAAATGGTGACGTGTTATGTACTCTTTTTTTCTTTAATAATTTTTCAAGCAAAAAACTTCAGTTGCGAGTGCAGCTATTGCCCTGCCGCAAGTGTACCTCTCGTAGGCCTCATTTTTTGTAGCCGTTATTCCTATCATGTTAAACGTTTACCAAGTCACCCAGTTCAACACTGACGGAATAAAAACATTCCATGAAACGGTGTGCGACCGGGAACAGAGGCAACCATACCTACCGATGTGAATTACTGTTCCCCATGCTGAACAAAGGACATCAAAGACAAAGAATACATTGAAAATAATTCCTCCAACATGTTGGCCGACTTGCGGCGACTCCCATCGCATAGTAATGTTACGAAGCATTTCACACGGGTTAACTCTAACCTCAGCCGTTAATTTTTTTTTTTTTTTTTTTTTTCTCTTCGTGGGAAACTGAGAGGCGAAACTGAGATCGCGTAACGAGACGCCAACACGAAGCCACATGCTGGCGCAGCAGTGCGGGGCTGCAGCACTGAGGAAACCACGCTAGCCCTGCCAACGTCGCATAGCGGCGCCATTAGGGAGTCTTAGTAGATCGTTCCGGTAACAGCGACAATACCCGATACTCCGCGACCGCCTTTGAGCATCGTTATCGGAGGTATCTGAAAGATCCACTAAAACTCCATTTTCAGAGTCCACGCTTATTGTGCGCGCTCCGCTCGCTTCCTAAAACGTCAAACACGCGCGTGTTGAGGGCATGACCTTACTGGATAGCGCGTCTGGCCTAATGGACAATGCGGCCCTTCATATTCGCGAGTCACCTGACGTGCTACATAACTTCTTCCAGAGGATTTTGGGCCTCTAGTTTCGTCCACATATATATATTTAAACAAGTACTACCATTGTTTTCCTCGCATGATTTCGTGGACGCAGTCTTCGACAAACCAAGCAAAGAGCCTCCCGCCGAGAGGTTTTATTCGTCGAGGAGAGCCTTTAACGTCGTTGCAGGCGGTGCAGACGGCGTCTCTTATTGAGTCGACTAAATACTCACCAGCGTTGGCCATGCTGAGCGTGCCGGGTTCAGTGTGCTTCAGATCGAACGTCTCGTCGTCAAAATAGCGACCGTAAATGCTTAAGGAGCCCCGGCCTTCCTTCTTCTCCACGTCGCCGCCTGTTAAGAATCGGCGAAGGGAGGGAGGGGGGGGGGGGGGGGGGGGGGGGGTCGTATTTCAACCAAAAGCCAGACAGCACAGGCCTAATGCAAAAACAAACTTGGAGAAAAAAAAAAAAAACTGCAATGACTCGCGTTCTTGATGCCGTCGTCCTTAAACGAAGATTCCAATTGAAGAAAGCAGTCCACGTGCACCCCCCCACCTTCTTTGCATTTTTTATGCTTGGACTCTTCAAAGTTTTAGTACTTGAATTGGGAATGAAAAAAAAAAAATATTCATGTACACGGCACATTAAGGCCTTCCTATAAATCTGCCCAACTCAACGCTTTGCGAGGTTAGAGTTAACAGGAGTCCGAAACGTAAAGCACCTGCATCATAAAGGTTACTATAGTTGTCGGCAGAGTGATAAGGGCATGGAGTCTCCTTCTGATGCCCAGCCTCCAGCTCGCGCTCGTTGCCTTCCACCGTGCTTTGGCTGCGCGTGCACAATTGAGGCTCCCGGGACGAAACTCGCACTGAAGGCGGGACAACTGAAGGACTTCCTTGCCGTTCTTACCCTGCCAGTGACTATAGTAAGCACTGGAACTAAATTACCTTTACCCAGCAAAGGACGCGGAGCTATCTGGGTTGATAAACATTTCGAACTCCCATCCAAATAAAGCAACGACGAGCACTGTTTGAGGAACAAAAGACCTCATATTTCGAAGGCCTGCCAGGGCTGAGTATAAAATGACCTTGGATCATGAAGTCCTTGATGACTCTGTGGAAGTGGGTCCCTTCATATTTGAAACCCTTGTAGCCGTCTCCGGCAAAAGCCACAAAGTTCTTGACGGTCTTGGGCGCCACCTTGCCATAGAGACCGAGGACTATCTTCCCAGCATCGCGATTTCCGATGCCGATGTCGAAGGTTACCTTGTGGGTAACCGTAGTATCTGGTTTCTGACAGAGGAAAAAATAAAGTTTTATAGAAAAATGTGGGACACATGAACCAGAAGGTCCCCACCCCGAAAGTGGCACAAGACCACCAACCACACTATTTCCCTATCACGATAGGGCTCAAAATGAACTAAATTTGGAGCAGCATGAGCACTGAAAAGACAATCTTGGGAGCGAGGGCTGAGAAATGTTAAAGCATTTAGCATACAGGTTTCGTGGCTTTCGGCTGCGCTGCTCCAAATTTAGTCAATTGTGAACTAAATTTGCAGAGCACCGTTTCTGTGCTTTCATAGTTTATGCTGCTTCGAATACCCCAAGATAGCGGCGAGCCAGATCATGTGCTCCCACGGCCCACGTTACAAGCACGCCATCCCAAGGACCATAACTGCAAAAGCCGCCATCTTATTTTTTTTTTTTCTTTTTCTTCTTCGGCTGCTTCTTCGCCCGAGGCCATTTCCGGCCACTCCCTACTTTTAAACAAACAATCTCACAAGGGGTGAAAATGAAGTCCGCGTTAGCATTTCTTCGGAAATCGAGCTTGGGGACTAATGCGGCAACGCTGAGCGCATCGCGCGAAAGTGCAAACGACCCTCTGACACAGTGACACGTAAGAAAGTCCTACATAAATTCTGCAGCAATCAGCTGATGGCGACAGCAGACGGGGACGCGTACTCTTCTGTCCTCAAAAAGAACGAGATGGTCTCGTTGGTAGAAACCGGTCTGTCGACTTTTCTCGCACTCCACGGAGTCTAGTAAGATCCGCCGTAATTAGGTTGATGCCCAGTTTTTGCGCGTGAAGGGGTTGAAGCGCTTTCCCAGGACGAACGATAACGAGACGAAAGTAAGGCAAAACATAATCCTAGCTTCTGAAATTAATCCACAAACCTCCTATAGTAACAGGACACCGCTCCTCAATGGAAGGCCCCCCTGCCCCATGATGATCGCTCTCGACCCTCCCTTTTTCTTTTTTTCTTTTTTTTCTGCACGACAAAGTTTTTGCAACAAGACGCAAAGTTCCCTCTTATACTCACAGAGTAGCTGCTTTCCAACGTCGCCGCCACCAAAGACACGACGAAACAAACTTTCACTGCTGCGGTCATATTTTCGATTCTTTTGACAAGTTTTCAAACTCAAACTGCCCACGAACTTTCTACACGTCAACCGACTTCGAAAGCAGACGTAAATGATACCGATGACAGTAGAGCTGGAACAGCTCGCGATCTCGTTACGCCTTTTACGTGCTCTAACACCAGCGTTGCCTAGCGGCGTCTTCTGTCGTTGCCTTCACTTGCATACGTGGAGGCCGTAAATGAGAAGAATTACCTAGTAAATTATTTAGACTTGAACCCATTAATTAAATATATATTATTAATTTTCATATAAAATGAAATTTATTAATTGAGCTCGTTTTTTGTAGCAGAGGAAAAACCGAGACGGAAACTCACTCAGGCCGTCGCAAGCAGACACGAAACATTTCAGGGCGGTAGTCAGCAACCATGGTTAATCGTCGCCGGTGTTTTTTTATTTTTACCATCGATTTTTATCGTGTTGGCTTGTTGCGGTTTGTGTCAGTTGTGCTGTGATCCGAGTTTACCGACTTCACGACGCAAACACCCCAAAAGTAGGCGACGGGGCGTCATTCGTGTCCGTCGAAGTTCCAATCGTGGCTGTGTTTACCCAATGTCGCGTATGCGCGCGTCTCGACAGTGTCAGCGCAGCACCTCGCTTCCGCGGAGCCACGCTGCTCTGAAACAGTCCACGTGAAATGTCACTCGGAACTTCCAGCGCATCGTCGTCGAAGTGCAGTTCGGCGAAACGCTACGGGTGCTTCGGCTACCGGCGTCTGCAAGGATCTCGTTCAGTGCAGCCGTCACGGTACAGGACGTACGCTGTTCGGTACACCGCAGTCGCGCTCAGGACAATCGGACTCATTGTTTTGTACTACTGCTTTTCCATCGGAATAACCTTCTACCAGAAATGGTTCATCAAGGTAAACGACAACACTCCGTTCATTTTGACCAGTCGCCTAGTTACGGACCGGCGTCACATACGTGGAAGCAGGAAACCATGTTGCTGATTGTCCGTTTTCTTGCGATAGGTCCGAACGGATCTATCTTTGCCGAGGCGGACATAATAACTGCCGCGGTTGGAACGTGGGGGTTAGGAGTATCTAATCGGAGGAGGAGGAACGATCGAGCTTTCAAGGTTGTGAAGGATCCGCGTTCGGAAAAACTCGTGTTGTCGTTTGCCATATGGCTTGCAGATGGACACGCTTTGCGCTTGTCATATGTTTGAAAGCACGAATTTCGTCAACAGAGTGGCCTGTGACATCTTTCTGACGTCATGGCCTGTTACGATGCCTTGTAGGGGCAGCTTGCCATAGGCAGTAAGCTGTCAGCTAGGAAGCTTTTCTTTTTCGCAGGCAGATAAGTACCGCCTGTTTTTGGCGTTTTGGTCCAACAGGTGGCATGTCTAACGATTGCACGATTATATGGCAGTTGTGTTGTGATGAAGGAGTGGAATTTCAGGATTACTATGTTACGTCAGTATATAGACCTTTTTCATGTACTCTCATCCCCAGCCAGCTAATAGGCATATCTGGTATGGGCGATGAAAAAATAATAAAATTTTTCAACCTGTAAATAGTAAAAGAATAGGGGGGAGGCATAACGATAATGTGGGACGGTTACGTTTATATCATGTCTTCTATTGGCGTGGCGACGGCGAAAGAGAGTTTTCGCCCATACTGGAAAGGACATCCATTCAAGATGGCGGCGCTCTTGTGAAAAAGGTCTATAGGTGGTATTCACTGGCGACCATAGTTGAGCTCGCTGCTGCTGAGCTTGTGTTGACAGCAAGCTTCTACAACACTTCTAACACATACATTGCACAACAAGGTTGTCTTCTTTGGGATGCCATAAATAAGACCTCATCCCGAGCATGTGCTGTGGGCAGTAACCTCAAATATGGCATCCAGTGAACACCACCTATAAATGGCTTGGTATCAGTTATGCATGTGCACCTAAATTTAATTATGGCAGCCCTGTGTCACGCTGCAACCACAACAGATAGGTTCCTACCTGTTGATGGGAGGCCAGAATGTTCTTTCAAGGGCACGGAGGAAACCACCTTAGCCCCTGTACATAATTACCTGATGCAGCTAAGAGATCACAAATGAAGCTAGCTTCAACCTAGCTTTTCCATGAGCTCTGACGACATACAGATTGAAGAAGTAGTACGGAGGAACCAAACTGCCTTACCTTATACTGATAACCTTAAGAATTTCATATAAAACTGCTTTCAAATGAAATAGGTATCAGTGTTCTGAAAGTGTAGTCACAACTAACTGAGAGATTGTGCACTTTTAAGTGAGTTAGTAAGTAAATTTGGTGCAATGTACGCTTGGCAACACTATGAATTGCTGTGACGGGCAGAGGGAATGAGCTGCCATACAAGGTACTGCACTCGGAGGCATAAAGGCTAAGGGCTATGTCCTTGGAGGTGGGAAGCTATGAAGATGAAGACCTCAAAAGCAAGCTAGGTTCAGCAGGGAGGCTTCATAGCACGCAGGAAACCTTTTAATGGTGTCCTTTTCAGAACTTGTATAATAAAGGCTTCTCTATGCAGCTGGGTGCTTGCACCTTGTACCCTATCGTTGGCAGAAGAAAAATGCCAAATGCCCCTCCTTCCCTTGTGGAAGGTGGAGATTACCATGCAGAGGAAATGCCACACAGGAAGGTCGGATTGCCACGTGACATCCCCTCTGACTATTGGCTCCCACTAAACAGCCCATAGTTTTCCTGATTGTAGATCAGTTAAGCTATAATAAACACAATGTGCTTTCAAAGTAAGATATGAGTAATTTCTCAAGCCAATCTTTGATCATGCGCCTTCATTCCTACAAAAGCAATATTTTTCAATCTGATATTGCACTCGAGTGCTGTAATCGGAGGCCTTCCCCTTTTATAATAAAGCAGATATAAATTGGCACAAAATTGAAGATGTGCACCATGCTAGACTTAAGCAATTTTCTTTCAGTAGTGTATAAATTAGTGCTGCCATCAGATTTAGATTTCACTGAACTGATTGCACTGCATAACTTAAATGTGTGAAGTCAGTGATGGGAGGAGCTACAATGTAATCACGCATTTAAAAAAAAAATCTCGTTACCCAAGTGATAATATGCTAGCATCTCCCAAGATGCTAGCATATTATCACTGCAGTTTTTGCTTTGCCAATATTGAAAAAATCTCGCTTGATAAAGTTCATTTTGGCATGTCCACTGGACTTGAGAATATTTTGTCATCTGCAATTGAATGCGATATTGCTTAATATCACGAACCAAAACCTTTCTTGGTATTCTAGAGGCAAAGTTCAGATGGTCCTCTTCTAATTGTGGCATAAGTGAGGCTTTCCCATTATGACCATCTTGGTAAACATAGTTTTGAACGTGAGAGTGCAGAGAATTTAAAGATGTTTACAAATTCATTGCAGGAGTTCCGGTTCCCACTCACAGTGGTAATATGCCACCTTGTAGTAAAGTTCATCTTATCTGGTGTGATCCGCCTGGTCTTTCAAATGTGCACGGGTCGGCCAAGGATTCTGCTCACGTGGTCTGTGTATGTCAAGCAGCTCGCCATCACAGGAGTTGCAAGTGCCCTCGACATCGGCTTCTCCAACTGGAGTTTCGAGTTCATCACAGTATCCCTGTGAGTTGCTTCCTGATAATGCATTTCAAACACAAATGCTGGGATAGTAATTAAATAGTTAACTTCCTGAACGGTCCTATTATGCTTTCTTAGTTTCACGGGCACCGCTAATTACTTGCGATTAATGTTGAAGTTTGTGTTTCTAACCTCCCTCAGACGCCTTAAAGAGGTTGAGTGCATTTTGTGCTAGACAGGTATGGTTTTAATTGGTCTGCTTTCTGATACATCTCAAACTATTTGTTCTAGGTACACAATGACGAAGTCGACGTGCATCATCTTCATCCTTGGTTTTTCGCTAGTTTTTGGTCTTGAAAAAAGGGTGAGTATTCAGCTGTTACGACTGCTGAGCTCTGTGCACATAGGTATATCTCTCTTTACGGCAAACTACTCTGTAGGGCAACTAGGACAACATGTGCATTTTGTTCACTAGCACCAGCAGTTACTTCTTACAAAAGTACATTGACATGAACCCGGCCCAGATGTTGAAACTGGGAAAGGGAGGTAACAAGAGGTGAAGAAAATGAACGGTTTTAAAAGGTGCACATGTAGCCCCGGTTGCCTTGTGTGTTTATTTTTTCTTCACAACTTGCTGCCACCAACAGACGCAACAGTTCAGTTTGAGATCTTCACTCATTTTGCTAAATACTGAAGCATACAAAACTGAATACCAAAAGATGTTCCGCAACTCTAGCCTTGGTTCATCTCTCAAAATTTACATTTTGGTTGTAGCAGCTTTACTTGTGATAAGTTATATGGTCTGTGGTTTCTACATCATAGCAATGTCTTGCATGTGGTTACACGAGACATCATTTTTCGCCTAGATCTTTTAGGGGCAGAATATGTGCTAGGTGCACTGTTTGATATCTGAGAAAGTAATGGTTTAGACCTAAATTAGCCCCCCCCCCCCCCCCCCCCCCCCGGACCAAGGACTATTACTTTTAAATCTTTTATTTAAACTCTTCTCGCACTAAATTACCATTCATTCATTCATTTTCCCTTAAAGGTCCTCTTTCGAGGACATTAGATAAGGGGGGGAAGGGGGGGGGGGGGATCAATCGCTTATCAGTCAACGAAAGAAACAATGAAACAACAGCAACTATTTCATCAACAAACACGCACTCAATAATAATCCGCCAAGGAACCAAAATTAGAGAGCAAACAGGCAGTCATTATTCCCCTTGAAAATGCAAAAACAAGGAGAAACGGAAAGCGTCCAGGCATATTGTTAAGGCGATGCACTCAGGTAGTACATTCCATTCTGAAATCGCTAGGGGAAAAAATGAGTTATTAAATGCGTTAGTGGATCCAGAGATGTGCTGCACACGATTAGAGTTTGTTAATCTACGAGAGGATCGGGGAAAAGGTTGTAAAAGCATCGATCTAATGTCCGGATGATGGTGGAATATTTTATGAAATAGGCAGAGACGCAAGCATTTACGGCGGGTAGCTAATGAAGTTAGGTTTAATTGAGACTTTAGAGCCGTAACGCTAGCAGTATGATTAGGGATGTCGCGAACCACCCTAGGTTCGATTTCGAAAGGTTTCGATATTTGCGAAGCGAACTAAGGTTCGATTCCGAAAATTTTCGATATTTTCGTACCGACCGAGGTTCGATTTCGAAAAATTCGCAACTTTTGACCACAGCGGAGTTTCGAATTCGAAAATTTCGAAGCTTTCACGGTTTCTAAAATTTCGAATTCGATTATTTCGAATATCTTTTTACTTCAGGTTCGATAAATTCGAAGATTTCGAAATTCTATGTAAAAAAAAAATCGAAAACTTTGAACGCTTCGAATTTTTATAGACATGAACTTCGAACAATCGCAGATTTCGAATTTCTTTTTGCATAAAGTTCGAAAAGTCGAAGGTTTCGATTCTCTTTTAACGCTAACTTAAAAAAAAAAAAAAAAAAAAAAAAAAAAGCTTCGAAGATTTTGAATTCCTTTCTAGTCCAAGTTTTCAAGGTTCGAAGTCCGATTTTCAAGTTTTCCCACAGTTTCAGTTTCAAATAACGTTTTCACGACTCACTTGTTTTCACAAAATCAAGTTTAGAAAAGTTAAAGTGTGATATCTAGATTCTGCGAAGTTGGTCAGGCAATTAAATGAGACGACGAGTGTCCCGGATGTGCTGGAATATTTGCCAGTGCAGAATTGTGATTGCCAGCCCCCGGGGGGGGGGGGGGGGGTCTTTAACTTGCATCACGCAGTCGTGATTGCACGAACACACTGTTTTACGAGACTCATCCAGTTCGAAACGGCCAGGCGCGAGCAGGAGGTTGAGGCTCAGAAAAACCTTGAAGCGACCTGGCAAACTAGCTCGCCACCCCTTGCACGCTGGTAGTAATCCGATCCGGTGAAGTTTATAATTGTCCTGGAGGTTTATATTCTGGGACGGAGGAATCGCCTCGCAAAGAGCATAAAAGCCGACACAACTCGAGGTCGAGGAGCGTTCTACCATACAAGTGGCGTCGGAAGAGGAAAAACTGGGGGAAAGAGGGTAGCGGGGGGGGGGCTTCAGCCTCCTTTTTTCCCTTGCAGGTATTTCGGACTGTTAAAGGGGAAAGAGGGCGTGGTCAAGCTTATTTTAATCTGAAATTATTTATGCATATGTATAGCTACTGTCGCTCTTCACTGCATAAAAGGTTGCGTAGATGGTCATTGTTAGAAACTCGTTGTCAGAAAGCACTGCTCGTCACATGCTTAGTGGTTCGGAAGTTCAAAGCTGTCTTCTCGACCTAAACACCTGTGCCGATAGTAACAAAAAAAAAAAAAAAAGTATAAATGCGGGATTAAAAAGCAGGTGAAAAATAAAACTATCAAGAATTCGTCGGAAGTGTTCTATTCTTGCATATTCAGAGGTTCAGAACTTCGAAACAAGTTTCTTTTACCAAAGTGTGTACAGGCTAAAAGAAACACGTCCCAGAAACGTGAAGCGAAAAAAAAAAAGTTTTCTTTAAATGACGTGCTGAACTTGAACACTATTAGAAATCTTCTCCCATGAGTTAATTTATTCCTTAACGTGAAAAAACAATAAATATATTATTTCGTATTCTGCAGATGGCAATGATATGTAGTGTCTGTGGTGTTAATTTAAATGCGATACCCCAAACAACTTTGACGAAAATAAATATCAAGTTTAGGTCATAATTGCATGCAGATACATGTTTGGACATTTCTTCGGAACTCAGGTTGAATAACAATAATCACATCTTAAGACGGCACTTACCTAGCTATACATAGATCATTCTTAAAAAAAAGTATAACATATCTACCATAAATAGCTCCGGCTGCAGCGTGCTTCAAATCTGGCACAAACGATAATCGTCAAAAACCCGTCGTCCTTCCTCGGTCCTTCGGGGATTTATTTCTTTAAACCTAAGTATGCCAGAACATTGAAATAAACGACATTGTCTTTCGTAAGGAACGCAGCACCGCGTGTAAAAGTTCGAGAAAAAAAAATTAGGAATGTACCCCACTACTTGAAATAAAATGAAACCGTCCGCCGGTATTTCGAAGTTCGACGAACGTCGAACTTTTACCCTAAACGTTCGAAGTTCGTCGAACTTCTGACTTTTCAGAATTCGAAAGTTCGAAACTTTTCGAATTCTCTTGATAAAGAAGTTCGAAAGTTCGAAATTCATCGAATTTTTTTGTCAGTCAAGTTCGAAAGTTCGACAAGCATCGAACCTTCCAGCGCAATAAGTTCGAAAGTTCGAAAAAGATCGAATTTTTTAGCGTAAGAAGTTCGACGGTTCGAAAAGCGTCGAACTTCTTAGCTTAACAAGTTCGAAAATTCGACCTCCGTCGAATTTTACGATATAGACAATTCGAAAAATCGAAATCTTTCGAACCTTTCGAACCGCTTGATTCGATCATCGAAACTTCGATTCGAAAAAAGTTCGCGGCATCCCTAAGTATGATCGTATACAGAGAGTATGTAGCGAGCGGCACGATTTTGGATGGCGTCAAGTTGGGTGGTAAGGTAGATTTGGTGAGGGCTCCAGTTGGCGGCGGCATACTCAAGTTTTGGTAGACGAAGTACAGCCTATAGTCTGGAAAATATGGCACTTGGTTCCTAGACTTGGTTGTTAAGCTTAACTCCAGAGGGTATTTTTTGGGAGGCCCACATCAAAGTGTGCGAATTCTGATGTGCCTATGTTTTCTCTTCATGTGGCGTGACCTGATCCAGCGTTGCTCCTTGGTGTTCATTGTGCTGCTCATAGCACTAGGCCTGTTCATGTTCACATACCAGTCGACGCAGTTTAACACTGAAGGCTTCTTTCTGGTGCTGAGTGCCTCATTCCTGGCTGGGTTACGATGGACCTTAGCACAGCTGGTGATGCAGCGAAAGGAAGTGGGTGAGTGACTTTGCCTGGTTAGAGTTCACTAGAGTGCCTCAATGGCCTTCTGTTTAGGGTGATACCATCCTTTGTAGTGCCCGATGTCGACAGCACGCGCACACAGGAAAAATATGAAAAAATCTCTGAACACAAAATGTCGCCGTAGCACAGTCAGTGCCAAGAGCGCGTGCAGGGACATGCTCCTTCACGTGCTTCAGAACAAAATGGCCAGATGTCATCACCCTAAGCAAAGCGCACATGAAGGCACCCTAGGGTTCACTTTCAGAGATATACAGGGTGTTTCACAAAAGGTGGACAAATTCAATATTGTGAAAACTATATGTCGTAACAAAAAAAGGCTTGTGTTGTTTTGGTCCTGGGCCAGGGGCCTATTTAGGAAAATTATTAAAGTCCGGGATAATTAGACTGTTAATTATTTTTGTGTAATTAACTTTTTTTAATATTGTGTCAAAGCAAATTGTTGTGTGTATGTTTATACAGCCGGAAGTTAGTCTGCCTCAATGGGCATCTGGTGTCTCGGCTGTAGATGAGCAATTTAGCCAGTGCATTACAACCGCTAGCCTGGGGTCTTTAACATGCACCACACACTAGTGATACATGGCCGCACGCCGGTACGATGCTCATCCAGATCGAAACAAGCAGAGGCGGGAATTGAACTAATATTGTGTTTAAGGGCATGGTTTCAATTAGAAAATTGCTCTGCATCATCGAAAAGCACTAAATAAACAAATTGCAGAACGATAGAATGCACGTGCAGGATTTTACGGCTTTCTGAAAAACCATACAAATTTGACGGGTTTTTAAGTTTCGGGTTGCAATCGGAGCGCATCTAGGCCCCGACGGCACCGCGCCCCGTGGAGAAGTAGTGCAGCCAGCCGCTGCTGCGTTGCGCGAGGACAGCGCAGCAGAGGTTGGTTGCACTATTTCTCAATGGGGTGCGGTGCTGTCGGTGCCGAGAAGCGCTCCGCTTGCAAACCGAAACGTAAAAACCCGTCGAAGTTGTGCGGCTATTCAGAAAGCCTTAAAATACCGCGCGTGCCTTCTATCATTCTGCAATTTGTTGATTTAGTGTTTTTTGATAATGCTCAGCAAGTTTCTAATTGAAACCATGCCCTTAAACTCAATATTTAAAAAATTAATTATGCAAAATTAATTAACAACCTAATTATTCCGAACTTTAGTAATTTTCATAAATAGGCCCCTAGCCTAGGACCAAAACGACACAAGCCTTTTTTTTGGTGTGATGCGTAGCTTTTCGCAATATTGAATTTGTTCACCTTTCGTGAAACAACCTGTATACTGCTGGTCTTCTAGGCTAGCTTTTCTCTCTCTAGAGTTGACCAGTCATAGTTATTTCTTGCCAATAAAACAGATAGTGCTATACTCATTGTAATATAATATTGTCCTGACGATTCCATCATGCATACTGCTGTGTGGATCCTCCGCGTGGTATTTGCCATTGGTGCAGTCAGCTGTCATTGTTTGAAACTGCTGGATGTGAACTCAAATTACTTTCTCTACTGGGCTGTTTTTTAATGTTGTTTAAAAATTACTGAGAGATGTCCAGGTCGGTAAAGTCCTGTCCAAACAGGATACTCCAGAAATCATGAGGCGACACCACTCTGTCGTGTCGTGCGGCGGTCCGCTTCCGTCTGTTCTCTTTTGCCAGGGGGAATGGTTTTCTCCGTCAAAGTTTGCTTGTGTACCTCACGGGCGTCTTGAGCATGCTTATCACATGGGTCCGGACAGCCACTCACACATTCTGTTGGCTGTTGGTCAATCGCTCATGGCCTCCACTGCTATTCAAGTCCCGAAAACGGGAAAGGGAAGGGCTGTGTTCCAAATCGTACCCAAATAGATCCGAGTTACTCCAGCGGGTCGTGTCATGCGATAACACAGATATAGCGATGCTGGACACGGGTAGGTTTTCAAACGAAAAGGCCAAGGATGGACAGACAGCAGCCACACCATTGGCAGGTGGCGTGTGACGTCAGGTCTGTTGAGCACCGAAGCCACTGAAGAGCGGAGGAAGCGAGAGGAAAGTCGTGATGTTTGCTTGGTGGTGTTCAAACAGACATCGGACTGCCGGACTTCAACCGCTTCAACTTCCACAACTTTTGACTGTGTCGCCTCACGATTTCTGAAGTGTCCTGTTTGGACAGCCCTTGATATGGTTTCAGATAAGTGGGTTAATTGTAAATATTTTAATTATTTTGGTAACATAGCCCTTGTCTTGATGCATGTTCTATGTTTTCTTTCTTGGAACAGGCCTGGGCAATCCTATAGACATGATTTTCCATGTCCAGCCATGGATGATCCTTGGCCTCCTCCCATTAGCTATTGCATTTGAAGGCAAGCATTTCCATTGTTCTGTGATTGGAGCACGGCGTTTTGCCACAGACATGGTTAGAGCCTTGAATATTCGCCTGCATTTATTATTTGGTGGTAATCCGGATAAACAGAAAGGCAAACTGTTTCAGTCAAATTAAATTAGGAAACTGCCATAAAGCAATATGCTAGAAATTAGACGCACATTCTAGAGCATGTCGTGACCAAGGTGCTACTGCCAGTACTGCCAGTGCCAGGAATGATAAAGAAGTTATTGGCTAGAACAAAGTACCCAAGTGCTTGGAGGATGACCCAAGAAAGCCGGGGTGGTATGTTTGGCAGGAATGAGCTTTTGTCTCCTGTGCAATCTTGATTATTAGCTAAGACCATCAGTGATGCAGCAGTTAAATGTGATTGCAGTAATGTATCGTTAATATGATTACCTTGCTATGTAGACACAATTTTTGGGGAGATACCGGGTAAATGCACACACTTTTATCTCATTATTGTGAACAGTTCACATTATGAATGATTTTTGTGTGGAATGAAGGTGTCCATACCAACCCTTTGAGGGTTAATATGGACATCCGAGTATGCACAAGGGCGCTGCCATGCAGGTTTCAATTTCAATTTTCTCCCTACCTCCTAACTGGGCTGTTGATTTTATTTTGTTGTGTAGAGCAATATTTTGTCTTGTAATAACAACTGTTGATGGAATGTGGAAGGTTTTGTTTGGGGGACTTCTGTCTTGGTTTGTGCCTTCGTTGTTCCAGAAAGGCAAATCTATGTCCTTGAACCTTGCGCTTTATGACAAACACAGATATAGAAATTAGTAATAAACTAAATAAGAAAGTATCAGTTTCTAATAAAGAAAAAAAGTTAATTAGGGGGGGGCATGGCCTGGGAGGGTCAACTTTTGAACCATCGTCTCAAATTGATTCAAACTTTCAGGGTGAATTGAACCCCATTAGGATTGATGACATCTAAAGTTTCAGTCTTATAGGCCGATTCTACAACATACTATGCTTAACAAGCTCCAGAAAAAAGTTACTTTATTAGGAAGTGTATTTTAGAAAAATAATAATTGCAATCCATAAAATGTTTGGTTTAATGTGAAGTAGAATACCCATAGTGCAAGTTAAGGTGAAAATTAAATGTAGAAAATGCAATTCTAGAGAAAAACAACAACACCCCAAAAGAGCGAATGATTTTCACAAATTTCTGCACTTTAAAATATTCAGTTTTTGTCGTGAAGAATTTAGCTTTCTCAGATTATGAGAACCTTAACCTGTTCCTCAGAAAATTTCACTCCAAGACACCACTGAATGAAATCTTCACACTTTCAAAATGTCCAATGATACATTTCCTCATACCAAATTTCCTGCCAAAAAGTGAAACTGAGAAAAATGCAGTTGAAGTTTCAACTTTAGGTTTCTTACTTTTCTGTGAGACCGAGGTAGGCGAAATTCACCTGGTGCATTGTTAGCACCTTCCTCTTTGAGACTTCCTTGTTCCCCTGGCGATAGCTACCAGTTTGTGTTGTTTGTAGGCACGCTAGCTTTTGTAGCAGGCATACCTTCACAGATAAACTGGCAAGAACTAAGAGGCAAATCGCACTAAAGAAGAGCAGCAAAGCAGGAAGAGGATCTGAAGTGGAAGATACTGTAAAAGTGTTACTGAAGATAACAAACTATCACGTAACTGGGAATGACCAATCGTAAACCCTGTTTCAGGTCTCAACCAATAAGATTGCCCATACCAAATTTTCAGATTTTTTTCTGTTTGGATGTATTGGGCTTTCCTGGCCATTGATACTTGTAAACTTGGAAAGCTTCTACGGGCAAAATCTAGAGTAAATGGCACTTCCAATGGGGGCAAGGTGTTCTAGCTATGTTAAATAAGTATGAAGCAGCACTGAATAGAAAACACAAAAAACTTGCTCCTTGCTGACTCGGAGGACTGCCGACCTGTCGAAAATAATTTATTGCGAGATGAATCCTGCATGTTTATAAATGAAAGTTTCTGAAACCATTCTTTTGAAGTTAATAAACATAAACATATCCTTAAAAAAAAAAAAAAAACATTTTTTTTTTCAGAAAAATTTGAATTCCAAGGCCATGTCCCCCCTTAAGGCCGCTTGAAAAGAGTGACCCCAGGTTGCAAGGCCAAGGTGCCACTTTGCATAGTAATGTGTCTCGAAAAGTATAATTCGAGAAGAATAGCTTAGGTTGGAGACATCCAGACATTAATTAACTTTGAGCCCATGGATCAGTGTGTCTTCGATATATAAATGTATGTCATAAAGCAGTGGTTCTCAACTATTGATGTTTCGTGGACCCCTTGTGGATCGGCAGAGATAATGGAGGGTCCCCTTCGTAGAGAGGGGAAGGGAAAGGTATATGTTAATTATGATAATGATTTAATAAGTGGATATAACTAAGGGCTAGGGTGAAGTAGACTTCTCTCATTGACATACACATGAGAAAACTCACCCGAAAATTAGAACATTTCTTCTCAGTCCGAAAAAAGAACTTTTATCGCCAGGCTTGCCTGAATAGGCAGGGCTTTGCGGACCCCTAGACTGCCTTCGCAGACCCCCATTTGAGAACCACTGCCATAAAGCATGCTACAATTTTTCTGCATGGTACCAAAATTTGTGTTCGGCATGTGGAAAAGAAGCCCGGCACTTAATAAGGATTAATGAGACATGACTGCACCAGGAATGTTAGAATAGTGGAATGGAATGTATTATTAAAATGGGTGCAAGCCAAATTGCCTCATTGTTACAAATAACCCCTTAGGTAGTCTTCTTTGTAGATGCGGAGGGCCTCATTTGGCCCCCCCGCAGTCTCACTGAAATATGCAGTGAAAAATTACAAACGCGTTTGAGGAACTGAGAATCAATATTTGACTAATACCCGCGCCACACGGGCAACTCGAATGCCGTTTACAACGAATGACATTCGCCTCAAATGTCATTTGACTGGTGCTCCACGGCCTGCACAAATGACATTCGCAGCGAATGCCATTTGTGCAGGCCGTGGAGCACCAGTCGAATGACACTTGGGGCGAATGTCATTCGTTGTAAACGGCATTCGAGTTGCCCGTGTGGCACGGGTATTAATCCTTGGAGGTCATGTGTCGAATGTCACCCGGCAAAAAATGATTCCTGTTGCGGTCAGATGCCGGGTTTCCCTCGACAGTCTCATTTCTGTCTTTCGGTCAATTGTTGCACACGCCCCAACAATTACGACTTGTGCCATTTATCGTCAGGAGTGTAAGCATAATGCCTTTATCTCTTTTATCTTATTAATGTGGCAATTTGGGCCAGTTGGCTCATGATCGTAGACAAGCGCCGAAAAAATAGGCAGGGACAAGAAGGTGTCGTAAATGACGTCAACTTCTTGGCCCTTCCTATTTTTTCGGCGCTTGTCTGCGCTTATGCAAACCAAGATTCCGAGACTCCTAGTTGTACAGTCCTAGATCTAGCACCTTTGGCTGTTTTTCATGAACACTTTGATAATGAATTTTATTTTTTGACCACTAAATGCCTGCTTTGTTTTAGTGCAAGATAATTCTGACTCGAGGGGTTAGCAAGGCAAAAAGTAACATTACCCCAAAAGGTGAAATCTATAGTCGGACAAATTCATTCGGACATCTAATTCATTGTGCTTTGTATAGTCTAGTTTCTAGAACCTGTAATGAGTGTCCGTAGGAGATGGCAACTCTTTCTTGTTCCCAGGTTGTTTACCCTGCGGATAAATATATATATCGTAAAATATTTGGGGAGCACCCACCTTGTTTTCACTAAAGGCTGGGTTAGCTTAGACATGCGCGCTTGTTCGGTCAAATTGGGCAGTTAAGGTATAATGTGCAGAATTTCCAAGTTTGGGGAATGTAAATAGTAGGCGCTTGAACGAAAGTGGGCGCTTCTGTGGTATTTTACGGTATATAAATGACTAGACATCTGCGGTATTTTTCGGCATATAAATAACTACACATGTTTTCACCTCAAGAAGAAAGGAAGTTTTGCGCATTGTTCATAACCGCGCAAAGTATTTCTTACAGGATTTGGTTGTCGGAGGAAAGAGCAATGTTTTTGGCATTTGAAGCGTGTACGTCTTGATAAGGTAACATATATCTAATCTAAAATGCACCTATATCTATCTTAATTATCTACATAAGGGGGGGAAATTAGTCGTGATACGTGAGGAGCCGAACTTTTTTTACTATGGTTCTTGTGGTGAAAACGAGTGTAGACATTTTTTTTTTGCCAAACCTGGATAAATTTGTTTTTCGCCTTAAATTTTCTACGTTGCATCTGTCTGGTAACGTGAAATAGAATATTCGCACGATACGGGAAGCTATCGCAAACCGAGGAAATATTAGTTCCCGGACAACGTACGACCTGACCATTCTCGGGCGGAGCAGCCGGGCACTTTTGCCTGCGGTAGATGCCCAACGGTCATGACCTGTTTCTCCGCTTGCAGGAATCCCAATTGCAACCTCTGAGAAGGTGTTTCGGTTCCACGAGGTGGAGATGCTGGTGCGCACGGGCCAGTACGTACTGGCGGGGTCGGTGCTCGCCTTTTTCATGGAGCTGAGCGAGTACCTACTCCTCACATACACGTCGAGCCTGACCCTGTCCATCGCAGGCATCGTCAAGGTGCGTTGTCTGACTCGTTCACTCCCAGAGCTACCACTTGGGTTTCGAGATCGTCACAAAGTACACCGAGATTCCCGAGATTTGATTCGTTGCTGCTCAGCAGCTTAAGTATTAATAGTATGGTGCCTGAAGTGCATGTCTGACTGGCATGCTTAGCACCTTTTTACATCTACAAAGAGGCAACACGTTGGGGGTTGCGGAGGGAATGGCAGAGATTGTCACGACTCCAGTGGTTGGTTGTCGAAAGGACCGCACGGCAGGTAACGAGACCTCCCTCTCATCGCTCTGTCCAAACCCATGGCTGCCGTGGTAGCCGTGGATCGGTCGACTGGCAGACAGGTTACGGCTGAACGGACCTCTCTGGTCTGCCTCTGCTGCCAAATACTTACTAGGTGGTTCTGAGAAACACCAATATGTGTTGCAACAATTTAAAGATAGGGTGCACCAAATTGCGACATCACGGAGGCAGAGTGAATGCATCTGTCGGATTGTGGGCGGGAATTGTAGCAGTGGGCTGACGTCTAAAAGAACATGCTGTGTGTAACTCAATAATGCAAATTTCACATTTTTTAAAGAAATTTAAAAAAAATGTTATTTTTTTTGTTTTGTTAAAGCAGGTATGTAGGCAAGCAGGTTAAGCACTGTGTCGTGTGTGGGGTTGTCCTGCGTCTCTCCATGCCCGAGGTTTACAATGTCTATCATTATTTAGCTAGCAAAATGCATGCACTTTTTACCATTTGTGCTCAGACAACATTGACAGTTTGTGACGTCGCCAATCTACGGAGCGCATCACTGAGTGAAAGCTAACTGAACTAAAAAATCCTCTCAGTCAGGTTTCAAACCTGCATTTCTGGGCGTAATGTGAGCACTCTGACCTCTGCACCAAAATGGCAGCTGGATAGGAACGTTTTAGACAAGTTATGTGAACCCAAATAGTACAAATAAAATTGACCTTTCCGCCCTTTTGTTTTTTCCACATTTGCTTATCTTGGAATTTTCACCGTTGTGGAGGGGGGGGGGGGCTTGGACCACCGTCAAGCTGCTTTGCAGCTTTTTGTCCTTATTTTCTATTTTAAAATATGCAACTAAATTGAGGTTTATTACTGATGTTTCCATCTGTTACGTTGAGGCTACTGGTAAATGTTAAACTGGGAATCCCGTGCCTCAACTCACACTAGTTGCTGTGCAGAGGCCAGCTACACTACAGCCATGCTCAGCTGCTCTGTTTACTCATTCCACTGCCTGTGCTGGGCAAGCAAACCTGGTTGGTGACATCGTGACTCTTGTGGTAATGGCCGCTGCAGGCAGTCGCTAGGTCAAGTAAAGTAGCCGGTGGTTCAAAAAGCTGTTTAAGCAAAACCACAGCTTTACTAGGGCTAGTGCGATACGTGCATATGGAAAGGTAGAATATAAGAGCACGGTATACTAATGAGAATTTTTGTATTTGTGACAGTGGGGATTCTTTTAGTTTGTTCATTCATTGCTTGCCAAATCACTGCTTTGTGCACGGCTTATGGCCCAGAGCCTCTTGCGCTACAGCAAGCTAAGCAGTTGTGCCAAACAGTCTGGTTGATCTTTAGTTTTTGAAACTGTGTGGAAGAGAATCAGTTGGTCAGTTTGGATGGTCAACATAGGGCTGCTGCTGATGGATTCAGCGAAGGTCGTAAAGGCCTCCCGGTTTTAGGCCAGTGACTTGTATTCTTTGAGCAGCCCAAATCTCCTTCTCTCCTTCCAGGAGGTGTGCACGCTGTACCTCGCCGTCAATTACAGCGGGGACGAAATAAGTTTCATGAACTTTGTCGGCCTTGTCATCTGTCTCCTGGGCATCGCTCTGCATGTGCTTGTCAAGTCACTCAACAGCAACGGTGAGGGTTCTACACTGTCTCTGATGCTGTGGAGACGAAAGCGACCCAAGCTGTCATTGGTTGGAGGAACCTATGTAGCCTGACGGCGAAAGCACATTGCAGGCTTCTGCTCAAAAGTGTATGAAGTTCACACCCTGCCATGGGAGGGCTAACTGAAGGTAGCACTCACGGTTGAAGTGGTTGCTATATCTGCTGAATGGCTGAATACTCTAAAAACTAAGGTGCAGGTGCTTGCCTGGCCTGCTCAGGCTTACTTTTGTAGGTGCTTACCAAACTGGTTTCTGAGGGCACGCAGGTGAAGTGGGGGCACCAAGGGGTGTCGTGTCACAGGAATACTCTGGTAATATGCCCTTAATGGAAGTATATAATATCGCAGCCCGGGCGTACAGTGACCGGATTCTAGTACTAATGGATCCCATGATAGAGTGGAAGTTGACTAACGCCGTGAATTTTACCTCTCAGAGGACCGATCTGTTAATCAGATGGCTCTAGTTTTGACTTTTATGTGTCTGTGTTGAACCTGAACTTGAGGTGAATGTTACATAGAAATAAAAACCACTAAAGCCTGTGCTTGTCCTATTAACCAATGCTGGTGCTTGCTGACACCTAACGTGGTTGATGTTTCTGGTATGTTTTGTTCCACCTAAAGCAGAATTACGTCTGCAGTAAGAACTTTAAAGTTTCGTCAAAATATTCTACCCAATGCAATTCCAATTGCGCATTTGAATTGCATGAAAAGCTGCATTGTCATGTTTGTACATATACTACCATTTGAAACTTGCATGTGTGAAGAAGAAATTGTTTGCTATGCAAAACCGTTACTGGAGATATGGAAACAGAGATATGACATAGGAAAAACCATCTATAGAGAGTGAACGAGCTTGAGTACTGTCGAGACCGGTTATAACGAAGTCGGTTATAACGAAATCGCGGTTGCAGTGAAGCGATCATGATTTCCCATTCCCATTTGCACTTTTCAATGCATTTTTATCTGTTTTTAGCAAAGGAAATTGAGCGGCTCCCGCGGATATAGCGAAGAAAAATTTTGTGATAGTTTAAAAAAAATAATAAAGTTCTGAAAGTTTACTAAGTCTCGCACCTCCGCACTTTGCTGCCACGGCCAAGGAAAGCCACCGAAAACAGGCTGCAGAGGATGCTGGAAAGGTCGCCGGCGGCAGTCTCTTCAACGTCGTCAGCTCCCCGCTCCTTATCTGGGAAGCGGCTTTACTGCATCGCACCCGGAGAAGCCATCGTGGCATACCGATAGGGGCGTTCAGGGCGCTAGCGACAATGTAACGGTGTAGATGACGGAGAACCTAGATTTAAGAGAGTTAGCAGTAAGTACGCCTGCATTTGATAGTCGCATGGCCAGTGTGGCGAGAAAACTGGCTGGAGAGGCACATGTGTTTGCAGAAGGTGAACACTTTTGAGTTTTGAATCCTTGCAGGCTGCAACTTGTTTTGCAAATGCGGCCCACAAACCACATGACCCCGATAGAGCAGTTGCCTCTGTTAAATTTAGGCTCTCTATACTGACGAAAGACGAGCTTGAGAGCAAACTCGGTGCCGTGCCACTTCTTTGTTTGCTTTGTAATTTGTGTCGGCGTCTGGTCGGTGAGGTCGCTCTTGCACGAAAGTCTACTTCGCTGAAGCACCGATTCAGCGAATCATCGCCACTCAACGATGGAGAGTCCCGGCACCGCCGGCACCTCGACTGGGAAGACGAAGGCAATCTCCTTGAATCAAAAGCGTGCCATCCTCGACGGTGTGCGCATAAACGTAAAGAATGCCAACCACCGCCGGTGTCCTCTGCGGCAACCGTCGCAGCTGTTGATGCAGTCCATACGTAGCAGGATCTTTTTCGATTGGAGCTTCTCGCAGTTGGGGAGAAGCGATTCCGATCTAGCAGAAGACACCAGGGAAGCCTTGACCGCTTTCTGCAAGCTCGATAAACATGTGCCCGTAACAACCCGTGTGTGCGTTTTTTTTTTCATGTTATTTGTACGAGTCTAGATATAACGAAGAAGCGGATATAGCGAAGCAATTTCCGATTCCCGTTGACTTCGTTATAACTGGTCTCGACAGTACTACTTGAACAGATTCGGGTAAAGAAGCTCTGTATATATAACAATAAGAGTAACATCAATACACAAAATGTGCAATCCTTTCGCATTGTATCCCATGACAGTCGCATAAAGAAGCTGGGAATTCAAAACAGGCCAGAAAAACAACTACAATCGCATCTTTTTCTACCCTGGGCAGCCCATTTTGAAAAACACTGCACAAGAACATTGCTCTGCACTGGTATACGGGTAGTACTGTAGAACCCCTTTGATATGTATTTTAAGCGACCGCAGTGAAAAAGTTTATCATGTAGAAAGTTTATCAAACCGATAACGCTGTTTGAGGGCTCATAGAAGGGACAGGAAGCAACTCTCATGCAGTGCTTCCATAGATGGCTGTGGAGAACTACCATATTTCTTCAAATATGCTTTGACTTGATTTACTAATGCAAAAGCATTAACTGTCCCATGGAGCGAGCCGACGTCATCAGATTGAAGCACACCAAACGGCACTTTAAATCCTTTCTCCAAGCGGCTATGAAACCACGTGAAAAGCCTAGGCAACGGCACCTAGTTTCCCCAACCCCAAAAGAGCGGAGTAAAGCTGACGGATTTCGCCTTCAATCCCATTGGCTGGCGCGCGTCGACAGGGGCATTAGCCGCTGTGCACGTCAGTTTCAACGACTGTCGCCCCATGGCGCTGCGTGTTCGTGCCACGAGCGTGCCTGTGCGCGTGTCCAAGGTCAGAGCTGCGAGGAGAGCACTCGCATTGCCGACACAGATACGCCGCAAGCGAAACGCGGAAGAACGGCACGCATGCTTTTGCATTTACAACTCATAAGAAGTGCTTAGGTGTACCTCGAGCCTTTTCTTTCTTTTTCAACCGTTTTTTAAAACTAGGGGGCCTTAACCCTTTGCGGTCAGGTGGCGGGCCAGGCCCGACATCGGAGAAACGCGCTTCCAGTCAGGAGTCGGGGCGTCGCCCGACATGCATTCCCGCGTCCTTTTAAACATGCTCCTTCGCTCTTTTTGCTGGATTGGTGGCGCCATCTCTTGGAAAAAACACTTCAATCACATCACTCTTGAAAGGGTTCGAGTTTCTTCTCATAAAGGGCAGGACTAGTCATAAAAAAAAAAAGAAGACATGTTCTATGTCATGTTTTTTGCGCAATGGAGGAGTGCGCAAATTTCAACTTCGCTAGCACGACGGTTATAGCCACATTCCAGCCATGCTCGTTTTATGTAACTCTGCGTGATGTAACTAAAAGTGACGACGATTTCAGTGAAGAGGACGACTATATCCTTTCATCAGATGATGGAGAGGCGATCTCTGTGACTTGAGTGAAAGTAGTGATGAATATGAAACGACTGCTTAAGACAGCAACCACGGAGCCGCTCCGCCACCAACATCGGTCCGGAGTTTGTACACAAACAATCTCCCGGACTTTCCTGTCCTTACATTCAGTGCGAGACGTCACCTATGTACACCGAAATAATTTTACTTTTTCGGGGCCCATGCGTCTAAAATAGTTCCTGACTGGAATGACCATTAAGTTGGTCAGAGTATCTGACCGCAAAGGGTTAAACTAAGAATGTCGACCTATATGATTGACCAAAATTTCAGAACTGTAAAGCAAGGTCACATGTTGGTGAAAAGTGATGAAGCTCGACGTGTGCGTGTTGAAGAAGGGGATGGCAAGATGAATTAGAGATTGCGAAAGCCTGGATCCCTTGTGTGCCTAGATCAAGGTCATGCCTGCCAGGGCAAGAATGACAAGCACAGCTCGGAGAGGAGAGCGGAGCAAAAGGAAGGCGGCAGCCATGGTCCTACACGTCGTGTCAGGTGGCAGCGTTTGGACATAAGAAATGGGAAAGCAAACACGACAAATGGGACATTGATGTGTACATTCCTATGGGTGCTTAATGGGATCCAGGCATTTCTGCATATAACAGCCGGGAAAATGTATAAACCGATAACGTATCAATGAGGTTCTACTGTGTATTGGCAAATTAAATGGATCTAACACTATGCTCCTTGGTGCTTGTCATCTTTGCACGCTCTGCCCTTCCTTCTCTCCACGTGACCCGCCACGACCTTCAAAGCCCCCTCCCCCGTGTTATTCCAGGGCTGGGTGTCGATTCCGTGATGCGGGTCACGTGCATGCTTCTTCCTGGATCGCTTCTTCCACTTGTGACTTGCAGAAAGGTAGGTGTGACGCTCGTCACGTCTGCCTGCCTCCTCTTGCCTGTCCGCTGCATCCCATACTTTCTTGTTTTACCCAGTCTGACAAGTGCCTCTGTTACGCATGCAAAACGCTGGGACAAACCTAACGTCTCCACTGTTCACTATCAGCTGATCAGCAGTGGCACGTTTTGGTTTGACAGCCTTCTTTCTGCTTTGCCCTGGCTTTCCTACGCTTCAATAACCCCACCTCTCTCTCTATTGATAATCCTATGGAATGCTGTCAGCTTTTGAATGCCACCCCTACACTATGCCCCCGTTTACATTTATCTCGAAGCCATCGTGGCTAAACCTCGTGCAGGGTGTGCATGTTACGAAAACTGTAAAGCAAGGTCACATGGCAATTTTTCAGATAAGGTTGTTTCCTGCACAAGTATTTCCTTTAGCATTTATTTGGAACCTTTGCAACAGTGCTTGTTCATGCTTTGCTAGTGGCCTAATGTCAAGGGGTGTGTTTTAAACGCTGCTGCCTGGAACGGCACCTCTTTCAGAGGAAAACACTCCACTTCACAAGCATCTGGAGTCAGAGCAAAATCTTCTGACTGCCGATGATGCCGAGGAGCTGAGTGAGCAAGAAGAGCTAGTCCTGTTCGAACTGCATTCGCTTGGAAAGAGGCCTCCTCGGTCCACTGGAACAAGCGAGTAAATCTAGATTAAAGCTGGACAGGCAGCCAGAAATGGCATGAGAATGCCAACGAGTTTCAAAGGTGGTCAAGCTCGGGATCTGGTGATCCTTAAAAGTCCAAGGCTGGAGCAAGGCTAATACTGTACTGCATTGCCAGATTCAGCATGTCAAGACCCGCAATAAATCTTGGCCAGATGCATGTATGGCATTAAAAATCGAGTTGAATCAGCGACATGCATGATGGTAGGATGCTTGCACAACTTCCATGCGAGCGATTGTCTTGGTGCAATATTCGAGTCTTTGTTTGAGCTGAATTTTATGATGGGAGCCGTTCGAGCAACTATCCACAATTATAGAAAGGCCTAGAGTACCAGCATTGTTCATGCTAGTCGTTGCAATTATGTTCTATTAGTTTGAGGTCAAGAGCTAGTCAGGGTGCTTTCTAAATGTAGTGTTGTATTCCGTACCTGCTATTGTCCAACATGAAGTTGTGGAAAATGTGGGGGTAAAAAGCCATGAAGCTATTTCTTGCAATAAATGAGAGTGCGGTTTTTCTTTCTTTCAATGATTATATATATGTATATATATATAAAAAAAAGAAAGAGGACCACATATTTTACACTTTCAGAAATTACTGTAGACAACAGGCAGGTAGAAGTTGTGCCGATTTGTTGCTGGGAAGCACTAACGAAAGTAGGAGTGGAAGAGCTTCTCCAAATTATGATTGTAAACAAATGCAAACTGAGGGGCTGTTTCTAGGGAGATGTACGATATAAGTAAGAAAACAACATAGCAGCTGTAATGGCATTGATCTAAGCCACTCCACTGACAGGAGTGAAGCACCAGACCACGGGGTCCGTGGTTCGATTCTTGGCTAGAGAAAGTGTTAAGAACTAGGATGTAGTCTCATTTACCACAGTGCCATTCCCTTTTGCAAACTACCTTGTTTTTCGAATTATTATTTGGACAGAGAAAGTTCAGCTCGTTAATTGCCCCAGTGTTCTTTGGAACACACTACATTTGGATAATTACGGCAGACTTCTTTTCGTGAAATCCCAAGCTGTAATCGTTCAGCATTCTGTATACTGCAGAAAATAAATAGGAGTTGACAGGCATCAAACGTGCAACTGCTTTGGATGTAATGTTCCTGTCACATAAGCATTCCAACTGGCATTTAGCAAAACCCTAATCAGACAATCGGCAAGTCTGCTCGTAGTCCTAGTTGATGCCTAGGTTTGCCGATTCTCTGCCTTTGACCTTTATAACTAAGATGTCAGTATGTGTGACCATAATTTTATTTTGTGACACCCCAATCAAGGTTGAATAAAGTGAAGTCTATGCATGGACTTTCCTCTGTTCGCCTTGAAAGCAGTGGGGTAGAAACTGCACACTTCCAACCGTCGACCCACACTCACTTATGCACAAATTCTGAAAATAGGCGCAAGAGGAGACAGTTTATTGGTGCAGACAGTGTATTTACTCTCGGCTGAAGAGATGGAAAGAACATAGCAGTCACTACCACAGAAACCTGTTCCTCACCTTTCTGTGCTACTACTGTAAACAACTTAATTTTCGCGAGGACCTAATTTTTCCGAATAGCCCACAATTCGCGAAAAGTAGGTCCCACGAACAATTCCGGTAAAATGTAAACACATTAGAATCTATATTGAGATCCCACCCAGTCACGAAAATTGGAACCCCCGAATTATTCCAAAACTTCAGCTTTGACTTGAATTGCGAAATATTGAGCCCACGAAAAATAAGTTGTTTACAGTATATAATATGGCTGTTTAGTCATGTAAAATAATTTGTCGGACATGACGAAGAGTGGTCATGCATTCCAATATTTTCCACTTTCAATAAAATAGTGAAAGAAATGGTGTGAATTTACTGTGCTGTACTCAACACTGCTTGCCAAAGAGTGAAAGAAACAAAGCCCAGAGATTTCCCTTTATTTTCCAAAATACTAAAAAAAATACACTCCGACAATTGTTCTCATTCCGACTCACAAACACAAGTCGGTGATTACACTGACAAAAAATATTACTGAGATCACAAGACTCAATGCGAGATCACCAATACTTCAAGGACCCATCTTGGTTCCTGAATGAATACAGATTATGTTTACATACAAGATTTTATATACTCCTGCATGACAGCAATAAACCATAGTTATTGCACACTACTTAATGCCGCAAAGTGTTCATTCAACTCCAGCTTCCCACAAAAAAACGGCGATTGTGCAGGTGCCTACATTGGATCCTCACAAGAAATGTTACCGAGGATTCAAAGCCACCTCTAGGACACGAGCAAGTGAGAGATCCCAATACAGTTATGTGAAGCGATAAGTCAGAAATAACTTAATTTTTCGCAGAATACATTTGTGTTCTTTCGAGATCTAGCAATGGCTTCACAAGAAACAAAAAAATCCTTCCAAAATTAAAAATAAATGTGGAGCTAGTAGCCTGTACTGTTAACCCTAGCCCAGGCTCTATGCCACAATCTTTACATTCCCCTAGTCACCTTCAAGCCTTCAAAGGAGAAAAAAAAAGTCCTTACAAAACAGTTTGGTAAATTCACACACTCAACATCACAATCAAGCTTGCCAGTACTAAAATGCCCATAAATAGTGGACAGATCTCACATAAAGGCATTACCCTTGGAATAGCACAACATACACAAACTCTAGAAAATTTCTAGAGCCCGATAAATAGAAATGCCTCGCTAAAAAACCCGGAAGCAAATGGCAGTGAATATAACATTGTCCCGACGTCGACACACATAAAAAGTTAATCACACTAAGATCTAAGAGTCCTTTCTCCACCTATTAAAAAAAAAAGGGGGGGGGGGTTTGAGGATGGGGGCAATTTGTCCATTCCAGTCCTAGTTGGTGTAGAATGTTTAAATATTTTAAAAGATTTGCACTAAAACACACATGGAAACTCCAAAAACACATCTCATTAAGGTGAAAGGGCATTCAAACTGGCAGCCCTCAGTTAGACATCTATCTAGAAAGCAAGGGACAGCTCTTTTGGCTGCTTCAGCTGACAATGTCTTTATTTCAGGCGCCTGCATCCTTTTTTTTTATTTGTGTCCCCCAATGGACTGGGTAGAGACTAGGGACACAATGCCTGATGAGGTCTCTGCCCTTGTTTCAAGAAAGCGCTTCGTTTCCAGAGCTTTACCAACATGGAGTGATCACTTGGCTGTTCCAGACAGCACGTTCCCACACAGTACATACACAACAATGATGATAACATGATTGACAGGACAGTCAACACAAAAGCAGCACAAACGTGCACTCCACAATATATGCAATTGTGAGCACGAGGCCATTGATTATTCGCTTCCCGTCACCACTTACATTCACATTGACTTCAGGAAGAGGTGAAAATCTTCCAATTGATAAGCAGAAAAAAAAAAAATGGAGTGTTGGCTAGCTTGAAGTGTGCCGGCACCTGCTAGAAGACTTTCATACTGACCTGAAAAGGCACATCTGTAGAAGTTGACATTCATTTAGTGAAAAACGACAAAAAAAAGTTCAATTCGTATTTCGTCTTGTGGTTGACAACTCTGTGGTTGAGACTAGAAAAATGGATGCCAACTATTTCCCTTTCCGTCATACTCACTGAAGATCGCCAGTTGCCCAAGCTACGACAAAGATCCCCAAGTAAGTGCTAGAGGGTACAGATACTTGGCTAGAGCTAGTAAGTACAATCCGGCTACAACGGAGGGGGTGGAGTTAGCACGCCGAGGCCTGCAATGCTGCTGCTGGCTGCGCCCCGTGAGGTGGCCCCAGAAGCGCTGGATTCCCTCTTCAGACACAGGGCCTCTTCCTGGAACCAGAAAGCAAGTGCAACCACAACTTGGTACAATGAATTCCACTTCACGGTCAGATATCTGGGGGATGTAGAGGCTCAGCAAGAGGGTGTGCAGAGTGGAAGCTACTGAAGGCAGTTGCTGTCAACCCTTGTCCCCAAAACAGGCACTCAACTTCACTTTCCCAGGGCACCAGTCCACATATTGTTGTCTTCGAAGAGCCAACGTTTCCTCCCGGGTGTCGGCAGTGTGTCGTCGCTGCCCCTCGGTTTTGCTTTGTTGCATACGTTGCGACACTGCCACTATCCCCTCCTCTCGCATTGCATTATTGCAAGCGTGCGAGAAGACTCTTCCCTCTTATGTAAGAGGGCAGTAGATGTAACGGGTGGACGAACGGAGCCCTGCCATATCTCACAAAACCGGACCCATCCAGTTCGAACCACGACCATCCAAACAAAAGACAGCTGCATGCACCGGGGCAATAAAAAAAGCTCCTAAGGACTACAGCTTCCACGACACGTGCAGTATGTAAACGCTGCACAAGTGCTATCCTCAATTTCCTGAAAGCCTCGAGAACTGTACAACAGTTGCAAAGGTTGCTTCTGGAGCATCACAAACCTTGGTGTTCCATGAAGCCCACCCACGTACGGTGAAAATGCTAGGAAGGAAATGCAGCGACTACAGTGTGGCAGCTTTAGCCCATGGCTTCCAGAAAAACAAAAGAAAATGTTTCAGGCATCGTCAAGCAAAGTGCCCAAAATTCATTATTTGCACATGCCTAGCAAAGAAGTATTATGCACTCCGCTTAGCTGCTCTATGAACAGTAGCAGGTGGAATACAAGCAAGAGCAGTGTGATACAAACCCTAAAAAGTAGCCAGAAACACCTTTTTACGTTAAACACAGACCGAAGATACTATCGGTACTCCTAATGGTTAATTGAGACAACTGCAAAATTACCACCGTACAATTGTTCAATAAATAAGTAAATACCTGTAGCGACCAGGTCCCCTGTAGGTACAACACTTTAAATGGTGTCCGAACACTAACGACTGCAGTTTTTGGCACAGGCTAACCTTCGAAAAGATTGTATAAAATGTTCTGACATGAAAGCTCAAAATTGTTTGCTCCAAAATTGGGTCTCTCCCCAAAACCTGTTTTTCCCTGCTACAAGAGCTACTCCAAATCACCACTTGTCAGTTCCACCACTGAGAGAGCAATACCCTGATTGATTGAGATCCTATGTGATTGTTACCCTCACACACACATGGTTTGCCAGTAAGTCAGACAAAACTAGCCTAACGCTAGAAAATCTGCGCGATGATAGAGCACGTGCAGACGATTCTATGAGCACGATCTGCATCCCAGCGAGTGTTTCCCGTCGTTCCTCTCTAGCCCACTGTTAACCTACAACCATTCCACTTTGATGGTAGTATCCAGTGTATATTGTTGCTTTCAAAGTATGAGGGCTGTACCATGATGATTTCCACATTTGTTTGCTGCAGATACTGGCTGCTTAGAAGTTGGTAGATATGTCCATGTCCACCTACTCGCCATACCCACCCTGTAGTCTAATGCACTTGCACCATTCGTGTGACAAACCTTTCCATGCCCTGCCGGAACCACTTTTTGGAAGTGCACCGCACCCACGTCTGGACAGCTGCTTCCAGCTCATCATTGACCACGAAATGGCATCCCCACAAGGGTTATTACATGGCCCAGGAATGGAAGCGCTGCGCTAATTGCACCAATCTACTTTCGCTGCGCCATCATGCTACCAAGCGCAAATGTTGCGCCAAAAATTGCCAGAAAAGCTTTTTTTTTTTGTAATGCTATATTTATTGGAGTACTTTTCTTTACTGGCCACAGTAAAGAAGAGCGCCTTCAAAGCACTTGTTTAGGCACATTGGTCTGTGCCATCAGTGCCACAAACTCAGCCAAGAATGGCGGTCCGATCTCGGAAAATGAGGCATGCATACTACCATATTTTCCAGGCTATAGTCCGCGAACTATACATGTTTAAAGTTTAAATTTTAGGCTGTGCGGACTATCTACGCGTGCGGACTACATTATGACCATTATGACCAGACATGATGGATTTTGTGAATGAAAGAGTATGTTGATGATTAAGGTATAATACAAGCTTCTTTGTGAGCTAAGAAAAGAGACATTTGTCAAGGTGTGCCATGTATGAGAAGATTTTCGTGTCGACTATGCACGATGTGCGGACTATCTAAACAAAATCTTTTATTTTTGACCCCAAACCTGCCGCTGCGGACTATAGCCCAAAAGATACGGTAGGTGGTTTTTTCAGAATTTCTGAAACCTCAGTTCGCCGTTTACTTTTTTTTTTTTTTTTTTGAAGCGCAACTCTTAGGCGCCCACTTCCATGTTTTGCGCCGTCCGTATAACCGCCGCGCTGAATTTGGGAAATTGAATTGGTGTTGAGGTCACATGACATCAATTTTCCCGCTAAATCTAGTGGAGAAACTGAATTTGTTCATGGGTGCAGTGACACAAAGTAATGTGACGTCATTATCCCCGCTAAATATGGTAGGGAAACTGAATTGGCATCGAGGTCATGTGATGTCGATTTTCCCGCTGAATCTAGTGGAGAAACTAATTTGTTCATGGGCAGGGGCGGATGCAGGAATTTCCTGAAGGGGGGGTCAGGTGTTGGTCAGCATACCATTTGTTTAGGAACCTCCTCCCCCTTCCTTGTTTCACGCCCTAAATTTTACACATGCAGAAATCAACATCCGGACCCCCCTCTAAATCCAACCCTGTTCATGGGTGACGTGATACGAAGTAATGTGACATCATTTTCCCCGCTAAATATAGCGGGGAAACTAAATTTGTGTTGAGGTCACGTGACATCAATTTTCCAGCTAAATTTAGCGGGAAAACTGAATTTGTAATGAGTGACGCGACACAAAGCCATGCAACGCCATTTTCCCTGCTAAAATTAGCAGGGAAACTGAATTTGTGTCGAGGTCACGTGGCATCAATTTTCCAGCTAAATTTAGCGGGAAAACTGAATTTGTAATGAGTGACGCGACACAAAGCCATGCGACGTCATTTTCCCCGCTAAAATTAGCAGGGAAACTGAATTTGTGTTGAGGTTACGTGGCATCAATTTTTCCCTAAATTTAGCTGGGAAACCGTAGGAGGAAGGGAGGGTATGGAAGAGGAGGAGCGGAAGGTACGATGGAGAAGCATGGGAGGGTATGCAGGAGGAGGAGGGGAGAGGCACACCCTCCGCTCCTCCTCAAGTGCTGCGCTCTAATTTCGCATTACACATTTGTAAAGTGCGCAATTTTTCGGCACAGTGGCAATGAGCATGACCTCGTGCATTCGAAACTTTGCACGCAGTAAATCGCATACTATACTGTAAAGTCTCTTATGAACGCCCGTCCCCGAGAAATCACCCATCCCGTCTTTGGGGCTGAATATCTATAACATGGAAATACCAAAACACCGAGCCTCCCTCCCCCGATTCCCGACGGATATCGATCGCGCAATGTCCGGCGGGAATCGCATCAACCGCGCAAACCTGCGGTATTGGTATGTGTGACAAGCGTGTTCCCTCGTGCTTATTGCATTGTGACACGTGAATCTGCAGCATCCGCACTCTGGGGTATCCGTTCCCGTGACATACAAATTCCGAACTCGTTTTCGAGTCTTTTGTTTGTTTGTTTTTCCTGCGATTTGGGCGTGCGGTATTGGTTCCCGTGACACCTGAGCTTGTATTGGGTTTTTGCATGCATATCGCACTGTGAAGCACGAATACACTGCGTCCACATTCTGCTGCCGTGCCCGTGACGGGGGAATTCATAGCGAATTTCCACGTATTTATCGCATCGTGGAATGCGAATTCACTGTGTCGGCGATATCTTTAATGAAAGGACAGTGAATATGCAGGCAAGCTGGTGATAGTTAACCATGATGTTTAAAACCCGAGACTGTGGAGAGAGAAAAATATTAAACTTTGAAGTCGAAAAGTTCTTGTTTCACGTAACTTGGAGTTGTAGTTTCTTGTAACCTGACAAACCCACTGCCATGGCAGAATGTCAAGCCATGCAGTGGGACTCCACGATGTTAAGGTTACACAGGAAGAAACCGGGAGAACTTCTACCAACAAAGCATTGCTGTCGCAGGTTAACTATTGACAAAGTGCCTCACCACAAGCTGCAGGTTGACGTGGTGCACTTGAATCTCGTGGTTCCCTTTGACTGCCACAGGGATTCGGTCCTTGGTGGCTCGCTTGATGACCGTCGCAAATGGTGCCATCCACTCGATGCAACGTCCAAGTTCGACTGTCTTGTAGCCTGCAGTTTTGCTCAGGTTAAATGGCAGCCAAGAGAAGCTTTTGGCATGCACATGTGGTGGACCCTCCTAACCAAAGGCTTGGAATCTATGGAGGACAGTTGCGGCTGACACTGCAACCAACATTTTGTTTGTCATAAATACTGCCGACCTTTTCGAGGTGGTAGCAGGAGGGGTTAACAAACAAGTTAATAGGCAAGAATTGCTACATCTATACATACAAGCGTACTCTCCTCCTTGGTGTGCTTCAGCGTCTCTCTCTGTAAAGTTTCCTTTTGAATAAACCTTGTTGTCGAGCATACTATTATCAAACTACAGTGCTACAATTAGCAACAATATCTTGGCACTTTAGTGCACTGTGCACTACACTCACCTTCAAAAAAGAACAAAAAAATAAAAGCAAGCCTTGAGTATGCTATGCAAAGTAGTTACTACGGACTAGGTTATCAGTGAAAAACATTCAGCACAATTAATAACACTCAATAAGGAGTTAAATTTTTATTTTGCAATAGTTGTTGAGGTGAACTTTGATATAACAACCTCAGTTTAACAAAATTCGCAATGGAACATAATTTTTTCGTCTTCCTAGCTACCTTTCATTGAGGATCATGTTTCTCCATGTTTTAGTGATAATGAGTAGTCTGGTACCACAGTATCGATTTAACGGAGCCTTCACATATTGCATATACACATATTAGTAACCACTGCGAGAAGCCAAGGAAAGAACAATAGATTAATTTTATTGCTTACCCCTATATATCAAATGCATATATTGGCACATTACGATATCGCAGATACCTACAACACCGATTCGAAACAGCCTCTTCTGTGAACTAACAACTTCACCGTTAAAGGGGCCCTGCAATCATATTTAAGCGTCTACCTTTTTTGCGGTTTCCAAGTCTCTTGGGGTTTGCGCAAGCCAGCGGGCACCGAGAGAGTAACTAAATATCAGTGCGTCATATTTAATGGCTCAATACAAGCATACTCCAAGGAGGAGTACGCTTGTATGTATAGGTGTAGCGATTCTTGTCTATTAACTATATGACGCACTGATATATACTGGACGACGCAGAAACCTCCTCCAGCTACGGGGGCGACCCGCGGTGCCGAAAGTGCACAATATGTGAAGTCTTTGATCCTGGGCTTACTAATGGTGAGAGCTGCTAAAAGCTTCTTTTTACTCGAAATACAAACTATAAGTGGCACAAACCATTTCAGTTACTTATAAAAGTAGTTTTTGTTCAGTATTTTAGATCAGAAAAAAAAAACAAATGCTGTTTATGAAGTACGGAAGCAAGAAATGACCCGTCGCCGTACCCGCCACCAAGCGGTGGAAAAGGCGGCGCATACTAGAAAGGTGTACTGGGATCCAGCACCAACGAGCAGCAAGCGTAGAAAGGTCCCAGATGTATGCGGTGGCATTGCAATCGTATACAAGCTTGAGGATCCGACTGGTTCCGAGCGTTCCGAAGGCTTCGGAGAGCAGGTTTGGCTTGCGGTTTGGCCGTTTGGCGGTATGGCAGCGCAAAGTGGCTCCCCCTCTGACTGATCTTTACCCCACGTTTGCTGTCGTTTGTGGCCAATGAAGTGTCATGCTGAATTAGTGTTTACTTGTGCAGCAAATGCAATGCAAACCGCCCTGGCTATCCGCTTCATACAGCCTATCAAGAATGTGCTTTGGTGGCGCCCTCTCGAGCCGTTGACACGGAGTGCGGCAGCCGTGAGTGCTCGCTGAGCTCACTACCCCTGCTCTAGTTCACGGCCACTCAAGCAACCAAGGACGTCGTGAAGGAAGTTATTTTTTGCTGGTTTTTGTCATTTTAATTTGCCTATAACTTTTAAAATAAAGCGAAATTTGAGAAGAGAAAAGTTTCATTAAGTTACTACGTTCAGTGCGCTCAGGTTCGGTGCAAATTAAAAACCAGTAAAAAAGTCTTTGCAAGCAGACGGGGCAACTAGTGTGACCTAGCGTGTGCTCCTTGCTTTGAAGTGACTTCATGAGCGCTCGTTTCACAAAAGCAGAGTGCAAAGCCACGACCACATGCCTGGAGCCTTCTCTGCTTTGTAAGCTTAATGCTATATGGAGGTTCGTTTGATCCACCTTCATTGCTACAAGGTTAGGCAATATCTAAAATGATGGTCAGTATGCACTTCATCCCCGTAATTATTAGGGCCGCTTGTAGTGGAATTTTATATATTTAAAGGCCGACGAGCAACCATAAAGGACACCATTCTAATTTTCTCTTTTTTTTAAGAGAGAGGGACACCTTCTTTTCTGCAGGGAGTAGCTCAGAGGCCCGGTTTTGTCTGGCAAGGGGGATGAAGAGTGCGAGTGAATGGATAGGACACTGGGAAAAGGGATTCTGCTACAAAGAAAACGCAGCTAGTGGAGCAGCTGTGAGGTGGGGTGGGGGCGGGGGGAAGAAGCCTCATTGCCCACGTGATCACTCTCACCACACCTCATCCCCCTCTCCCACAACTGCTCGCTGCATAAGGTGTCTTAATTTAAAATGACGGCCAACTAGATACCAGAAATAAAGAAGAACCTAGCACCAAAATAATTTTAATTGTTCCAACTGACTTAGTGTGTATTGTGCGAGAAAGACTTGTTCCCGTGACAACAAGGCTGCATGACCTGAACACTTTCCTGTGTGAGGGGTGTGTAGATGGGGCAATATCTACAAGCTTTGTTCTAATACAGCTGGAAGAAATAACCAAGAAATAGGACAAGACACATTGCATTGGAAGTGCTTCACTTAACCTTCAGTATGACCTCATATTGGCGAGTTGCTCAGAACCTATTGACCTACTAAAGAGAGCAAAAAATTTAGGCACCTGAAATGTCGGAGGCCAGGGAGGGTGACAACATGTGGTGAATTGCTGTGGCAGCTATGAAGCTGTATGTGAATTGGAGGCACTCTACATCCAGCATGCATAGATCTGCCAGCTGTAAAAAGAAATACAAACAATGCAGCATGATCAAATATTTCAGCACTAATCAAAATCAACTGTCTCTAAATGGGTTAAGCCACAAAGAAATACTAAACAATCCAGTTTTAGGTTGGTGTTAACTGCATCATGATCAACAGTAACTTAATGGCACATCGTTCCCCTGAGAGATAAATTGTGGTTGACCAGAAGGGTCTCTACTGAGAAACTAGCACTAAGGATAAATTATTTTGTCAAGGAAAAAAAAACAGAATAAGGCGCAGTTTTCTTTTTTCTTCTTGACCACCATTTTCTCCCACAAACTGATTACTATGGTTATCTTGAAGGCATCTCTTTCAAAATCAACAAAAGGAGTATCCTTTGGGGGCAGATAACCTGTTGGATTCGTTGCAGGTGGAACAACAGACATGCTTTAATTAATTAATAAAACCACAAAAGCACCAAAATTTGAAAAGGGAAAGCCTGATGGCAATAGCCACTGGCAGCATTCAAAGACTCATTGGTGCAAAGTAGAGCTCTGCCTGGGTCCGGGTCAACTCTAAACTCAACTCTGTTCTCGTCCCGAGACGTGCTTGGTCTCCCACTGTCAGGCATCCATCAGTCCGGGCCCGTTAAGACTGTCTACAGGCCTGGGCCTCAAGAGGTAGGCCCGTGCGCAGTGCTCTAGTGTGAATATCCACAATTTGCTAGCAACAGTGATCTGATTGGTCCGAGCTATTTTGGAGCACCTCTTGCAGCAGCCAAAAGTCCACTTCGGAGTAGCAAAAAGAAGTTTTGGAGCATAAACACACACTTCAATTTCATTTGCACTAATGTCGAGACCGGTTATAACGAAATAGCAGCTACAGCAAAGTGATAATGATTTCCCCTTCCCTTTTGCACTTTTTCAACGCATTTAAGTCTGTTTTTAGCGAAGGAAATTGAGCTGCTCCCGCGGATATAGCAAAGATAAATTTTGTAACAATTTAAAAAAATAAAAATAAAATTCGGAAAGTTTACTATAGTCGGTGACAGGTCAACAAGGAAGTGCAAGCTCCTCCCACCTCTTTCCACTTCAGTAGAGCGAATACTGGAGAGAAGGTTGCCTCCACTCCAACGTTCACTCTGCTGAAGCGGAAAGAGGTGGGAGGAGCTTCCACTTCGTTCTTGACCTGTCACCAACTAAGTCTCAGACCACTGCACTTTGCTGCCTCGGCCGAGCAGCCACCCAGAACGGGCCGCAGACAATGCTGAGAAGGCCGCCGGCGGCAGCTTCCACATCATCGTCCGCTCCCCTCTTCTTATCTGAAAAGCGGCTTTTCCGTTTCGCACGCATTGAAGCCGTCGTGGCATGCCGATAGGGGCATTCTGAGCGCTATAGAGAGAACGCACCGACGAAGATGACAGAGAGAGAGCCTATATTTAAGAGAGGGAACAATTCCAACCATTGAGAGCATTTGCTATTTAATGGCAGACACCTCCAATGGCTGCATTAAATCTGGCTGCCTTAGTTGTCCCGTGGCCAGCGTGGCGAGAAAACTGGCTGGAGAGGCACACGTGTTTGCAGAAGGTGAACGCTTTTGAGTTTTGACTCCCTGCAGGCTGCAACTCGTTTTGCAAATGCTGCCCACGAACCACATGACCCCGATGGAGCAGTTGCCCCTCTCTTAAATCTTGGCTCTCTATACCGACGAAAGACAAGCTTAAGAGCGAACTCGGTGCCGTGTGCACTTCTTTGTTTGCTTCGTGTTCCATGTCAGCATCGCTGGTCGGTGTGGTCGCTCTTGCACGGATGTCTAACTTCGCTCAAGCATCGCCACTCTCCATCGTTGAGTCATCGCCACTCAACGATAGAGGGTTTCGGCACCGCCGGCACCTCAACAGGGAAGTCGAAGGCAATCTCTATGAAACAAAAGTGTGCCGTCCTCAACGAAGTGCGCATGAACGTAAAGAATGTCTTCCACCGCAAGCGTCCTCCGCGGCGGGCGTCGCAGCTGTCTACACGGTCCGTACGTAGCTCGCAAGGTCTTTTCTTGATTGGAGCTTCTTGCAGTTGGCGAGAAGCGGTTCCGATCTAGCAGAGAGCGCGTGCAAGGAAGTCTCGACTGCTTTCTGCAGGCACGATAAGCATGTTCCCCTAACAACCAGTGTTATCTTTTTTTTTTTTTTAGGGGGGGGGGGGGGGGGGGGTGTTTTTACGAGTTCAGATATAACGAAGAAGCAGATATAGCGAAGTGATTTTCCGAGTCCCGTTGACTTCGTTATAACTGGTCTCGACAGTGCTACAAATATTATGTCAAAAGTCGTGTTATCCGACCAATCTAAAAGACTGTCTACTTTGCCTTCCCACTTTTATCCAACCGCAGGGATCAATTGCACAGCGGATTTGATTCCCTCAAACGTGGAAATAGCTGTTATATTGCGTGTAGAAACACCAGACACGGCAACAAGGTGCTGATTGATGAAGGACAGCATGAACTGCTGTGAATTACTCATAAGTATTGAATCAAAGGTAAACCAAATAGTAGATTCCACTAGACTAATGATAGAATTATTTTTGGGCACCCAAATTGAGCTTTCATTCAAGCTCTACAGGTTGCAATAAAACTGCAATTCTTAATTCCGACAAAAAAACAAGGCTTCTGTCGTTATATTGACATTTTATACACAGAACTTCACGATAACAAAAATATTTAGGCATGTGAACAATAAATATGCCTTAGAAACTTAATTAAGGCATTAGGGTTATTCCCAAACTTCCAACCACTGCTTCAGCTAATCTACTTCAAATTTAATCTATTGTCTTTGTCATCGAACAGACGGAACCTATATAAAGGTGATAACTAAATAAGAGTTGACATAAAAATAAAGCTATAGAAGAATCCATATAAAACTTGTCGCAATGCCAATGTATCCTTGCTAAATCTGCAACCTGAAAAATATATTGTGAGAGTATTGCAGTCTATTATAGCTGCAGTTTTCTTCAGAAACTTTTACTACAAGGTATAGTTTTTTACATTAACACTTACAAGTTTTTTTGTTTTTTTTAAGATTATTATTGGATGCCTGCATATGTAATGTTCTCCCCTCAAGGGATGTTTTCCCTTTAGCACTAGGATGTGCGGCAGCAAAGCAAGATAAGCAAAATCGCATTGCTTACGCAGCGGAACGTGTGGCTCCACTGCAGTACACCAGTGCACGATGAGAAGCACACTGAACGAAACTAACTAACCCGCCAGAACAGACCACAAAACTTCCGAGTACTGTCAGTGTTTGATGTAGAGATAAAATCGAATAGTATGTTATACAAGGCGATAATGAAAAATTCTGAAAATTTGCGCAGGTTTACTGTAACGATCTGGCCGTGTAGGAGGGCCCATGCTACTGTCGAGACTGGTTATGACGAAATCAACAGGAATCGGAAATCGCTTTGCTATGGGAAATCGTGATCCTTCACTGTAGCCGCCATTTCATTATAATCGACTTCTTTATAACCAATCTTGACAGTATTACATTTTCAGTATTAATCGAGTGAAATTAAGATTTGGAGCAATGTTGGCACAAATTCCTCACACTTTGGCGATATGTAGCAGGATGGATAGGGTAAGCACTTTTGTGCTGCAATCACATCACTGTAGTAATGAATTGAATATTGGAGTATTCAATCCATTATTTCAATCAAATAATGTTTTGAATAGTTTTCTAATTATATCTGCTAGTTAGAACATTTTAGGGTGACAAGTTTCCTTCCACCGGCACTCGTCACATAGCCACCACACGTGCAGTGGCATCAGAACTGCTCAGATTGGGGGAGGGGGGGGGGGGGTTCTAACCAGATAGGTTTAGTGCTGACACTCCCATTATCTTGATGATGCACTGCCATCTTGGGTTGACTTGATTAGAAAGTTATAGCAATTTTAGAAAAGTTTCCATGAAAAAATGGGGCCCATTTCCCGGTAGTCGATGTTATTCATCTCCATGCATTCGTGCCTGGAGATGAGTGGCTTTCCACTGAAAATTTCCTGAAATCACTTAAAACTTTTGAATCAGATAATGGCAAGCTCTGAAACTTGGCATCTGGTCTGGACTGCTTGAGCTACACTTGGGCGGAGGCTGAGCATTCGGCGATGGTTCGTTCATATTTGCGGTGGAACAAACACTGAATTTGTCTCCCGGACACCCGGTACCCCTCTTTATGTGTGTGTGTGTAAAATGTTTAATGAGAAAAAAAGAAGTGGTCGCACTTGCGCATGACTTCTTCCCCTCTTTATAAAGTCTACCCGCTATTCAAAAACTATTTGACTTGATGTCGCCGCCATTCAATTCAGTATGAAAAATCGCTATTCGCAGACCCCTACGCACTGGTAAGAAGAATTATCTTGCTAGGTTTATGGAACAGACACTAAACAGTGACACTACTGACCTGTGCAACCTTGATGAAGGAACAGGTTGAGAATTCCGGAACGAGAAAGTTCTGTCCCTCTCGGTCCCGTGACTCCTTCCTGGCAATTATCTGGAGATAGGTGCTCAGCCAGCCGTTCACGGTCATCGGTGTCAGATCCCAGTTCAGGGCCTGACATACCAGACATACAGACACAGGTCAGTCTCTCAACTAGTCTCGTGATTCAAAAACGCTGTTCTTCTAGCAGTTTGATCTACTCTGCATATAACAGGTAGAAACTGAGGGAGAGGAGGAGACAAGAGTGCGCGGGGACGTCGGAACACCAAGCTATGGTTGGAAGGATTAGTGGTTACATGCAAAGCCTTTGTCACTCTTCGAACCCCGGCGTCCGGCATTTTAACTACCTAGCATTTATAGGCTAGCCTTAGGGATTTCGTGGCCACGGCATGTAGCCTCGACGACGCCATTCCAAAGCTGCTTTAGAGCATAGTATTTGTAAGTGTTCTGTGAAGTTGCACGACGCCATCACGTCACAGGACACCGTGACATGACGTGATAGTGCGACATCGGGATGTCACAAGGCGTGACATTGCATTACTTGGACACACGATGTATCTTCTTTTTGTATTCACAAAACCCTCGCCATATGCCCATCAGTGTCCTTGCTGTACCCACAAGAGGAGCCCAAAGGGGCTTGTATAAATGCTATGCATTTAGAATGCCTCTGGGATATGGCAGAAACTGATTTTTTCTTAATGGCCCGTCGAATGTCAGTGCTGGGTCTATTTATTCGATTTGTCCCCCATATTTTTGTTGCAATACTGTAAACCACTTAATTTTTGCAAGGATCTAATCCTGCTATATCGTGCGAATATATTGCCGTATGGTAATGAGCACACGGTATACCACTCCCAGTCGCGAGAACTTGTGCCCTTGAAATATTCCCGAGAGCCACACTATGCAAGATATTGAGCTTGCAAAAATAGTCATTTACAGTATGTACGTCTGCTATAATACAAGATCTGCACTGCAAAATCTGCTTCTAGCGCAAGCTTCATCATCTGGAGAGCATGCACAGTCAATGCACGACGGAAGATTACGAACACACTGTAGAGGCATAGCTTCTGTCTATGATTTTATGTCAGACTACAGTCAAAACTAGATGCATTGCTGTGGTTAATGAGAATATGAAAATAAATTGCTCAATATGGACCTGCCATTTAAGTTGCTTGCAAAAAACTGTTGCTCACAAATTCCGCATGTATGTGTAGTGTATGTTCCTTTTGTCTGTCCTTCTTTGTGTTCACTGTTTTTGCATCGCGGTCTTGAAGTGTATTGTGAGCACAAAGTTTGTGAAAAGCAAGGTTAGGGCACTAAATTCCAAGCTTTTTATTTTGTGTTTAGCATTCTATACATTGGAGAGCTATGGAAGTGCTCATCATCAAAAATGTGAAAATCGAGTTGCTTTACAAATGAACTTGTCCATGGCCCTTACGGTAACCCAGTGGGGAAAAGAAAACTTACGGTAAGAATGGCAAGTTCCTTCTCAAGGATCTCGCTCTCCTGGCAGGCACCGTCCGTGACATATGCAAACTCCGACAGTTTGGGTGGGTAGATCTCCTACGGGTAGAAGAACAAAAGCCGGCACACTTTAAAGGGTGCTGCTCTTGCCCCCCACACCAGGTCCAGTGATGTGATCTGTCAGAGTCATTTTGGAGCAGCAAAAATAACTTTTGGAGTGTAGACACTCACTTTAGTTTTATTCAAATCACTTTGAATATTATGTTCATATTCATATGCTGGCCTGTCCAACTAAAAGAGAAGTATACCTTGCCTTCCCACTTCTGTGCAACCTTTTGTTAGTATCAGTTGCATGGTTTGATTCCCCCAAATACAGAACCAGCTGTTTAGTTGTGTCTGGAAGCACCAAGCACGGCAACAAGATGCTGAGTGATGAAAGTGTAGAATCAAAGGTAAACCAAATCTAGTCCCCGACAGAGTGGAACAGCAGGGCGTGTCTTTCGAACGCCCGGCCTCCAGCATGCACTCCATGCGTTCTACTGTGCTTTGGCTTTGCATGCAGCCAAAGCACAGAACGTTATTGAGATGCCTTAGCGTTGCTGGAGGTGGGACAACTGAAGCTGCTCCCTGCCAAATTGCTGTTTCATTCAAGTCCTGAACAATTACCACAAAATTTGAATTCTTAATTCAGATGAGGAAAATTTGTCATCCCGCTATAAACGTAAAGGATGTTTTGTACAGAGAGCTGCACGAGAACAAAAATCGGCATGGCAATGATAAATACGCCTTCTTGAAACCAATCCAGCCGAACTGGTTAATAACAGTTAAGAGTTGAGCTTGTTGGTACATACCTGTAAATATATCAGCTTGAACGTTAGAATTATACATGAACACGAAGAAAGAAAGGACAGGAGAGAACAAACAGCTGACTACCAACGGAGTTTTAGTATAAACTTTTTCCTTGCACGTTTGCTTCTTCATTGAGTCCAAAGTAGAGCATGATAAACCTATTACATACATAAACCTATTGCACTAATAAACATCACTACCAATATTTACACTTTATACAAATTATACAGAGCAATTACACAGAATTCCCCAAAAATTATTGTTTTTGAACTGACCCACCACAAGCTCATGTTGTTGTTCGGGACGTGACATTTCCTAGGTATTGTCTTTCCTTTTCGTGAACGATGATTGATGAGGTGCCGAGATGCTCGCTATCGAGGAACATGCAGAAGACTGCATCAGCACCTCATCAATCACCGTTCACAAAAAAGAAAGACAATAGCTATAAAATGTCACACCCCGAACAACAAGAGCATGAGCTTGTGGCGGGTTAGTTCAAAAACAATATTTTTTAGGGAATTCTGTCTAATTTTTCTGTATAATTAGTATAAGCGTAAATATCAGTTGAAGTATTTGTATTACATCTGTTACCACTTCACCCCATGCAGCCGTGCAATAGGGTGAATATAAGATGGGATGAAAACAAGTTTCCAGGTGACTACCTCCGGGTTGAGATTTAAAGATATCGACATTTATCGAAGCAACACTTGTTTGCAAGTTTTGTCGCGAGACAGAGGTGTATTCCCCATGGCAAATGCCAACGCCGAATCCAGCTGAAGAAAGAATGCTTGACACAAGCACATTCTTTTGAATTAAGCACACACCCACAGCCAGATGTTAATTATTTTTATTTTTGAAAAGTAGGAAAAGCTGCAAAATTAAAGGAGCTGTGCAACAATTTCAGTGCTTTGCTTAAATAATTTGGGAGTTGGTGTCTCGACCTTTCTGAATTAAAGAACAAAAAAACGCTTTTGCCTGCATGTCCTAGTTTTTATTTTAAAAATGGACAAAGATTGAGGTTTTCGGCACCTCTCAACTCCTTCACCATCTTCCGAGTCACGTGCGCTGTGACGTCAATGGGGGACGCGCGGGGTTCTGGTGAAACTCTCTCTATAGAGCCATCAGTGAGCAGCGAGAACTCACTCGCTCGCAACCACATGACCACGTGCTTGCACAGAGCGATAAACATGGCGAAAGGAGGAAAGTCTCATCCGGGTTCGGCCATCACCGTCAGGCTCTGTACCCCTCCCCCTCCGGCTTCTGGCGGCTGTTCGCGGTAGCAGATAGAGCTGACGGTTTTATGGACCTACAATAGATGGCGCCACTAAACCTCTGTATAATAAAAGTTTTGTCGATGATACCAGGTTTTGTAGCATTTATATTTATGTTGGAAAGACAAGATTTATAGACAAATTACCTTTTATCAAGCAGGTATTTGCACAACTTGCTATCTTTCTACAAGACCCCCATCGACGTCATGTTGCGTGGTTCTGATGGCTGCCACTCGCGGCTGCAGGTCGGGAAATATTCCAATTTTTGACTCATGATTACGCGGCGGAATCGCAACATTTCGAAGGAAGGATATCTGTTTTCTGTCCTTTGTGAGAAGATGCAAATTCTTTCAACGTTAAAATCGTTGCACAGCTCTTTTAAACTAAGAATTTTGGATAATTGTGAATTTAACAAAAATAAACTGCGATAACCTCTGAAATTTCAGGCCAAATATAAACTCCAAAAAAACACCCACCGAATTTGATAAAAAGTAAACACCAAAAGCACGGAACCTTGCCTATAGCCGAGATGTGTTTGTTGAAGTTTCCTTAGATTCCAGATCACTTAAAAAATCTAATAAAAACTGCAGTCGATTGCATGACACTTGTTGGAAAAACGCACAATGCCAAATGCAAGCAAGATGATCATTTTTATCACCACGGTGGCAAGTTTTATGGGAGATTCCGAAATAGCGCAGTAGACATTTTGTTGGGAGACGTCAAAAGTATTTGAAAAATATTATCACGCCTTCAGGATGTCACTTCCTGAAATCTTCAGGACGTCAAAATAATAGTACACTCATTTTGATGTTGGACGTTGAAAGTCACTGCCTCTTCAAAACGCCGTAAAACGCTGCGCATGCATTTTATCATTGTAATATGGGTGGATTTAGTAGTTTTCAATGATTTGCATCAAGTTTCTAATTAAAACCATACCTTTAAAATTTTTAAAAGTTTATTTACTGAAATGTCATTACATGACCTATGATCTAAACAGCATGATGACTGATGTGGGAACAGAACAGCTTGAAATGATACGGTGCCGGATACGAACCCCTAATAAAGGAGATATGGCTATTGGGGTCTTCTACCGTCCGCCTGGAACCGGTGTCGCGACCCTACAGGCTTTGAACGATGTTGTTTCTGTCTTACCTGATGAGCAGATATTCCTTGCTAGAGATTTTAATCTCCCAGAGCTAAAATGGCATGGTAATGACACCACTGTGCCAAGTGGGGCTGTTTATGCTGAATTTGATGATATTTGGACAACTTATGGTTTCAAGCAATTTGTTCAGGTCCCAACTAGAGGCGAAAATATACTGGATCTACTGTTGTGTAATAGTGAAATAGTTCATGATGTAGCCGTCCTACCAGGAATTAGCGACCACAAGATAGTCACTGCCAGCTTGACGTTCCCTCAGCTTTTCCGTGCCCAGGATAATGACAGAAAGGTCTTTATGTACGATAAAGGTAATTTTGAAGCTATAGAGAAAGGACTGACTGAATCTTTGGAAGATTTCGAGCTTTTCGCTCTAGAAAACAGTGTAGACGCTACGTGGGAATTTTTCGAAAATTGTTTGTTGGAATTAATAGGGAAATATGTTCCCGTTAAAATAATATGTGCAAAAGCAATGAATGATAAGCCCTGGATGACAGCTGCCGTAAAAGAGGTGATAAAAAAGCGCAGACGTGGGTATAAAAATTATAAATTACACCCATGCATATCGGCAGCCGCAGAGCTACAGAAACTGAATGTATCCTATAAGGAAGCTATTACCACTGCAAAAAGCAAGTATTTTGATAAACTTTCCGATGGCATGCGACTTAGTTAGTAGCAAAGAATTTTGGAAATACCTCAGAAAGACGCGTAAGGAGAACATGGGAATTCCAAATATATTATACCTTGGGGAAGTAATTGAAGAAAGTTACAAAAAATCGAGCTGTTTTAATACATACTTCCAGTCTATTTTTGCCACCAGCGTCAGAACTCATTCTTACCCCCCTCTCAATGAACAAATGGTGAATCAAATGCCTCCGGTGGTCATCAGTGTAGAAGGGATAAAGAAGTGCTTAGATGAGCTTGATATTAAAAAGGCTGTAGGTCCCGATGGTTTGTCACCGAGTTTTAAAATTATGCTCATTTGTTGTGTCTCGCTACTTAGGGATTATTTTTTGTAAATCGCTAGAACAAAGTGTACTCCAAGGTCAATGGAAGATGACATGTGTTACGCCAATCCATAAGCACGGATCAAAACACAAGGTAGAGAATTATCGCCCCATATCACTGAGCTGCATATGTTGCAAGATTTTAGAGCATATTGTTTAAAAGTAATGTTGCGAGGCATTTCAATACAAATAGATATTTCTCTTCTACTGAACATGGTTTTAGAAAGGACCTCTCATGCGCCACACAGCTCAAAAACTTTATCATGACTTGCTTTCAACTGCTGAGGGGGGAGGAGAAACGCACGCCATCTTTCTTGATTTACGCAAGGCTTTCGATAAAGTGTCTCACCCTTTGCTGCGACACAAACTGAGCTCCCTTAGCCTTGATGAAAACATATACCGTTGGATTGAAAATTACCTTTCTGGCAGAAAGCAGTGTGTCGTCATAAACGGTGCAAGCTCAGATCTTGTTGATGTGACTTCTGGCGTGCCACAGGGTTCAATGCTGGGACCCCTTTTATTTCTTGTATTTATTAATCATTAATAAATACATTGTGAATATATTTATTAATAAATGTATTCACATAAATGTATAACATATGTAATAAATGTATTCACATAAATGTATAACATATGTAATAAATGTATTCACATATGTGAATATATTTATTAATAAATTTATTTATACATAAACGTATAAATACATTTATTAATAAATGGTCGGTGGTATGTCATTAATAATGACATATCACCGACCATTAACTCTCCCATAAGGCTGTTTGCGGACGATTGTGTTTTGTACAGCAGCGAAGACAATGTTGGTGATTCAGCTTTTTTGCAGTCCGACCTAGATAAAATATTGGAGTGGTGCAGGATTTGGGACTTGGGCTTAAATGTGGAAAAGTGTGTGCAAGTCACTTTTGGGAGGGAACGTAACCCTGTCCAGTCATGCTATTTTATTGATGATCATAGATGTTAAATATTTGGGGATTACTTTGTCAAGCACCCTTTCTTTTAATGTTCATGTCACTGAAACTGCTAAGAAAGCCAACCGCACTTTAAATTTCCTTATTCTAAATTTATGCGGTGCTCCACAGAAACTAAAAGAGACTGCCTATTGCTGTTTGGTAAGACCTACACTGGAATATGCATGTGTTTTGTAGGATCCGCATCAGAAGTACCTTGCAGATAAGTTAGAAAAACTTCAAAACCGTGCGGCCAGATTTGTAACAGGAAATTATAGTAGGAACAATAGCATAACAGAAACTAAAAATGTACTTCGTTGGTAAACCTTATTGTCAAGGTGCAAAGATTTTCGATTGAGGTTCTTGCTTGCAATTTTTAATGATATGACTGGTATTGATAAAAGCAACTACATAAAATTACCTAACTACATTTCAAATTGTGTGGATCATACCAGAAAAATAAGGGAAATTTCTTGTAGAACAGATTATAAGAAGTTTTCATTTTTTCCACGCACAATCGCTCAGTGGAACCTGTTACCACAGTCTTTTTTTATTTGTGATGACATGGGACCATTTATCTCAGGAAATGGTCTTGATTTTTAATGTTGTTTATGTTCAATGTTTATGTATTTTCTTTATTGACAGCCCAGGTTGTATATATTTAAGTGTTCTGTTTTTATTTTATTGAGCATATTAATCCATGGGCTGTACCTGCTATAATGCCAAAGTTTTTGGCGCTGCAGGTTTTTTTCTGTAAATAAAAATGCTAGTAATTTTCCTTAATGGGCCTTTTGGCAGGAACCACTACAGCATTGATCTTTCCGTGAAATGCACATTTTTCGCAAGAATGATTTGGCTCGCATTTCGTAAAACACCGTGTGTGCAAACCTGGGCAGCATGCCAATGTGACATCATGTGCCACGTGATTTTAAGGTGTGAAGTGTGGTGTCACATCATGTGACATGATGTGGCCACAGTGTCAAGTGAAGGTGTCATGCAATAGAGAATGTTACATATGTGACATCACATGTCCTCATGGTGTTTATCAAGTGACACCATGTCACATAATGTAACAAATGTCAAGTCAAGGTGTCATGCAATAGAGAATGTTACATATGTGACATCACATGTCCTCATGGTGTTTATCAAGTGACACCAAGTCACATAATGTAACAAATGTCAAGTCAAGGTGTCACATGAACCAATGATGTCACATAACATGAAAAGCGATCCCATGGCATGTCGCATAATGCGACAACACAATGTCAAGTCATGGTGTCACATGAACCCATGCATGATGTCACATAACATGACAAGCGACCCCATGACATGGTGTTGAGTTATGCTGTCGTGATGTCACATGGCCTGGTGTCACGTAACTTGTTATGCAACACGACGCCACATTACACCACGACTCGACACCCAACGAGATCTAATAATGTTGCCAACGTTATGTGATACCATAACCTCATACCGCAATGCCACATAGCCCCAAGGTGGCGTTCACTAAATTTAGAACAATGTTGGCCATCTAAATTTGGCTAAATGTTGACCCGCCAGATTCAGCGGAATGCTAGCCTGCTACACCTAGCCAACACTGGTACGGTACGCCCATAGCAACACAAATTTTACTTGGCTTGCATTAAAATGCTATTCAAAATTGGTCTTACAACACTTAGTGTAATATAGGTGGAGCGCCCACCCCACCCTCACTGAAAACTGGGTTAACCTAGACATGGGCGCTTGTCTGGTAAAATCGGGCACTCACCGTAGAATACCGCGCATCTGCCCATTCCACATTAAGCGCCCATTACCAAAATTTGTAAAATCTGAGAAAATATGCACAGTACATTTATATGTAAAAATGATGACCAGACAAGTGCCCAACCCCCATTTTTTTGTGATTATCTCCAAAGTTTGAGTGGGCGCTTGCCCGGTATTTTACGGTAATATATAATTAACAGAATTCCCATGTTCGGGAAATGTTACAGTGGAGCTTGAACGAAGTGGGCACTTCCGCTGTATTTGAAGGCAAAAATAAAAAGCCAAAAATGAAGCACTTGACGTCACATGAAGTATTCTTGACCTAAATACTGTAATGACACCTCGTTATTGAGATGAGAACTACAAAACACGGAGGGCGCCAGCAGACTGTACTACCTGGTAGAAACATTTTCTGCTGTGGCATTGTGATCCCAAGTGGACATCGAAGTGCAACTATGATGCTGGCAGTGAGTACAGTATAATCCTTTAAGGGCGCGCCCTCCCCCGAGAGATTGCCCATCCCATTTTTTGGGGGCTAAATATCCATAACATAATTCCGAAACATCGCACACACCCCAATTTCCGTCGGATATTGTGTGATGTCCGACGGGAAGCACATCAACTGCATGATCTGCGGTACCAATACGTGTGACAAGCGAGTTCGCAGCGGGTTCCCGAGTCTTTGTCCGCGATCTGTGCACGCAATATCGGTTCCCGTGACATACGAGTTTGTAGCGAGTTCCCACATATTTTGTCCGTATTTAAGTTTGATATCAGTTCCTGCGACATGCACATTCAGCTAGTTTCCGCATGTTTATCGCACTCTGAAGTACAAATCTGCTGCATCCAGTCTGCGTTATCCTTTCCCGTGAGACAGGAGTTTGTAGCAAATTCCCGAGCGTTTATCGCAATGTGAAACACTAATTTGTCGTGTCCGCGATATCAGTTCCCGTATCACAAGTTTGTAGCGGCCCGTTGTGTTTATAATTTTTTTTTTTTCTTAAGTTTTGCTGGGTTTTTTTTTGGTTTTTTTGCATAGCCCTTTTACGTTTTTCACCATTTATCTCTTCATTTTGGGTGGGCACCTTTACGGGATTTTACGGTAACTTAGAGAAAAAGCTTACCTCCATTTTGGCTGCCAAGAAGAGCGCTGTGATGCCCACCAGCTGAAGCTGGTTCTTAGGTAGGTTCTCAGACTTTGCGAGGTAGCGGTCAATGAAATCTTGGGCAAGGTAGTAGGTGTCCCGTTGTAGCCTGTAGACCTCGCACACCTGGCGGAACGACAGCGCAACGTCACGGGGGCAGCCCCAAAGGCCAAATGAGACGAGCCAGTTTACCAAACTTGCAAGCTGGCTCCTTGAGCGTCTGTTTGGCTTACCATGCTTTTGCCAACGGCTATCGGCCTATAATGCAGCAGTCCGTCCCACCATTACAACAGAGCAGGCGTAGGACAATCATGATTGCGGAATTAGTTAAAAAAAGTAAAACAAATGATTATTAACAGGCAGGATATGAGAAGAATTTGACATAAAAATATATTGAACTAGAAAACTTTCGTCATTCTACACACCGCTTCACCTTACAATGAACCGCAGAGGATGCTACAAACTATCCCAGCCAATCCAATGCTGTGAACCTGTCGTGGGACTATGCGTACCATGTGTTGCTGCACCTCTCCCTAAGGTCATGTGACACTTGCACAGCATAGGATTGGTTTAGACAACTCAAAGCATCCACTGCAGTTCATCGTAAGGTGAAACAGTATAGCCTTGTAGGTTGATGAAATTTGGGAACACCTGCTCAGGAGGTATATAGAATTTAAATTATCTGCCGCAGAAATTTCCATTAAAACCGGATATCTCATGAATGTTTACGGCTTTACAGTAATGATCGATAGCAGGCACCCCCAAGAATTGTAAATAAAAAACAATTTAGGACAACTTATATACAACCATGTTCGACAATTTGATACTGCAAGCAGTTAGCATGACCAGAGATGGCATAAATGGCATTACTGCAATGGACGCACAATGCAGTTTTCTTTTACCGGAATAGAATTACTTGACTAGACAGGTAGTGTAGGAATTAGAAGGAGTAACCTACGATGGTAAATTCAGTATACTGGAACCATGTTTAGGTCCCCAAAACAAGGTTTTGGAGTGCTCCTACAGAAAGAAAGCCCTTGTGATGTTGACATATGCCTTCCGTTGTTCATGTAATGAAACAAGGCTTGAATTGTTGCATGACCTCCAAATAAATTATTTATAGGAAGTAATGGTAAAGCCATTTAAATGGTCTAAGCAAATGTAAAATTACTTTTTGTTTGCGGTAATAAACGAAACCACGTCGGCCACATCTGGTGACACCCACCAATCCTGCAGCTAAGCCAACCTACCGCATGGTCATTTCATATGGTCGGTGGTCATATGATCAATGGACCACAGCAAATGCTATGAGCCCATCAGGTGCCAAAAGCATGTCGCCTGATCTCGAGTGAGGTGGAGTATAGCAGGATCTGACAACCCCCTTTCCGACTGCTTGATCCCTTCATACAGCTCTGGAGTAACATTTCTACAACCCACCCTCCAAGGAAACTTTTTGGCAGGTGCAACTGGCTGACCACCTAATTATTGGCTGCTTTTTGCATTTCAAATTATCAAGCATTAAAGCTAGCATGAAAAGAGGGCATCATACACTCACCCTTTGTTCTCTCTAAATTTAGCAACTCCTTAGGGTTCATATTTTTTTTGTCTTTTACTCAACCAAGCACCAAACCTCGATATTGGCAAAGATGGGCTAACACTGGCGGGGTCAGTAGTCTAAGCAGCCTGTTCAAAAGGACGGCTCCACGGCCTGGCTCAAACATACTTCAATGAGCCAATCCAAGAGGATGGTCCGCATGCGTGGCTGTAGAGCAGGATGCCTTTCCAGAGCGGCGGCGCTGTGAGTGTAGATCACATCCTTGTGGTTCATGAGGCCCCAGACATTTTCTTGGTCCGCCCAGAAGAACTGCGGCAGCGGAGAATTCCGGCAAGACCGTGACTCTGGGGTGGGTAGGCAGTGAATGCCCCTAAAATGGCTGTAGCTCTTTGGAGTCTTGTTGCAGCTGTCCCCAAAGGCAGCCTTGAAGCTACGTTGAGGGCTCTCGAATATGTTGTCAAGGAGAGACAATGACCGTTCTTCAGAGCTCTCGTTCAGAGCTGTGTCCGGCACTGGGGAATCCTGCATGTTTAAGCCCATTTACAGTGTCAGCATAGTGCAGGCAAATTACCGCCTTGAGGCTTCAGCCTCACGTCTTAAAGAAAGCTAACAGCAATAGCAATTGAGGTATGAAAATATATTCCTTCACGTATCCCATGGAGGCAATGATATGCTAACCTGCAATTCAACGGACGCAGGGCATATCGCAACCAATGCAACGGTAAATCTGAATCCTTGCAGAAGCCGCGCAATGGGAGAGATGCATTTTTGCAAGGTGCGGCATTACTTACCAGGTGCAGAGGACTATTCAAGGAGCACCAAATGTTGCTTGGTTCGGACACTACCTGCTTAACGTAAAAATTCACAAAAATTCTCACGCATTAATTACGTCAGTTTATATGAACTACACGACCCAACCTTAGAGGAAAACTTATTATTTCACACAAATCTCCGGAAGAAGCGACGGAGTAACCGAAGCTTGACGTCGGCATTATGCATGTAACTGATGAGTGCTACAACGCTTAAGAAGTGCTAAATGCAGCGCAAACGTAACGAAATCACAAACACTACTGGGAATAAACTAGGGACTTCGCACCACAATTAAAATTACGTAGAGCCCGCGAGGCTACGACATGGACACAAAGGCACGTACGAAGGGCGGGTTCGGGATTTTATTTCAGGCCTGCGCGCTAACAAAGCTGCCGAACAAAAGATCAAGATCGTTGAAACATCTCATACAGAAATTTTTCACACCATATCCACTCGCCTAAATCATATCTGAGAAATTAAAAAAAAATCTAAAAAGGGACAAGGCCCCGCGGTGCTCTATTGTACGGCGCAACTGAGTAGGCCAAACGGGCGATGAAATTAAAAATGCAAACTCTTTTTCCGCGCCTACCCACCAAACACGATGGCTTCGCGGTCCATTCGAGAAAGTTTGTTAATGGTTAGAGCACCGCAGGATCGAGTTTGAGCCCGCAAAAGCAGAGGTCGGTTAGCGCCAAAAGTACCGCCCCGCGATTTTCCCCACGGAAGTAAGCCTTTCTCGGCACCCGGTAAAAGGCTGCAAGAGGGTCAAACCTCGCTCAATGTCGCTGCCCGACGTTTTCTACGAAGTATGGTGGGTTCCATGACGGCACGGGATCGCTTGGGTCTCGTCAATCGGGTGCTGGAAAAGGACAGAAGGCACTAAGGCGAGATCGGTCACTGCCGCCAAGCCCACTGATCGCCCGCCAACTCGGCGCGAAGAATTTCTCGCCCAGGTAAAAACGAGCAAGAATTTCGCATAAAACGATAATAAATACTTACCTTCTCTTCGACATACTGGTATTCGAGCTCTCCGGGACAGTATTCCGTACAAAATACCTGCACAGAGCGGGAAAAAAATTGTCCCACCGTCGAGTTTTTGGCGCGGTAAATTACGCGCGATCAGCCGTCCGGATCGCCCGCCGAAATTGCGTCAAAGTTCTGGGATAACTTTCAAAGACCCGTCACTGCCTTTGTAAATGTTACACGAGTCTCGCGGATAAACGGGGTGACATAGACATAGTATGTGGACCCTGCATCTTTCAAGAGAATGGCCGCATCACCGTCGATTGCCCGCGAATCGGCCGGTATTTTTCACGCTCAAATGAATTCTGTGACCTCTCAAATGCGAGACAGCTCGTCGCGAATCGAGCAAGAGGCCAAAAGGATTCAACTCACGGCTCCGCTGTGCAGAGAACGTCCCACGGAGGCTTTCAATGCGGCACACGGACACCGGGCATCTTCAGGTAAATGATCTCGAACACTGCCGGGTTCCCCCACACAGCTTCGGAGGCCGGACGAAGAATCCCGCTCGCTGAAAGCGCGGGGCCGCGCAAGTGCAACAGCTGAGTGGAAAGGAGGTGCCACCATCGCCGCTGAGAGAAGGCGCTTTTTCTCCTCTGTTGCCAGACTTGGCTGCACGCGCTCTCACAGCGCTCTCTCCCCCGTCGCGGCTGGTGTCGTCTGCTCAAAAAGGAAGAGACGCGGAGACGGAAAAACTGGTCGTTTTCTTGCTTACCTCAACCGATTGCGTTTACACGCCTGTGACTGGTTTGGAACGAGTTTTTAGAGCTTAGCACACTAGTGCGAATTGTCACCAGTCGATTGGAGGGGGAAAAGAGAGAGCGCGAGCGATTCTCTTCACCGCCCTCAGTAACGACTTTCGTGTCGTAACACCTGAGACTGTGCTGCAGAAAAAGAACACTTCTAGCCTAATGCGAGAGAACGCGCAGACTAGAAGTATTTGTTTTCTACACCACAGTTTCAGGTGTTAAACGACATTATTAGATACCACCAGCTTGCCTGCGCATTCGCAGTCTTTTCACGAATTTCGTGCTGACTTATTCAAACCAGGTTTAGACCAGGGTGTTGAACCGTAACCGAACCGAAAACCGGAACAGAACCGATATTTTTAGCCGAACCCGAACTGAACCGAACCGAAATCTTTGCCGCCATCTTGGAACTGAACTGGAACCGAACCGAAAAAAAATATAACGGTAACCGGTTCAAAACGGTTCAAGCTAATATTTCTTTTTTTTTTTTGTTAGTATCACAAAATGAACATATGGGAATAAAAAATTGGCGGCTGTATTTCTATCTAGGATCAAATCGTCATATGTACAGAATTGAAAAGTATGGTAAGTTGTGGGTTTTCATGGCACTATGATTAACCATGTGTCACGTTGTCACGTGACGTCATGGTGTCAATACATGTTGTCACGTGACGTCGTGAAGTCACGTGACTCACTGCGTCAACTCGATTTAATTTGAAGAAGTCACTAGATGTATTAACATTATTGACAGCATGACGTAACATGACATCACGATTTCGCACCGAGAGTCACGTGACACCGTGACGTAAGCGATTTTCACAACCCTTAGTTGAGTGCTCGGGTTCATGACAATCAGCACCGCCAAACATTCGGGTAACGGCTCATGTCAATTACATATGATAATAGCCCAACCCTAACAATATCTGAAGCTACATTCCAAGATGTAAAGGGGGAACAGCGCACCCGCAGAACAGTCATTCAAATCAACATACACACAAAAGAAAGAAACACTTACTTAGCGCTGACTGACAGCTCTCTATATTTACACTTTTTCTTCTTCTATTTGTGCTATATGCAAGGGCCAGGGAGAATAACTGGTCTTTTTTTCTTTTCTTTCGATATGATGCTAAATAGTGAACTAAATTGAAATTAATGTAAAGCTAGGCAGTCTAATTCTTTTTGTGACAAGGTTAAAGACGGAGTACTAACGCATGTGCCGTTATGTTTCGCAATGTTCTCTGCCTCGATAATTTCTCTTGTGAGCTTGTTGTGGTGCTTGCCAAGCACGCCGCAGTTACTCAGCTGCACTGAGCACCCACAGTCACGGCAGTGAATCCCTAGATGACCGGAGCTTTTGTTGGTGAATGTGTTGTTATGCTCTCGAAGGCGATCGTTCAGAGACCTTCCGGTTTGACCTATGTACAGCTTTCCACAAGAGAGCGGAAAGGAGTAGACCACCTTTTCTGCACAAGGGACAAAGGTATTCTTGTGCTTCTGTTTGCAGTCAACTGTTGTTATTGGTGGAGTATTTACCTTCTTGCATAAGCTGTGAAGTTTGTTGGGAGCTGAAAAGATGACTTCCAAGTTTACTCGGTTAGCTATTTTCTTCAGTCCGTGAGAAAAATTATGAATATATGGCACAATGATGGGCTTCTTTGTTTTGTCTCTTTGCTTTTGTTGTGTGCATAGGTCTTGCCTGCTTTCGTTGATGAGCTTTTCAGCCACTGATGTTAATAACGAGTTTGGGTATCCTGCGCGCTTTAGTCTTGAGACTTGCCCGTTACTGTCCAAGCTTTTGCTTTCCAAACCCTAGCCGCCTAGAGCATGACTGTGATAACACTGGCGGTATCAGATCATGTGGCCGCTTGCTTAAATTGCGAGTTGAGGAGATATCGACCGCTGTCTCTTTCCTTTATTTTTTCTGCATCTGCTATTAAGGGAAAACTGATGGATGTTTCTGCAAGCTATCAACGTTAGGGGTTATTTCTTAACACTATTTATTTAATGTACAAGAAAAAATGTTGCAAGACCCATTTTACATTATTGAGGCACCCAAGTATGTTATCGTTGTTGCTGAACTGCATCCGAAAGATGTCCCTGAAAATAGAAGTACTGAAATGACTAAATGCGACTTATTAATATGACGTTACATAGAACTACACGTGTGTACGGAAGGAATACTAAAGAATAAATATATATATATATATTTTAGTGACCTCAGAGAGACAGCCGAACGTTGGCAGTCGCTGCAAGTCTCACGCGAGTGTCGTTCTGAAGTTATTGCCCAAGTTTCGACCCCCTCTGCACTTTGCTTAACTATAAAAACATTTCTATACATTACTAAATACTACTCAGGATCACTCCCTAACGTTAATAACTGAATAAACTTGACTTTGCTATTTGTTCTAGGCAATGGCAATTACCAAAAAAAATCGAGAAATATGAGCATCGTTCATCCCCTCAACTCGGAGCCAGAAGCGGCCGTGTGGCCTGGTGCCTATGGTATGCCGCCAACGTTAATCATACCCCCGCGCTGGGGTTTTAAAGGAAGAAAACGCGTGCTCAGCTCCAGGCATTGTTAGAGATCGGCTATTCTCATCACCGCGGTGGCTGGACACGAGCCACAACCCAAGCTTCTGCCAAGACATTGATTGTTACGAGCCGATGTACGGTACTCACGGAGTCCTCCTGTCCAATCCATGAGCCGCGCTCGACTGTCGTCAGGCGAGTGGTTTTCATCCTACAATTGCGACATCCATCTTTGCGAAGGCAAGACTAAAAGAAATGGCCTCATTTAATCCTCGCAATTTCACCGCGACAAAGAAGCTTCTGAATTAGTGGTGGCCTGTGCGAGTATACTTGGGTCAGAGTACAAGTACGCCCCGGAAAAGTCATGAACATTCCAACCCGATGTCGTTTTTTGACCCATCTGAACTTCACGGGGTGCAAAATAAAAGCAATGAAGGGTTGCGGTTAACAAGTGTCAAATAAAATTGTCGAATGAACATACACCAAAGGAGGAGGCAATTCCTCAGGAATACTTTCAGCCTTTCCAGTCTGGTGAAGAAGGAAGACCAGCGAAGCTGTACTATGGTGGCAGTGAAGTAATGGCCGGCCGGAAGTCGGCAAGCCAGAGTGGAAAGGTTGCCGCCATCTATGCGCGACGGCGGCAACCAGACAACCGGCAAGCCGGTTGTCTGGTTGCCGTCGTCATTTATAGATGGTGGTAGCTGTCCAGAGTTTAGTGTCATCATTTGTTTGCTGAGGGAGACGACATTGGGGAAACTAGCCCTTAGCGGCTCCGCTGTATAAAGAAGTGCGTGTGTGTGTGTGTGTGGGGGGGGGGGGGAGGGGGGGGGGAAGGGGGGAGTTTTAAAAACATACTGTGTTGTAAAGGTTCCTCTTCCCTGCATCTTTGGCGCAGACCAAAAAGCGTGGCTCCGGAAACTACTTTGCTTGCAAAAACGCTCTTACCAAAAAGCACGTTTTTGTCGTGCTTAAAATTCTTGCGCGAAGGTATGTAGTTCTGACGTCATGAACCTATCGACCAATCAGGATTTTCCAGTCACGCCACCGACATCGACTTCTCTGCGACATGAGCTTCTTAACGCTATCGAGTTAAAATCATGAGTTAGCAAAGGTGATGCTCATTTGCAAATTAAATTGACCGGCATCTTGTCAAGAACAAACCTCAACATCCAGGCTATGCCAGCTTATTCTGAATAAGAACATGCTCACTTGGGCAAGCGCTATTTTGGGCCAGATTCGATTTGAATGCGAAGGTGCGTATAGATTAGAGTGAACAATTGCGATTACTTCTGGCTGCATGATTAGTTGCATGCATGCGGTGCTGAGTGTAAACAATGTTTGGTTAGAACAACAAGCATCTGAATTGCCGCTCGGTGTTTCTATAAAAAATGGACTGAAAGGAATTATCCTAAAACTTTTGTTAGATTCTGAAAATTTCCTTGCTTTTAGATCAGTTGTGTCGTCATCATATACATATATATTGTGATGTGTATCTCGTAAACCTTATTAAATAATTAGCATGAGCACGACGTGCTCATTTCATAATTTTATGTGATGTAATTAATTCCTTAGTTCAAGGACACAATCACGATTTCATTTTTAACACTGCGACACAAAGTTGTACTAATCACGGGTATTTTAGACGACCTACCACACTTTGCGACAACATTTTATACCGTGTAAATAGACCAGCTTGGACTTTAGAATTTTACTTAAACACGAAAAAAGCACAATAAAACACAGTATAGTTCTAAATTTGAAGCTGATATATTTACAGGTATGTACCAACCAGGCTCAACTCTTTACTCCTGTACTTAAACATTTTTAATCAGGTAAAATATATGTTACTGGTAAACAAAGGGATGTGGAGTCGTATGAACACGACGTTATGTATGCTAATGTAGATTTTTCTTTCTACTCTTGCGTCGAAATTAAATAACTGAATTTAATACTTTTGGTACCTAAAAACAAAAGTAAATTGCACGGACGATCGGAGAAACTATATAGTTAATCGTTTCACGGCGTAAATAGTGTATATTGCCAGAACAACGCGAAAAATATATTCTCAATTTATCGGTTCAAACCGGTTCGAACCGGTCCGAACCGCTCTGAACCGTTATTTTTTTGCTCCCTGGAACTGAACCGGAACCGAACCGAAAGCCGTGAACCCGAACCGGAGCCGAACCGATAAAAATTTCGGTTCGACACTCTGGTTTAGACTACTACCGTTTCAGTCACATACAAGTCAACGATTCATATGTGCAAATTACTTTCAGCGGCACAATTACAATTTAATATTATTATTATTATTATTATTATTATTATTATTATTATTATTATTATTATTATTATTATTATTATTATTATTATTATTTATTCATTTTTATATACTTTTTTTCCGTTTCCGAGCTTTCCGTTTCTGAGCTACATTCCCGTTTCTGGGATGCAATTTTCATTTCTTTTTTTCTGCTCGAATTCTTTCTTTCAGATCCCGGGAGCTTCTTACAGGGCACTAACGTGAATCAAGAGTTCCCGGCCGCTGATACAGTTATGTATTACGCGTCGACGACTCGTAGAGGGTATTCACGATGAAAATGCCCCCTAACAATTAAAAGCCGGTGGAATCTACCGTATCGACACACTCGAGGTGTGAACTCGAAGCAGAGAAAATAGTTAGGAACTTGCCGCCTTGGAAGGGTGCACTGGCTCGCTCTTGCATCAACGATGGCAGTCGCCATCGAGTGGTTGATGTCGAATCGCTCGATTAGCCATGAAAAAAAAAAAAAAAAAAAAAAAAAAAAAAACCCTGTAGCCATTTTGTTTGCACCAACCCAAAAAAAAAAAAAAAATCGTAAAAAAAAAATAAGAAAAAAACTATTTTTGCTGCAGCGTAAGGTCGGCACTATTGGGAGGAGGAGCGTCCGTGACGCCCCAAGCGGTTAACTTTAGAACTAGACGGATGGGGACGACAAATACAATGACTCAGCGCTCGGCCGACATAACCGAACGCGGCGTCAGCGTTCGGCTGGAGTTCGCGTTCTCCGGTGAGGGGGAGGAGGGGCTCTTTGGTTACCTCTCCGGCCTGCATGAACAATGCAGCAAGCACGGTTCCAGCTCAGCACAAAAGCCCAAGTGGCTCAAGCTCGCATTCTCCATTCGCATTCAAAAGTTAGTATTTTTTTACATTAAACTGTGCCCCGCGCTCTATTGTAGAAGATGACATGGACATGCCCATAAGGCCTGTGGGCATTTGCACAGACCTTGTGTTGAGTAAACACCGAGGTGTGGAGAAACAAACACTCCGTGCGACGCGACCGGCGCGCCGCCGCGCGGCCGTTACCGAGGCTAGGCAGTGTGAACCCCAGCGACACAAAACCATGCACGCCGCGTACATTGCTACGGATTGAAGTCGGAGCGGTGCGGTTGCGCTGGGTTGATGAACTGCTGTGTCGTCAAGTGCTCCAATAGTTATGCCTCATGTCTCGTGGGGACAGAGTTTCATTGTTTTTTTTTCAACTGGCCAATGATTTCTGGGACAGCGACAACGATAGACCCGTGCCGTACGACGCCAGGAATTTGGTCTCCCGATCATGTCTGCTACGGTATCGGCGAGGCTGACATATTCGATCTACACTGCCGCTTTGGGCTCTGCGATTGTTTTAATGCGTTAGCATTAGAACACACGTTTTGACGAAAACTTGGCAGTGTCTTTCGTTTGTGAGCGCCGGGGAGAAGGGGAGGAGGAGCGGAGAGAGAGCTTTGAGAAAGCTTTATTTCCTGCCATACTTCTTTTCGTTGTCTTTTTTTGCGCTATTTTATATGTTTTAATAAAAATATTTTCGAGTTTTTATAAAAATCACCAGGAAACAGCTCGTTCCCACCAGATTGTTTTCTCAGCTTCGTGCACTCGGTGCCGTTGTTGCCATTGCTTCTGAGGCCGGTTCCAAACAAAGTATTAAAGGTCTCAACCGCACCAAAAGTGAAAAACAAAAAACAAAAACAAATATATATATATATATATATATATATATACAACGACGTAAAACTATGGTCTCTGAACTCGATCACATTTTCGAGCTGTTTAACGAAAGTGACTTTTTCCTCTGATTTTAAAGTGCGCAAGGTGGGGGTGTAATTTTATGAAAAAGCGGGCAAGCTTGTATAGGACAAAACGTATATATACTGACCGATGTAAGATCAACCGTACCGGTACAATTAGATCGGTATGTGCCTGTCTCGTTCAGTCACACCCGTTGTCTGTGTGTGCGCGTGTGCGCGGACGCATACAAGTTTTTGTTTGTTTCGTGCGCATTATGATATGCTTGCATGAGATGCCACGTAACTAACGAAATAAGTGGAAGATAGATACAAATCTCACCTCTCCGATTAGCGCAGAAGAGCACCGCATTTTGCTCCTGTTCAGCTACACATTTTCATTTGCCTGATTTTTTTTTCTTCTTATTTTTATAAAAATAAAATAAATTTACATGGACGGCATCAAATTACAAACAAACAATAACAAACGCATATTTATGGTATTAGATTTGCGGGATGTGATTTTTGTGAAAAAGGTGTTGTTATGGAAAATGATCATAGTGATATTGGTGTGGCTTAAATCACGATTTAAATCATTTTGATTTTTTCTCCACCCTAACCTCAATGAATTTTCGGCGGATTAATTTCAAGATATAGATGCCGCGTCGATTTTGTGAAAAAGTGCAGTGACCGCAGCTTCTCGAAACCGGGAAGGTTTCTTGTCGGAAGCCAGCATGCAGTGTGATTGCTAGAAGGTGTAAAATGTATTTTCTGGGATATGTAAGAAGCGGAAAACCGCTAAACGACCTTCTTAGCTCTGCTCTAGCCCTCATGCAACGTAACCCTCCATGTATCGAAGCTCAAAAAGCCAAAGTTTGTCCGTGCGCGCTTCCGCCGCCACAGCTTCGCACGCGAGAACGCGCCGCAGGCTGCTGAACACGCCTCACTGTCGAACGCCAGCCCCTCCGCTAGCGGCGCTACGCGCGTTTTTCAAAGCGCCCCGCACAGAGCGTTATTAGCGACGAGATATTTTGGTGGCGCCCTCTAATGGTTTCCATCCGTGACTTCACGACTGGGATTTGCCTCGCCGTGACGTCACCAGTTGTTACCTTGGCTACTTGCCCCGAGGTGTGACGACGAGTTCGTTGGTGTGTTTAAAAAGCACAGTGGAAGCTAGGAACCATCGCAGCCGGAACTAACACCGTCAAAGTTGACAATCTGACAATGCTCATATGCCCATGGTCTGGCCAATTCTGGAAAGCTGACCGCAGCGGCGCTTTTGGTCGCGCACATCGCTAATAGCCTTCGCTGCGGTACAACATAAGGTGAAACGGAGTATAGACATCCCTCCTCCGGCGCGAGCTTTCTACCCTTCCGCCCCACTGAGCAAAAGACGTCTCGTAGCCGGCTTGAAACGGCGCGACTAAGCTAGAGACGTCTTGGGCTACGCAAAACGTCTATAAGACATCTTTACATGACGTCTCAAGATAACTTGACGTAGACGTCTAAAAGACATCTCAAAGAGAAGACTCACGTCTTGGGTGCCTTGTAGCCGTCTCTAAGATGTCTAGGAGACGCCTTGCAAGACGTTTTGTAGACCAAAAAAAAAGGGAGCGTTATGAAGCCTACACGGCGGCTACAAGATGACTCAAGATGTCTTAGGCGTCTAATAGACGACTTTGTGTTCAGCGGGCACACTACGGCGCACGCGCAGTCAAAGCACGACGGAAGGCAGCAGCACGTGTGGAGCGCTGGAGGCAGAGATCCAAGCTTTCGGGTCCTTCTCGCTATCAACATGTTAATTAAAAACAAATTGCAAATTGTCATCACTGTCCTTGTTTACCATAATGGTGGGTTCTCTCGTCATTGGGCTGTGGCAGCCTGCGTTGGCGCAATTCCGAACCCTGGTGGTACCTAAATTTCCTCGTTTTCTTTTTTTCTTTTGTGTTGTATGAGGAAGAGAATTTCTCGAGGTTTTTAAGAAAGCATTGCACTATTTTTGGGAACAAAAACAAACAAACCAAATCTATGTCTGTTGAGTTCGTGCGCGACAGAATAAATGCAACCGGAATGTTCGTTTCATTTTATGTTGATTTTTTTACGGCACCATACACTCAGCCCTGTCAATCTACGAAGGTATTAACGAATTTTGGGCTGGGATAAATCAATTTAGATCGGGATTTTACTAATAGCACATCGTTCAGTGGGCCAAAAGAAAAAAGGTAGAAAGTCAAAAGCCTGACTTTCGGTACGAAAATTTGAAAACACAGCGGTCTATATCGTACCTCCTTCCCTTGGCAACCTTTCACTGCGATACATCCGTGGTCTCCAAAGCGCGTCACCGGGTCCAAACGCACGTCAAACGACACCGGACCTCACTTATTCCCTTCACCCCTAAGCTGACATTGCGGTGGAAGCTACGCGCTTGCCGGACTAATCAGCCACCTCCCTTTCATCACCTGACCTCATTCTCTGCGTGTGGGTATGCGCGAGAGCAGTGGCGTCGGAAGTATTTCTGAGGTGGGGGAGCAACGGAATTGGGGTGGGGTGGGGGGGGGGGGGGGGGGGGGGGGGGGGGGGGGGGGGAGGGATGAAGCATCTAGAACAGTATGGATATAAACGCTCAAAAAACGTTCATTTAGAACGAATATATGTCCTTCCCCTTTTGGAATGTGGTGATCTTGTTTTTCTCCCATGTTGACGTCTTCAAACAGCGTGAAATAAGAAAGAGCTCACTGGTGCCCGAAAACGGCTCGTCGTTCAGCCGTCCTCGACACGAACTCTCCGATGATAGAGTTCAGATCAAGTTTTGCTGCTCGCTCACTATTTACGTGCAGCAGCATCACCTGAGTCAGTCGCTTTTGTGACATGGTAGCTCTGAGGTAATTCTTGATACGCCGAAGTGTGCTGAAACTTCGTTCAGCTGATGCCGCTGACGCTGGCACAGTCATTTTAAGTGCCGCAAGGCGCATCACCTCAGTCATTATCCTCTTGACCTCTGGGACTTGTCCGCCCAGAGCACGGCACAACTCGGGTACGGAGCCGATTTGACCGAGTGAACCATGTTCAGCTGCCTTTAACGGCTTTCCGGGTGAAAATCAGTAGCGTGGGATCCTAACTTCCTTTCAAGTTCTTCTGCAGTTTGTGGCTTCTCTTGAATAGCGCACAAAATGTTTTGCTCTAGTTGTGCGAGACTCTGCATGCCTGGTTGCTTGAATCGTCTTGCAAGCTCGGCGCAAACACAAACTAACGCTTCGTAGAACTGCTTCCGAAGGCCTGTCTCCGCGACTAGAAACGCTGGTTGACAGGGCTCGCTGCTGTGTGCGAACCTTCTTGGAGGGCCGCAAATAATTGAGCCCTCGAATAACTAATCCCATGATGATGAATATCATCATGCCACTCGTAATGCGAGAAACTCATGCCCGCGAAATATCTTAAAAATCGCACTCTGAGAAATTTGCGAAATATCCAGCTCGCGAGCCGCCATTACTAAAAAATCTCTGGGGGGGGGGGGGGGGGGGGGGCGGTCGCCCCCCCTGCCCCCCCTGTTCCGACGCCACTGCGCGAGAGATCGTGATCACGTGGCAAAGGTGTGGCTGGCCCAGTGAGCACGTAGCTTCCACAGCACTGTCACCTCTTGAAAGTTTCCACTTTATTTTTTTTATGCGTGCTGCGTACCCTTTCTGTGTTGTCTTCCATTGTGAGAAATAAAGCTGGTAAGTCCCTGCCCTTCAAGCTTTTCTGCTCGACATTCACGGGAAACGAAGGAGGTGAAGGACGTCTAACGACCCTCGACGCGATTTTGCGAACATTGTTCTCCCAACGAGAAAAGAGTCGAAGTACAGGCTAGCTGGTGGAAGTCAACCTGTCTGTTTTTTCTGTTACTCCTGCTCTTCAAAAAAAAAAAAAAAAAAAAAAAAAAAAAAAAAACCCAGTCTCAGGGTAAACGACGAAATGATTGTTCTCCCGCCTCTCAGAGATAATCCGCGTAGAATCCTCAGTCATCTCCAAAAATTGCTGTCCGGGTTGGGGTGGGAAACGGGTCAGTCGCGTTCGTTCTTTTGCCTTGGTGCTGTTGTAAAAAAAGGAAGCTCTCCTCAAAGCGTGCCCCAGAACGAAGTCATCTTGGTTTCCGTCCGATCGTCAAGATGTGACTGTCGTCGACTGTGACTGTGTTGTTTAAGATCCTTCTCAAATAAATGCTTTTCAGATAACGCTGCATCGTGCGGTACGTACTATATTGTTTGAATGTTAACACTTTCCAAATTGTATGTCCGCGTCCTGTCCATCGGTAAACACGTTATTTGTGAGGGCGAAAAATGCATGCCTTTCGGCTCTCTTCTGTTGTAATTATTTTTTGACTGCTAAGCGCTTTGTCGTTTGACATGCGGCGAATCGCGCGGCGCCGTCAAAACTTATCGTAAAAAACACAAAAACTAGAACTGTACATTCCAGTCGCATTCGTTCTGTCGCGCGCGTACCCAACAAAAATAGTTTATACATTTTTTTATTGCTTTTTTATTTATTTTTTCAAATGTGGTACAATGCTTTCTTAGTGACTTCGCGAAAATACATGCACAATGAAACACAAAATTCAGCGGGAAAAGACGAGAATTTAGCCGCCAGCAGTGTTTGAAACTGCGCCTACGCAGGTTGCGCATATCGAAATCACAGTCCACCCGGTTAAGGTTAGCAGGGACGCCGGTGAGAGCCTAGCCTCAGACCCAGTGACTGCACTCGTAAACGGTTTGCTGCCCCTGGGGTCGAGTGTTTCTTGGAAAGCAACATGGCGGCGGCCTAGGATTTTTTTTTTTTTTTTTTGGAAAGGTGCATATAAGGAGGATGATTAAATAAACGTATTAACTTTGTTCGAGACGTCGTCTGGGCCCTAGGGCCCTATTCCCCCCCCCCCTTTTTTTTTTTTATTTACGGAAGGACGATTCAATTAAAAATAGCGCGTGACTTCCTGCGACAATAGCGAGTTTTAGTAGACCGTGTTTCCCCCTCCGCCAGCCCTCCGCTACAAAGAAACCGCCACTGAGCCTGCGTGGCGACGGCCTTGGCTGTAGAGTTCCGGGTACCGGAGGGGGGTAACACGGTCTACTAACACTCGCTAATGTAGTCCGCGCACCTTGAGCGTCAATCAAAGCTGTTTATGCGCGTTCTTCACACCTCCGAAAGAGAGTTGTCTCCAAGTTTAGTGAGCATGGCAGCAGTGATGGCAGCAATCGATTCCTGTGTCAGTTACCCATTACTCGCAATGACAATAAATTACTCGCAATGACAATAAACAATAATGAAAGATATGGTTGTGTTGTCCCTGTTTAATTGTTTTATTCTTTCTTCATTCATGACTTAAACCAACACACTCTTCTCCCAAGCTGACAATAAAGGCAGGCGGCTGGTATTAAAATGTTTAGCTGAAAGTTCGCCGTGTTCATATATTTTTTGTCCCCATTGTTTCGTCGTTTGAAGCAACTGCCTTCATACCATTCTCAAAATTTCAACCTACTCGCAAAATCCAAATTGTAAAAAGCCACCCTCTCCAGCAAGACGTCCCTGCTTCTGTACTTTTTTTTTTTTTTTAAATTATGTATTCATTGGCCAAGCAGCTGGATGTTTGCGACAAAATGACCAGACACTGCTCGAAACAAAACAAAGCATAAAAGTCCTTCACACAAAAGAACAAGAAACACAAGAAACCAAGCAAGCTACCATGCACAATATACGTAAGCATGTGTGCCAAAGTGCCCATACAATTTTTTTTTTCTCTTCAGTCTCTGGATCATCCCTTTTCCCACACCTCGACAAAGTAGCCAGTCGAGGGTACGCATTGGCTTATCCATTTTTTCTGCATTACTTTGACAATATCAGCTAGCAATTGAAACATGCAATACAGCGATATCTGATTGAAGATAGAGTGAGTAGGCAGGCGAGCTGGTTGATGACACACATTTTTGAAAAACCGGAGACGGGGACGGACGAAAAAGGGGACAACGCACAAAACGTCTCGAACAGACGTTTCGTGTGTTGTCCTCTTTTTCGTCCGTCCACCCGTCTCCGGTTCTTCAAAAATGTGTAACTATATCTAATTTCGCGTTTCTGACAATACACATCTTGGAATACGAATTCGTTTCGATGCCGATCCGAAGGAGAGCGCGTGCAGCTATGTTACAAGAATAAACGTGGACCCTGCATGCTCTGATACAGGAAAAGAAAAAAAAAATAGAATCACTACCAGCATGTTTTGTTTTTTAATCAGTTCGCTCTCGAAGCCTCTTCGATTTATGAGGGTGCCGTGGGGTTCTCCCGTATTTTAATGTGTGCTTTACCGTTCTCACCTAGAACAGGCGGTAAGACCGTACGACTCAAACAGCTGTACTACACCGCGTTGGCGCGTCGGGCGCGTCAGCGTGAAACCGAAACTAGCTCAGGCGCAGTTTGTGGCCTTCATTTTTTCCGTTGATTTTTTTCTTGAACCTCCCATACCGGAATCGCCGGAACTGCGTCATGAAAGTAGATGGCGCTGCGGAAAGTCAAGCTTCCCTTTTTCACCAACACTCGGAAGCGGGCAGGGGTTTCATCCAGTCAACGGAAAAAAAAAAGAGCTTTGCGATTTGAAACGTAACGTATTTAACACATTTGGGGGTCATATCTTCAAGATTTAGATTCAGACAGCTTCCGATCGACGCCGACGACCAGCCAGTAAACCCACGATGAAAATATGGACCTCGGAACACACGTTCAAGTAAGTGCGCGCCGTGTCTGCCGCGACCTTGGCCTGACGCAAGTACTCTTGGCCGAATACGACAGTTGGTTTGCACTTCTGTAAATCATCGCATATATTCGTAGCCATTGCTCTCGTAGGTGCGTTCCTTGTGTGGATTAGCGTTCCGCTGATCCGCTCGGCCTCGTGCCGATTCAGGTTAGACTTCCATTTCCGGAGGCAAGTGTCGTTCGCTAAGCCCACTTCGTTCAAACTCGTCTCCGAGGTGCAATGTCGAGTCATATACATGTATTACATTTGCGCGACAGGGCGGGAGTACTTGCCGCCGCTTGTTTTCGCTTGTACAGTACCACCCAGTCTTGCCGCGGATGTTTCTACGATCGCTGTACGATGACGAATTTCCCCGTCCGCACGGCTTCATTATTTTTTGTTTAGTTCCTTTATAGTCGCAACTCGCGTTGGCGGAATTTCGGAGAAAGTCTGCGCAGTGGCGTTTTTCAAGCTTCGTTGGTTTATTGTACCGCTGTATCGCGTTCACACTGACTGCAGTCGCTCTTCGAACCGCGTAACCGAAAGACCTCGGTGACGTAGGATGACGTCCAATCGTGACGTCACGAAAGTGCAGCGTGTTAATGGATGCATCGGAAATCTACCGCAAACTTATCAGCCCCTGCGCGCAGCCAGTTTTCATATCGACCCTGAATCGTGGTAGCGGTCACACAGGGTCAAGTTCCTTGTGCCATCAACTGGATTGGGACGTAAATTGTGATATGTGAACTTCCCTAAATTTCATCTAATTTAATTTTGTTTACTCCCCCGAACCCTTTTAAAACGGAAATTTTAAAAGAATACTGGATCGTAAGGGTATGCTTAATTCCGAATGTAATGGAGTCATTCCATGCAAGCACAGGTATGTCAAAAGTGGCATCCTGCCAATATAGTGTGGGTCCTCTAATTCGGCATGTTTGAGACAGTATAACTATTCATTAATAACAATGTCTAGAGGTATGCCAGACAAACCCAATCAATTTTTTTTACAAGTATGTTGAACATAGGCAGTACATTTCTTTTAAATACATTGTTGTAGCCTGTCGGTTTGCTCGGTGCATTTCGGACGGTCAGTTGTAATTGATGGCTTGTTCACACGTCATGCTTTTCTTCCCAACTTCCACGTGACAAAGGTTTCATGCCACCTCATCTATGTAAAATAAATTATTTTAATGTCAAGTCACATTATAAGCGAATAGTGAGATGACACCTTTGATATCCAAACATATTCATGCTTAGTCGATAACTTCGGTGAATGGGCAGTAACCTTCGTCAGCAGAGTTTTGCCAAAAGAATGCTATACTCCGTCTCACCCTAGGATGGACTAGGGCCCGAATGCTGGCGGGCGGAGCACTGTCTCAGAAAAGCTTGCATCCGCATTGCGAAAGAATGCGCGAGAGAAATTTCGATATGCAAAGTATGAAGATCACTAACCTTGCACATATGGTTCTCTGATGTGATGGCACTTTATTTTATATTGGTGAAGTAAAGCTACGTGGTATTTAGTTTCACAAACATTCATGCCATATTTTGTAAACATGTCAACTGTTTGGAGATGTTGGAGGGCGCACAGGCAACATTGACATAAAGTCGTTTCGCCTTAGCTGTAACAATTCAATCCAATCTTTGTCTATGTAAAACATACCCGGACCCGTATCTCCCTTCTGCATGTCACGTGGTCCGTACATATGCTCCTGTGTCGAACACTCCATCCGACTCATCTTCATTTCTTAATGGCCACTGGTTCTGATCCCAGGTTCTCTTTTGCCACATCACTTCCAGACGACATTTAATCTTTTCAGTAGTAGCAAGCAGACGGAGCCGCCGTGAGTTCTTGATAAGCAGACAAAAAACTCTCCTCCGCAAGACGCGTCTTGGTACACTGATACATACGGCAGAGCAAATATACCATGTGGTTTCTAACAGGCTCATGATTGGTTTCGGCGGCCTGTAGCATTGGGCTTTAGTCCATCGTAGGATGAGACGGAGCACAGTATCGGAGCTTTAGCCTGTTTAAACAACAATTCCACACAATTACAAACAAGGTAAATTGACTATGAATCCCTTTGTTCACATCCGTTGACTGTACCAGTCGTTGCCAACTTGTGAGGTGAGGTTAGGTTGGTGCCTCCATGACAATTGATGTGGTACCTGTGACAGACATCTAACGATATAGGGTTGATTTGTCCAGGGTACTTCTATACACGGTGTTATAACAATTCCTATAGCAGTGGGATGCAACAAAAGGCATTATAGCAAGAACCATGGCAGACACAGGAAGAGTTCAGCGTCTGAACATACCTCTTTGTACTTAAAATGCTAAGAGGTGTGTCTTCCTTTTACTTTTTTAGAATGTAGAGACATTGCGTAAATTCAAACAGTAACATTGAACAAACATTTCGGGAAGGGCCTTTAAGTGTTCACACTCTACATGATGTGTGTTCACGCTTGAAGAAGGTAACTTTTTTTCCACAATGTTTGTCCAGCTGTTCCCTATAATGTTAACAATATAATATTTTAACATATCTACTTTTTTTGTATGTAGAGGCTTGCTCATTACACTCTAAATGAAAGATATGACACTGAATGGAATATTGTTTGTCTGTATACATATTCTACTTTCGTTGTTCCACACAATAATTACTGTATTTTCCAGGCTATAGTCTATCTATGCGTGCGGACTATACAAGAATTGTGTTTTTCTATATTGTTCATTAAGACGAGATGTGGCGGATTTTGTGAATGAAAGAGTATGTTGATGATTTATGTATAATACAAGCATATATAATACAACCAAGACAACAATATTTCATGCACAGATGAACTATATACAGGGCAACATACTAGCAATGTTTGAAGACTTTAGCTTTTATAGATACACAGAAAAATAAACTAATCCTAAGCGTTATTGTGTAATACGCTGTATTTGCGATTTTGTTTCTCAAAATAACGACCCTAATAGTCGGTGATTAATACTTTTTGTCAATCCTTTCTGTGTCTAATTTGTCAGGAAATATTTCTCGACTTGTAGCCAGAACAGTTGTTTTGGGGGAAGCCGCCCGAAATGCCAACATCGTGCGATATGCGAAACACGCCTGTGACTGAGGTGGTGCTTACAAATTTATTTAGTGTATTTTCATCAAAATTAAAAATGGTTACCGGATATGGTTGTTCGATCTTACCTGATATCGCCCACTTGCCCCTCTGCTTCCTGGGCATGAAAGGGCGCATTGTTAGTGTTTCCGATTGCCGTCTCTGTGTTTGTGTAGACTGGGCAACGGAGGAAGCATTAAATGAGGAATTTCCCCTTTTTTGTTTGTGGTAGTAACTTGTTACCTATAGTTTTTTTTTGCTTTCAGGGTTGCACTCGAAAGAGGAAAAAAAATTATACCATCTTAATCACCATTAGCAGGAACATCGAAGTGCATGGCATCAGGCACAATCGGAGCACTCTAACGACCAAGCACTTAACTGCAACGCATCCGCAACGCTGCAGTTGCAGTTGTGCGCTGGGTCATTAGAGATCCAGTGCCATGCTAACTGTGATTAAGATATTACTAGACGTTGTCTGTTTTAGAATTTGTCATTGAACGTGTTTAGTGTGAGCTACAGTGTCCCTTCACTTAAAGGCCGCTGTACAAACGGGACGTTCTGCAGGGAAGAACCTTCTCTCCCGAAGCTGGAGACGGGGAGGGAAAGGGCCAGCGTTGGGTGGAAAGGGCGTCTAGAGAATGGGATTAGCCTCGGGGCGAGCCATCCTCTCGAGAGGGAGTGGGGACGGAACAAAGCTGCCGTGGGTAGGGAGCCTTCATGTGCGCTTTGCTGGGGGTTCCGGCTACCAGGTGGAAGATAAGCTTGTCAAACGGCGACCTCGGATGCGAGGACGAGCACGTCAGAGAATTTGAAAATAGCTGCTTGATTAGCTGGAGGACCCAGTGCGGTCTACTGGCTCTAGAAGGTGACTCAGATGAAGAAACTCGTTTTGCTCCAAAACTCTAAAAGCATTCTGGAACCTGAACTCTTGACACAAATAAAAATAACACATACATGAAAAACTACGAAGGCACCTAAGCTTTCTCCTATGATGTGAGAATGCGTGAGCATTACAGGCAGAGTTATGTTGGCGCAACTTGCAATAAAGAAAGGAAAAAAAGAAGTTATGTTGGCGCAACTGGGCGCAACGAATAGCGCGCTAGTTTCACGATCAAGAGGGCCTAGCTTCGAAACCGGGCAGGGGATGGTTTTTTCCTCGTGTTCTTTTTTTATTTCGCTTATTTTTTTTTGTTCGGTCACGTGACAATAAAAATCACATGAACAGAAATTTTTTTGGCCACGTCACCAGAGATTTTTTTTTTCTTATTTCTCCTATTCTTCTGTCTTTTTTTTTTCCCCTTTTTTTTCGGTTTACGCTCCCTTTTGCAAAACTCTTTGCACCAATTTCGCGTTACTTTGGCGTCAGCCAAATAATTTTATTTATGGAAGGGAATTCTGCCGTACGTATCTTATGTTACTATTACCAACCCTGGCTTGCAATACGCATAGAGAATTTCGTCCGGCAACCAGTTTGGGAATGACGAGGCCAAATTTGTGTTATAATTTTTTTGAGGTATAAGCATAATTTCGGCCTCGTTATCCGTCGGTCTCTAAGATCGGCTCGTCAAGTATCTTTTCGGAAAGAGTAGACGACTGGCATTTTTACAGTGCACGTGTGTCGACCAGAGTGAACATTGCTGAAGCGCCTCCAGTGTGATTTTGGCCGTAAATAACTGGAGGCCCCGGGCAAACCCACCCTATGTAGAAAAGTATCTACCTTTCTGGTTTCATAGAGAGCTATGAAAGGGACGAATCCGAGGCGAGTCAAACTACCGGCTTGCAAACGCAATCGTGTTGGCAATAGCTCTAAGGAGTTTGTATGACTCTCTCTGGCGGTGTGCAGAGGGTAAAGGTACGGAGGTAACATATGCTTTCGCCTAGTCACCTCGCAAACGGTTGGGTATTGGCTACAGAGATCCATTTCGCTTTCTTTTATCACCGGGATTATAGCTTGATTTCTGTGTTCCTAATTTCACAGACAGAACTAAATCGCTTTTCTCGTGTGGCGTCACGACGGTGAGACAGAAATCAATCAGTGTACTGGAATTCGACGCTTGTGCTCGTTCTATAGCGCTTCTAAAAACCCTGCAATCACGGCTGTGCAACGTCAACAATGCATAAACTGCAGTTACTTGTACACGTATTGCATCGTGAGGGAACGACTATGACTGGGTAAACAGGAATAGGGAGAATGAGTGCGTGTGATTTGTTGAAGTTCGAATCAACAAATCAAGCTTCAACGAATGCGATAGTATTGCATTCACTCAACCAGCTATATGAGTTTTCAGACGGTATATACCTTCCAAGTATGCGATTCGTGTTCTGCCAGTGGTATTTCAGCTAAATTAAAAAGCAAAATCCACGTTGAAAAAAAAAAAAAAAGTTTACGGTGATTCGAGCCGCTTCCGCGCAGAATCATGTTTCACGTAAGCGTAATCTTGGGGTCGATGCACGACGAGGGGTCTTCAATCATAAAAATAGTTTGATTACGATTATTGGCAACGCTAAAAATTTGAAAGCCAAGCAGTGAAGACTACGGTGTTCTTATAAATATTATATGCATTTCATTTTACACTGTTTGAATACGCTGCCGTCGTTATGTTCTTGAATTATTGGCTAGCTTGTGGCGGACAGGGAAGTCTTGCAGGACCATATGATAGGACCTACACTAAACCTGCCGCGCTGCGAAAAATGTTAGTCCAGTGCATACAAGCTTGTTCAAAACGGACGGAGCGTTGCGCATCCGGCAAAGCGCATTCGGTCGCTGCCCGCGGCGTTTTTCTTTTTTTTTCGAGCAGCGAAATAATTTTTGGTCAAGCAGCAGGCCCCCTCTTCGGCGGGTTAGGCCGGATTAACGGAGGCGTCTCCTAATCCATTCTCCGTGTTGTCCCCTCGGGGAAGGGCGGTAAACAGGGGAGGGGGGGGGGGGGCGGTGAAGGAAGGAAAGGAGGGCAGGGGAGGAGGAAACGCAGAAAAAGTGGAAAGCGCGAACTGTACGGCGGCCTTTAATGGGCAAACAGGATAAATTAGGCCCGCAGGGTTAAATAATCCTCTTCTCTCATTCGGTTAACCTGATCCTGCTCTAAATATGTTTCGTGCATGATCACGGCATTTTGTGACATCGTCCAAGTTCACCAGAAAATGCTTTTCCTGTAATGTTCCCGTTTGAAAGAATCACACCTTCAGTCTTCTGTTTTAGAAATCATTGTAATTTTCTAATTAAAAAGGACCATGCACACGGTAGCCTTCAACTATAGTTATGGGGAGTTGCATTGAGATACAGCTGTGAGTTAATATGACATCTGTGCCTAATATGAATGAAGCATGACAATTGATTCGGGAAGCGGCTTGGCATGTGGCATATGAAGCGTGAATGCCGTGGTAACTCGCAGTTGTATCTGAACGTAGCGTAGTCGAACGCCGCTGTGTGAATGGGCCTTAACAGGAGCCATGCAACATTTAGAACATTCAAGAATCTGCAGCATGTTTTATTTCGTTCATCATAGCACAAGTGAAAGAAAATGTGTCGTTTTTTCCCGGAATATGGCGATTCCACCGTATAATTGCAAAGCAGAAATCTGACTGTTTGCCGGCCTGTGGCCATGTATGTTGTCTGTGGGAACCACATCAAGACGTCATGGGGTACACTATAGTGAATAAAAGCCAAGTTCTATAAATCTTGTCACTAAACATTTTTAAATTTGTCGGAAGCATTTGATTGTCATCAAGATTCATTACACATAGTGCCTCCAGTGCCACCTACCTGAAGTCAACAAGATCATGTCCTCATTGCTGCTTCCGTGATGAATGGGCAAAAACACATTCAGATTTGTGTGTCTTCTCGATCGTCTGAGATCAGTTACCGGCTGTGAACATCAGCTGTGCCAACTGGTTGCAGTGCTTTGATGGGATTAAACTGGAGCTTGAAAAGTGTTTAGATTCAAGGCAAAAACCACTGGACCGCCGGAGAACAGACGGAGTTTGCAAACGTGTTCAAGAACACAACTGGAAGCTCTCCAATCCCCCTGATCAAATCATTGTGCACGTGACTCGGCAGACCGTAAAGGTTAGGGGGTACCATAAACTTCAATTTGCTTAAAGGTATGCTGAACCAAAATTTTGGAGCTTACAAAGCAAGGCTGGAGCAATAGGTGGGATGCTACAAAACTCAAAAACATCACTCATACAACAATATCTCTTATGGTTTGCTGTATTTTTGGAAAAGAAGTGCGCGATTGAACACTGCTGACGAGGTCGACGAGACATGACACATCACGATTCTCATTTTTTGTCCTCTTCGCTTCATCCCCTTGAGCAGGTGAACCGAAGCGAGGAGGAGAGAAGCAAGGCCGCTTCTCTTCATTCTCAACTGTTCCAGGGGGATTGTGACATCATAGTCCTTACTTGATCGTGCCCTGCTTTTCCTAAAATACGGCCATCCTTTCGAGGATGTATAAGTGATGTCTTGGAGTTCATAGCATCTCGTTCAACGCTTCTGCTGCCTTATTTTGCAAAATACAAATTTGTTTCAGCATCCCTTTAACTCTTAAAATAGAAACTAGCATATTCAAGCAAAGGCGGTTTTTAGTTCTGCAGTCTAGAAGTGACAGGGACTAATTCCCACAATTAATGGGCCAAAGTCCGAAAATTGTTGCACTGTCCCTTTAAGCTGTCATCTGCTTAAGACTTGCAAACACTTTCTTTATGTAAGGTGGGGATTGTGTATGAACGTACAGATAAAACAAAAATGAAGCTCATGCTCCCGCAGCCTTGCTGTGAAAACACCCTGTTAAGGCTAGGGGGCAACTTCCACATTCAAAAGGCTCGCTGCACCTCTTGTGCAGCCTCCGTTTGTGCCTGAATTCTCTTGGATGTCCTTCAACTGTGTCTTGTAGATTGACATGTTTCTTTGTTCTGGACAGCCATCCCTGGGAGACAGTGGCCCAAGCGGCTTGGCGCAAGTATCCCAACCCGATGAACCCGGCTGTGGTGGGAATCGACGTGGTAGATCGTCAGGTCAGGGACGGTGTCCTCAAGAGCCATCGCCTTATCAGCACCTGCTGGGGACTACCTTCGTGGGCACAACGGGTGAGGACCTGTCAAAACCAACGGCATTTGTTCAGAGTCACGTCTGCTCGAAGCTGTTGACTTTGATCCTTCCTTCTATCACATTGGCAGCCACATGATTGACGACTTCTGCCATCTTGAGAACGTCCCGACAGAAGCATACAATTTAGATGCCGTTTCGCTATAGTGTGTGTACTGTGCGACGCTGTGGCAGCAGGGCGCATTGACGCTTTTTTGCGTTTTGGGAACCTGCACTTTTACTGCTTAAGCTAGTGCCCCGGATGAGCACGTTTCAGCACGCAAGTAGTTTTAGTGACTATGCTTCAGTTGCAAGAGGAAAAACTGGCTATGGCTTGGCCACACTAGCTGTATGTGTGATATGCTTTATACACAATAGCTTGAAGTAAACATGTCAGTGACATTAAAGGGGCTGTCACCTGCTGAGCTCCAGTACTCTACAAGGAAGCCTTTGTGTTTTGCTATGTGAGATTGGAGGAAGGGGAGAGGACAGGATTTTCCTTGAAGTGTTGCCAGATGGTGAATTTTGCCACGAGATTTTGGGAATCTGTTGTAATTTTTTAAGTTTTTTGTGTCCTGGTTAGTGAACCATTGCACCAAATAAAACCTGATGTAATCTGAGGAAAAATGTCTCATGGCCCCAAACAACTGAAACTGCTGCATTGAGGTAGCCAGTGCTTGGTGGCACAAGCCACTGCTTCACGGAAGCAGAGCTGTATAGCCGTAGAGCCACAGGTTGAAAATACCAGATTGAACTTTCCCACCAGCCCGATGGTGACAATATTTGTGTGTCCACTTCAAACATTAGTTCTTAGTTATTTTATCGAAACTTAAATGTTTCTAGCTCAAAAAAGTTTTTTTTTTTTGACAACTAAATGTTGTTAACACTATTTTGTGCAGTGCATCAACTGAGTGCACAACTTGTTTTTTTTTTAGATAAGTGCAATGAGCATGGTGCTATTTGTGCTCAGTTGGTATGTTTCATTTCACTTAAGCTTCATGTTGTTGAGCATGTTCAGCATATATGCACTTGAAACTGATTAGGTTAATTTATGCTCTTTCTAAAATATTATTGTGAGCATGAATGCTTGATCTCTTTTAGGCACTTTTTATAGCCATCATAATTTTTATACCTATCATTGACGAGTTACGAATCCACACAGAATCCGGTGCTTGCTAAGAAAACCTAGAAAAGCCAAAGTGCTCTTACATAACAGTGTATTTGTAGTCAAGATATCTTTCACAATATCTAGACTTGAGCAGTAAGGGCTGTAAGTTATGTTTTGTGGGTATGCACACATCAATCGTTTGGCACCATTTTGTTGCTTCTTAATTGCGATACTGATTTGTAGAGGATAGAGACAAGGGCACCTAACGTTGACATGATGGTGCTTCCTTGGCTTACAAACTTCTGTCACCTGCGACTGGGTATGACATAAAAAGCAGGTTGGGTTTTACCTTATGAGGTAGTATACCCTGTAAGTAGGACTCTGAGTCTCCATATTCACCAATGAATGCTGATAAATTCCCACCGATTTCAATTTTAGAATCCTGGTATAAAACGAAAAATGCAAAATTTTGGAATGAGCTTGAATGAGAAAAGCCCCCGCAGGACTATAATTCTTTCGCCTTCCTACATGTAAGCAGTCTTGAGTGTCCTCCTGTAATTTTTTGGCACTTGACCTGACAGTTGGCCCATCCCATATATTTTACTTGATTTCTTCGTAGTTTGGGTGGGCATTGTCTCTGAACTTTACGATATATATATTGTTTTAGAGCGCAGCTTTTAGGCGCCCGTTTCCGCGTTAAGCGCCATTGCAGTCGGCGTAACCGCGCGTGTTGCGTTATGGGACGTCGCAGACCTATACACCAATTCAATTCCCCGCTAAATTTAGAGAAGAAACTGAATTGGTGTGTAGGTCTGTGATGTGCCTTAGTGCAACACTGCGCATTCAGTTTCCCCGCTAAATTTAGCGGCAAAATTGACATTACATGACCTCAACACCAATTGTTTGCCCACTAAATTATGTGTGGAAACCGACTTTGTGCATAAGTCACGTGACATGAAGTCATATGACATTATTTTCCCCGCTAAATTTAGCGGGGAAACTGAATTGGTGTTGAGGTCATGTGACGTCAATTTTCCCGCTAAGTCTAGCGGGGAAACTGAGTTTGTTCATAGGTAACGTGACACACAGTCATGTGACGCCATTTTCCCTTTTAAATTTAGCGAGGAAACTGAATTGGTGTTGAGGGTACGTGGCGTCAATTTTGGTAATGGGCGCGTAATGTGCAATGGGGGCATCCGCCCCCATTGCACATTACGCGCCCATTACCAAAATTCATAAGATCTCGGAAAATATGTGCAGTACATTTATATGTAAAATTGATGACCGGACGAGCACCCATTCCCCATTTTTTTGCGATTATCTCCAAAGTTTGAGTGGGCGCTTGCCCGGTATTTTACGGTATATACTGTAAAATCCCGTAAGGGCGCCCGCCCCCGAGAGATTGCCCATCCTGTTTTTCTGGCTGAATATCTGTAACATAAAAATTACGAAACATTGCCCACCCCCGATTACCGTTGGACGTCAGGCGATGTCCGACAGGAATCGTGCGTCAACGACGCGATAGGTGTTACCAGTGTGTCCAAGAAGCCGAGTTCATAGCGGGTTCCCGCGTTTTTGTCTGCGATCTGCGCGCGATATCGGCTCGCGTAACACACTAGTTGTTTCCGCGTGTATATTGCATCGTAAAATGTGATTTTGTGGCGTCTGCGATCTGCGGTATTTGTTTCTGTGACATGCGAGTTTGTAGCATATTCCCGTGTTTTTGTCCGCGATCTGCGCACACGATATCGGCTTCCGTGACAGACAAGATTGTAGCGGGTTTCCGCGTCCTTATCGCACCATGAAACTTTAATCTGCTCCGTCCGCGATCTGTGGTATCCGTTCCTGTGAGATGCAAGTTCTCGGCGGGTTTTCGCGAGTCCTTCGCACGATGAAACGCGAATCTGCTGCGTCGGCAACCTGCGGTGTCCTTTCCCGTCACACAGGAGTTTGTAGCGAATTCCCGCGTGTTTATCGCATTGTAAAACTCGAATTCGCCGTGTTTGCGATCTGCGGTATCAGTTCCTGCGTCACGTGGTTTGTAGCGGGTGCCCCGGCGCTTATAATTAATATTTGATAAAGTTTTGCTGTGGCATCCCCAAAGATAGCCCACCCCATGTTTTTCACCACTTATCTCTTCATTTTGGGTGGGCGTCCTTACGGGATTTTACGGTATATTTCTACAGATCCTGGGTGCTGACCGAACCTGCTATGCTAGTGAACACTCCGTGGTGGACCCCTCACAACGCACAATGACCATGCTTTCCAGAAATGTAAGCAGGCTTTTTATTTTACTCTTTATGCTAGTTGCATTTGATTAACGGGAAGTGTAAAAACCTGCTCTCGGTGTGGTTACTTGATGGGGGGATTTTGCGTCAATATGCCATATGCGAAATGCACAGTGCCATCTAGTGGGGCGCTGAAAAACATGCTCCACCTCATCAGTTGGCTTCGGCGCTGGCAAATGCCAGGGCGTGAAAGCGTAGTTCCGAAGAATGCTCGCACAAGCACTCGCGCGGAGAAAGTGCTTTCGAAAGCCAGGCGCCCGCGCCCATGCTTTGCCAGCACTCAAAGCCAAATTTCGAGCTGAAGTGTACATTTGCCATGTTAGTTGCGGTGAGAAACCAGCCACCGTCGGGGCGACGAGCACGTACATGCGCAAGGAGAGCGTAAAACAGTATGATCCCTTAGCTGGTAGTTGTGGTTGAGAATCGATGACCGTGAGCAGTAGGCCACAATTGTTACCGACAACGCTCAGAAATTGACAAACAGCAGAGGAATCTTTGCCGGAACAAAGATGGCAGCGCACGAGTGGTGCCAGACGTTTGGACAATTTCGCACATGGTCTATTCCTCACGTGCTTCAAAGCATATGCAATGCAAGGCATTCTTAGTAGAGGTGCGCTTAAAATTACTTACCTTTTTATGAAAACAGCTAACATGCTCTCTTTACTGCCATGCACTCGTAGAGCCATTCATTGTCATCTGCAGTGTTGGGAAATACTTTAAACTACTGCTTGAAGTAGGTTTTTACTATCTGGAGCATGAACTTGTACTTTACCTAACATATTTTTTTCTACTACCCGACTTTAAAATACATTATCTTAATTCGGTCTTACTCAGTTTGTATCACAAAACGATGCTTGGTCACCTGTGTGTGCCCAGCCTGCATTAGCGAGCTTCCACAGTACTCGTCTTTTATAGTCATTTTCAAAGGCCGATAACTATATTCCATCTTGGACATTGTGAACATAGCTGGGAAAGGCATGGGTACGAGGGCATTGACTTGGGCTGTGCCTTGCTGCATGGCGGCTTAGGAAACTTTATTCAAGCCCTTTAAAGGGCAATTCCGACCAAAATTCAAAACGAAACAAATTACTGGTATCGCCTTAGTGACACAAAATACGACCCCAGCCAAAATATTACGTCAAGGGGACGCCGCATTCCCAACTAATGCCGATAATAAGAATGCGACCTGCTGCAAGCAGCCGCTCCTTAGCGGGCCGCCAGCGGGTCACCGATCGCTAAAGCAACCTTGGGCCGTGACGTCACGGTCATTCTCTTTTTCTTTTTGCCCCGGTCCAGACGGGCTTGCCCGTTGCGCGGTCGAGCAGTGTAAAGTTTGCTTTTTTGAGACGCTACCGCCGCTACTTCGGCTGGTGCTTGGCGTGTTTAGCTGTTGCTTTTATCTGTAGCCCGTGTAGCTTCGGTATTGAGGAGTTTCAGCGAATATAGGGGGCGCTCCGATCGATCCAACATGGCGGACAAGAGGGGGATAGATTTGCGACGCCCGTAGACCGGTAGCGTATAAATAAAACAAAGCGTGTAGTTCTCTGTTTATTGCCGTGTGCGAGACGATCATTGTTTCAACCAAGACCTACCGTGATGCTTCAGACGAAGTCTTCAAGCCAGTTGAAGGCAAGAAATCTTGCCAGAGTCAAGATATGTGTGCAAGTGTTCGACGTGAGCTCTCACTTCTGGTGCAGCTGTCATCAAGTTGAACCGAATGTACGCGGGTCCAAAGAAAGGTACATATCAACAATGTTTGCGCGTTGAAACTATGACGCGTACTTTATCTAAGACTAAACTTATCGGTCTGCGGCTACAAACATTTTCGTTAACGTTATTTAGATGATGTAACCATTCAGGCCTCGCATTAAAAGGTGTCGCGAATTCTTCGGTTGTTCTAGTTAATTGAGCAAAAAAGCGGTTGGATAGAAAGTATGACAACTGCAGCATACAAGGGACGATTGAGGTCTTTATCCTGCGTATCGAAACATCGGTATCCTTGGTGTTATCTTGCGATCAGCTGGTCGCCGGTCGTCCTGTTTTTACGCGTAATGTAAACAATTCCCGGAAGTGCCAATCTCATTTCTATGTGCTTTTGCACCCATACAAGCCTCGTTTTGGCTCTTGTGGAAAGCTTTATTGTAATAGCAATAGTCTCATCGGTCATTCGAGTTGTATGTGCCACGGTGATATCTGCTGACAAACAAGTCTGTATTAAATGCAAGAAGGAGAACGAAGGTAAAGCTTTTTTAACTGTTTTATTTTTACAGAACAGGGCAAAGCTTCTAAAACAAGACCAAACTAAGCTGATATTTGAGTGTGCTCAAGAATGAATGCCAAAGGTGCTTATGCTAAGTGGTAGATGTATGCAGTTCATTTGCTATTTGCCTCTGCATTGTAAATTGGAAGATATGTATCAGCAGAAGACACATGTCCTTTTGGAAATGTCTTTTATTAGGGCAAAAATAGGTTTTCATACACAGCCGAAGAGTCGCAACACCATTTAATGCGAGGCCTGAATGGTTACATCATCTAAGCAACGTCAACGAAAATGTTTGTAGCCGCAGACCGATAAATTTAGGTTTAGATAAGTGTGCGTCATAGTTTCAGCCTCAAACACGCAACATTGTTGATATGCACCTTTCTTGATGACAACTGCACCAACGTGAGAGAGCCCACGTCGTCGAACACTTGCACACATATCTTGACTATGGTATAACAAGATTTCTTGCTTAAAGTGAAGATCATCTCGCTACGACTAGCTACGACCACCCACCGCAGCGATGCAGGCGTCGAAGGGGCGCAACGCGGTCAGTCGCCGTCACCCGACGCAGCTCGTTTGGCATTCACAGCTTTCCGCCCAGGTGCTTCGTTTGTACTTGGCACTGAGCGTTATTTTCTGTGCTTGTGTGTGCTCCGTGGCTAGATATGGGCCTCAAAAGCAGTTCTTCAGGCTCAATAGCGTTCACCGAAGAACTTCTGAAGAAAATGCCACTTAGGAAAAAAAGCACGAAGACACAACGCACCAGCTTGGCGGACTATGCACTGGGCACGGAAATCGGGCCCTGCGGATTATACAACAAATGCAAACTATCTAAACAAAACAGAAACGTTTTTAGGCTCAAACTGATTACTGCGGACTATACGCCTGGGCACTGGTGCCTGTTGTTATGCATTGTATATTCACTGCTGTTTGTTGTGGCTTGAGACTGCCTTCCTGTAATGATGCAGAGGGATCCACTGAACCTTGAAATAAAGATATTTGAGCACATCTAGATGCAATGCCCCTTGAAGCCAGATGGTCAGGGAAAAGGTGTGCCATTATCTAATTTGCCAACAGCACACCAATGGTCACAATCAAAACTCACCGAGTCAATGGGCAGTTTTTCACCACAACATTTATTGCCGTGTAATCACCAATTTGGTCCATTAAAAACCTTGAGGCTGTAGCCTATAGCACATCTATTCTGGATCTGCAAAGCTTATGCTGTAGACATGCATCATCACATGAGCATGTTTCTTATCAATCTTAAACGTAAAACGCTAGTTATGCAACGAAATTCCCATATCATCACGTTTTTAGCAAATTGAATGGTCCCACCTGTCACACTGTTAGCTTTGGAAGTAAACCAATTCACAATACCACCAGTGGCAAACATCGTGCCAAGCATTAGTGCCGCATGTAGCACAAAAATGTCCTAACTAGGGAAGCAAACTTAATCGATCGTGTTGATTAAAGCACTTAAGTACGGGAGAAATTATCAATCAGAAGGTCACTCGAAAGGGAAGTTTTCTTGCTGAACGAATATGACTTTTTATTGGGCGTTCCGCAATGTAAGGCCGAAGAAATTCACTCCGTGATCCGTACAGAAGCATTTGCTTAGCAGTCGGTCGTGCGTGCTAAAAACAACAAAAACAAAGGTGGATTAGAAACGCGATAGATGCGCCTTTGCACGGAGTACCACTCAAAATCGTGTCAACATAAAGCGACTATGGCCCACCTTGCTAGCACCAATCTTAAAAATTTATCCGTGTAGTCGTCGCAGCCGTGCACCAACCGAAAGCGTTGCCGCAAGCCCTTCTGCCGTCAACTTTGAATCGCTGTTGAGTCTGAAGAACTGCTCTATGAGGTCCATATCCAGCCACTGAGCACATACACAAGCACAGGAAATAATACTCGGTTCCAAGTACAAGCGAAGAACCCGGGGCGGAAAGCCCTGAATGCCGAACGATCTGCGTCGGGCGATGGCGGCTGACTGCGTAGTACTGGTAGTACACAGGTTGCGCTCCTTCGACGCCTGCATCGCTGCGGCGGGTGGTCGTAGCTGGTCGTAGCAGATCGTGTCACCTCTGTTGCTCGTACCGAAACACTAGAGCCGCGTAATATTCTTGCTGCCGAAGTTTATAAGCCTACGTTCGCGGCCAGCGCATATACACAAAGCCACCGCCCAGCGAACCTATCCCCCTCGTTCTCTTTCGGCGACCGGCCGCCAGGGCGGTGACACCGTCGCTGAAACTCCTCATAGCCTTTTGTTTATTTGCTTGTGAAAACTCTATGGCTCGCTTTAGCGAGCAACTCGGTGCGCACTCGCGCGCATCAGTGGTGTTCGACAGAAACACTCTTCCTGCGAAGTGCGTCAGCACGTGGCAGGGGGTCATGTGCATAGGGGTTAAAGCTCCAGCTATTGTAGTCTTCGATGTCTTCACTAAACAATGCGTCTGCTAAAAAAAAAAAAAAAGAAAAAAGAAGCTTGCTCAGTTTGGAAATTGGCACACGACCTTGATGCAGGGATTCAAAATCAAATGCTTTATTTATCCCATATAGAGAAAGGAGGCAAAGGTTACAAAAAAGCAACATTTGTGGGTTGTTGATATGCGTCCTGCATTAAATTAGTGAAAAGGATGATTCCTGCCGTACCACAGTGAAGATGTAAGGTAAAATATGCAGTCAACATAGCAGTGAACTTCGCATTACTAAGTGGCATGTCTTACACAAAAGGTAAACATGATAAAAGTATCCAGATCAATAAAGCAGTCATTGTCAAATGCACTGTTGAACATGGAGCATTCACGCTCCATTGAATGTGGAATGGTGGGCATGTAGACTACAACCACTAACTAGCTCCAATCACAAGTTTTTTTGTGTTTCTTTTGTTACTTTTGAGTGCGGCAAGCCTTTTCTTTGATATTTTCACAAATTAGATACACCACCTAGACAAACTTATGTGGTAAATTACAGTGTCGTAACTTACAAACTCACTCTTTACGCGCCTGAGGAAAAAAAAAACGAATAGACAAACGTATACAACCCAGCACAGGCGTGTTCGAATGCCGCGGCTTGCGCCGGAAAGCCCCAAAGCTTCGCATGTGGGACTGACCCCCAGTGTGAAAGCGAGAGGCCTAGGTACGAGTACGGACAAGCACACGCACGGCGAGGGCCCCTCGAGTACTGTACGTCACTGGCAGCGCGGCGTATAGAACAATGCCGCTCCATCCACGGAGCCCCGATGACAATTTAGGCCTAGAGACGAGTACGGACAAGCGCACGCACAGTGATGGCCACCGGGTACAAAGTTAATCGACGCCTGCCGCACGCGCGCTCCACTGCTCGTATAAACAGCAACAAACAGTCGGAATATTTTGCCGCAGAAAGTTACTTCCGCCGTTTTAGCGAAATAAACAACTACGGTATTGATTTTGGCGTACGCCATAACCACTACCGTAGTCGAAGCAGAGGAGTAGTGAGATCGGCGTCCTACACCGGCACCGAACGAGTTCACTTGCCTGCCAGTCACTAGCTTTTGGGTTACGCACGAATTCTTGCAACATATGCTGGATATCTACCACATATACAGAATTAAAACGAAAGCAGCTTACCTTTTATATTTAAATGGCTAGCGCCACAGAGGCAGATGCCGCTTGGACCGCATACTCGTGGAACGAGAACGACCATGACGTCAACTCCGCCTGGCAGCTGATTTCCAGTGTTGCTGGGGCCTCGAGCGGCTAGTTTCAGTTTTGTCGACCGTCCCCCCCAACAACACTTTGAGGCGTCGATATCTTTAAAACTACACACAATACCGAGAAAAAATTTACACCTTGTAATTCAGGGACGCTGGCTGCGCTAAAAACAGTCATAATTCCAAAATCGAAACTATGGACCGGAGTTTCCCTTTAAAAGAACCTTGTGCTCGCATCCCTGGCTTCTCCATTACTGTGTACAACTTCTGAGGGGAAGTATAAATCTGTACCAACCGCTAACAGCAAAATGGCGGATTGTTATCACGTGAAAACGCTCTATTGTCTTTTGAGACCTTATCTGGTAATTTCTCCGAGAAAAATAATGGCGTGTATAAAATCAATACAAATAAGTGCCTCATAACTGAAGTTAATTTTTTTTTTTTTTTCAAATTTGGTACATAATGTTATTTAAAAATAATTTTTTTTATTATTTATATATATGAAAATTTTGTCTTTTATGTGACACATGCAGGTATCTTCATTTAACCTACTGTAAGATCATATATAATCTTTCTTCTATTTTTATGAGCACTAAGCAAATATTAACAAATGGTTGTGTTTAGCACACTGCTGCCACCAGGAGTTTGCAACTGCCATATGAAAGTGTGACAATCTGACAGGTATGTACTTAAACCTAAAATGTAACAAAGTAAATGAATCAAATAGCATTTTTCTTAGTCACAGTTCATTCTAAAAAAAGGAAAAGTAATATGTGTTTTTTTTTATCGGTAAAGGCCCATTCACACACTTGCGACTCCTTGGTTCCCCCTAGCCCATATCCCTTCAGTTGGTCCGGGAGGTTTTCCTGATTCACATTGTCATATGCCCCTTTGATGTCCAAAAATGCTATCCATAATGGCCTTTGACTTGTCATTGCTATTTGTATGCACTGAGTGATTGCGAATAAGTTATCTAGTCGTTTATCTCTCCTGAAACCCTTTTGAAGCTCCCCCAGAATCTGCTTTCTCTCTGCCCATTCTTCCATTCTTCTTCTTACAATTTGCATAGCTAGTCTGTACTGTGATTGGTCGGTATGATTTGATACTGTCTGTCTCCCTTGCCCTTAATCTCATCCTGCTCAATTTCCAGTCACTGGGTACCTCCTCTCCCATAATTATCTGGTCAATCACCTGCCTCAGTTTCAATTTGCTTGTTTTGCCTAGAACTTTTATCTGTCTCATTGGTATGCCATCTGGACCTGTCGCAGTTCCAGCCTTTCCTTCTGCTTTTTCCCATTCCCCTGTCGTCTTCCTCTTCTTCACTATGGTCCGCCTTTTGTGTTGTGTAGTTGTTGCCATTCCCTACGGCCTGACCTGGTTCTAACTCTGAAAATGCTGTTTCGATTGTATGTCTAATGTGTTCTCTTGCCTCTTCCCCCTCTACCTTTGTCCCTTCCTGTGTGGTTAGTGTCTGCTGGTATTCCTCAGTCTTTTTTCTCTGTGCACTGATGTGCTCCCAGAACCTTTTTGCCACATTCTTATCATTCTAGTTTATCTCTATCATCCACTGGACCCCCGCCCTCCCAATTTTGGCCTGTATCAATGCGGATGCCTCCCGCTTTCTTTCCTGAAAGTCCTCCCATTTTGATGCTACTTTGGCTGGTGTGGCCCCCTTTTTCTTTGCCCATCTGTGTTCTCTAGATGCCGCTTGGCATCTCAATATTGCTGCCTGGACCTCTTTACCCACCAGCTTTTGAGCTTGAGTTTTAGTTTTCTTCTTTCTTCCCCCCCTGGCTACGTGCCTGCCTTGGGCCCATAAACCATTTGTTATCCATCCTTTTCGCTACGAGATGACAGACCTAAGGTCATTATCACCGCACTATTCAGCACTCGAAGCAATAAAACATAACCCAACTTTCTTGACTGCCGTAACAATGCCACAGATGCCGTGCTTTTCATTGATGGAATTAGCGCCATGTGTGTGTGCTCCCTCGCGGCCGCCATCTTTGCCCAGTGTGCACAGACGCTCCCAACAATTCCTGCCAATTCTAGCAAAAAAAAAATTTTTTTTTTTGTAAAGTATTTTTTTAAAAATTGTTACTGTCACCATATATATATATTTTTTTCACATGTGTTATTCGGGTAATTGGTTTCAACACAATACCAAACAAAAAAAATCCTGTCATTTTCAGTTTCATTTGTCCTCATTTTTAGATAAAAATAAGTATGTGTAATTATTAGGTTGAGTCCCAAGAAAATTTTTTACTGTTTGGAATTTTAAAGAGATGCCAAATGGCAACTCATTCCATTCGGGAATTGGAATCAAAATTCAATCCATTAAAAGGACCAGTTGAAAGGCAAGTAGAACCACTTGGAAGGCAAGTAGAACCACTTGGAAGGCAAGTAGAACCACTTGGAAAGCAACTGGAACCACTTACTTCAAAGTGGTTTTCTTATCATGACCACTTTGAAGGCAAGTGGAACCACTTTAAGATCATAGCCACTTGGAAAGCAAGTGGTACCACTTCAAAGTGGTTTGCTGACCATGACCACTTGGAAGGCAAGTGGAACCAATAGACCCCTTCCCAAACACGAAGTGCCTCATCACGGCAAAGTCCATGCAATGCATGCAGCGAATTAGTTGACCATGGAGTTTCGGTTTTGAATGTTGGACATGTGGGGCGGTATGGCCGTCTGCCGTGTGGAGTCGTTGGTGTGGTCGCATGCAACTGCGATCCGCGTGAGGGTGGCATTCCTTTTTAATTTATTTTTAATTTTTATTTTCATTACTTGCCGATCACGTCTGTACTTAATGTCACTAGAGAATTTTAGTAGATCGTAACTTTGTTAGATTTACCGGCACCTCCTGCACCATCGCAGAAAAGTGTAGCGCAGTGTACTTCCGGTATGTGTATTAAGGTACGACCGGAAGTACACCGCCCTACACTTTCCTGCACTGGTGCAGTTAAATCGAACGAAGCTCTTGTTTTCAGGCAACACTTTGTGTAAGAGCTCGCGCTGTCCATGAGCTTTCGTTCTGCCACTTCGAAGCATGCCCTGAAGTGCGCACCCAGAGCGATAACGGGCCTCTGAAAACAATCTACAAAACTCACTATTTTAACATGGTCTAAGCGCAAAAGCTACACGTGCGAGTGGATGGCATTGACCGGTGGCCCAGCTGCTTGAGCGCTCGTAGCCTTAGAGCCTATCCACGTTAAGGTGACACGAAGTATAAATTCACAATGCATAATAGGAAGTTTTAGTAGATCGTGTTTTCAGGTAACGCTATGTGTAGCGGAAGCTCGCACTGCCACTTCAAAGCACGCCCTGAAGCACGCGCCCAGAGCGATAGGGGGCCTCTGAAAATGATCTGAAACTCACTATTAAGTGCTTGCACTACGAGGTTCAAATAGAGGTTTGCAATGCAACAGGAAACGCGATTGTATGCGCACCATCCTATGAATCACGGCTGGTTGCATACTGCTTGGGAGGTCAAAAGCGGCCGCTACAGTGTCAACCTAAGTTTTACAGAAAATCTCCGTTGCAGCTTGCAAGATAATTTCGTCAGAGGGAAACATTTTGACACAAGCAGAGGTGTGACATCTGCGCCAATTGCGCCATTTGGATACAAACCCAATTTTCTGCGCCTAGTTGCGCCAAAAACGCAAAATCGGTCAAAATTGCACCACACTGCTCCAAAGTAACTCAAAAACTAATAAAAAAATTTTGCGGCGACGCTGTGTCATATAGGTTTAAAATACTGACCTTTTTGGGTTCAAAACTGAGTTCTGAAAAATTAATTCAGCATACGTATAAACCAAAAAAAAACACCAAACTCTACTTATAACTTCATTGTGTTGAATAGTAAATACTGCATGACCACTTGAGGATATCCAGTATTCGCCATCAAAATAATAAATGTACTCTAAGTGACACATTCAAGTACCTCTGGGGCTGTGCGTGCCAGTTTATTAAACACTGCATAGGTGAATGAAGATATTTCATGAAAGATTGTGTTAAACATTGCTTATACCTTAAAATCCCAAGATATAGCCCACCTAAAATCGAGGGAAAATTGGGTGAAAATAAGTGGTATGCTAACTTTCGGTGTGCAATCAAGACAGTTTAAAAAATGCTATTTTTAGATTATGTGTTCCTTTCAAACATATCTCGGCAAGGGGTAATGAAGCAATGATGAGAGTACTTCCCAGTCAGCAATGTTCACTTATATCCCGCCATAGCTAACTAGATGCATTTACCGTGCTTACTCGAGGAATAGCCGCACTATTTATGAACAAGGCCCTTGCGTCTGCTTTCCCGCAAAACACATCACACCCAATCATCGCATTGCGAATAAATTGCAAAGCGACGAACTACTAGTTCGAGAACACAATTCTCCGTACAAATGCAATCTTCACAAATGGCATCTTCGTGCAAAGACATTATCTCTGTCCTGTAAACCGCTGAAATCATGCTGTCGATTGAGGTGATTGGCAATTAGCGTGCTCTGCGGAAAAGTGAACTTTCAGGTTTTCTTCATAAAAAGTGTGGCTATTACTCGAGTAAATACGGTACGCCAAGATCATCATTGATTCAAACACTACGATTCCTAGGAGTGGGCTATCTTTCGGCGTTTAAAATGAAATAGCAAATCGAGCCAAAGATAGGGGTGGGTTACCTTTCGGGGGTGGGGCATCTCTCGGGATCTTATGGTACACTACTTTGAAAGTATTGTATTTATAGTATTTCACTTCAAGTACATTGCGTGCAGTGTACTTACTACTTTACTTGAAGTACATAGCCTCTCGGTTACTTTGCACTTGACTTCAAGTACTTTTTAGATGTACAATGCCCAACACTGGTCATTGCAGTAAGGACTTAGCCAATGGTGAAGGCAAGAATGTGTTTAGCACCAGACTTGGTTTCTGTTTCATCAATCTGAGTCTGTAAAATAGCATGAGCTCATGCCACAATAAGCACCCATCCGCCACTTGTGCAGCGTTTGAAAAAATAAGCAAAGGTCATATCAAGTGGCCACTTCTGAGATGACCTAGCTAACTGAGGTGCTTCTCCACATGAGCCGCTTTTCCGAGCATGCTGGTGCCAAGTGGTGAAGCTCGACACATTCTTATCGGTGCAAAATGGTGAACCATGTTGCACAGGTGCAAAGCTGTGACCTTTCCTTGTGCCCATTCTGCACTTTTAGTCTTAAACCTAAGTGCCCATCTCCTAGTTTTTCAAGATTATCTCCTAATTTTGGGTGATTGCTTGCTTTTTATTTTATGGTGTGTGAGACCTCATGCTCGCCACCGGAGAGCTCAACACATTTCACATTATCAACAGATCCTTGCCCTTGCCATGTGATGGTTTCTGTCTACGAACTACAGTTGGCAGCTCTTTACATCTTCTGTGCACATGCAGGCTGTTTTCATATAAAGGTTTACTGTAATTGTATTCAGAAAACTATAGTATACTAGGGCATTATTTGGTTAATATTCCATCTGGCTTTTTTATTTCTCAATTTGTTCTAGCCTGGTCCAGAGGCAGTGATGCATCCACAGTTATGAGGGCTCATCACCTAACATTTTTTTTACGTTCTTCTACAGAGTTGGCCACAGAGTTTGGTAGCTCTGCCGTTTGTAAATCAGATTTTGACTACTTAAAGGGACACTGACTGGTTATTTTTGCTCACTGTGGTTTTTATTTGAACATGACCTATAGACCAACTCATGTTTACATTCAAACCGGAGTGCCCCTAGCGGACGCCACCGGCGCTGCGCATGCTCTATGGAGTTGGGCAAGAAGCTTGTCATCGCCCATAAACACACCATTGGAATGTGATGTTGTCGGTGTCGGTGTGGGTTCCTGTGCTCTTTTTCGCATTGGACTCATTACACCACAAACTCTGCATGAATAATGTGACATGCCTATATTCATTCCACGTGGGCGCTGCAGAATGGATGTTAAAGCCTGATTTGTATGATGAGGTTCTGCTCGCTATTTTCAGTCATGATGTCACTCGGACTGCAAAAGCGTGGACCGTAGCTGAGATGTCGACGTCTATACTGAAAATCGCTAGCAGAATCTGACCAAGTGAATCAGGCATAACAAGGGCCACTGGTAACAATTGTCAACATCTTCTTGAATCTACTGTTTACACCGAGCCTACTTACCCCAACCAACTTTTAAACTTAAAAGTCTTTTGAGGCTTGCACTTACTTATCGCAATCACCGGATCAAGGTTTGGTCTACAGGCTACTGTCGTTTGAACGAGCAAACGACAAGCAGAAACGTTTGAGAGAGCAGACGACAACTTGAGCGATCAGGCGACTGTTTGAACTCGATGACACTCTAAACGTATCCGCAGGTGGTCTGTACAACTTGGCAGTTTTGCCGTATTCGTGTTGGAACAAAACAAAGAAATCTGACGACGACAAGTATCCGTGAATTCAACCCAAAGTGCTTCTTTCACAAGCAATCGTGGTTCGACGGCGTCTGGTTTTTCTTTTGCACGGTTCCTATCCACGTTCTCGGATGAACCGAACAGGCAGAAAACACATGACAACTGATTTTCAAGCCTTTCCCAACTTTTTTGGATCAGCCCCAGTCGCGGCATTTTGACGAGAAGGCAGGTTTTTGTCTGGTTTCTTCCAAACCAACCACCCGACGTGCCACTACTGCACCATGATGTAACAGAGCTGAGTTCGTTTATGAGAGCCCAACTACCCAGAACACAGTTTATGGTAGAAATTTGTTTTCTTTCTGCCCGTAAACAGCCGGCCGAGAGTCTGCCGGTTTCAGTCGCGCTCGCTTTCATTTCCATGGTCATGTGGCGTTCAAACTAAAGCATACCAAATATATTCAAAGTCGAGGGTCACCAAGGCACGCATTCAGTATTAAAACTAGAAAAGAATATAAACCTCATTTTGTGGCCTCCAGAAACCTGCAAATACATAATAAAAAAAAAAAAAAAAAAAGGTTACATTGGTCACAGAAAGTACACATGCACGTCATTCTCAGTTTGGCAACGTTCTGTGGGCGGGACGACGCGATGGCAGCGCACGGCAGACCAACGTTGTGAGTGACGTGGGGCCACTACTTCGGAACTGTCGTTCGTGGTACCAGACAATCAATCTTCAATGCAGAACATTGAGTGGAAGAGGTTTAAGTCTGAAACAATCTCACGACAAACGATTGATGCAAGTTCTTTGTCGTCGTTGTCTGCTTTAGGGGCCGGAGAAACTGAGGAAGAAAAAATGCGGTCGGGTGTAGCCACATGATTTCCGGGCCATGAGCTTCTGTGCTTGTGTTTTGGTTTCGAGCAGTTGAGTTTTTTGGCTTTATTAAAAATATATGTGACTGCAGCGAAATGTTGATTGGGTATTCTCCTGACACCATAATAAATCGCCTGGCAAAAAATAACAAACATTTTTGGGGGGTGTCAGTGTCCCTTTAACTCTTTCAGTACAATAGCTTTCTGTTTATCTTCATTTCATTCAGCAGTCTGTGAAACCTGTGCGTAGAAGCAAGTATCTTTGTTTGAAGATCTAAAGGTCTATTCACACAATGCATCTTTGTGGCAAGTCTAGTGTTGTGAAACTAGGCTTTGGGAAACAGATGTGTCATTTGAACCAGACCGGTAAAGACTCCCATGTCAAAAGAAGGATGCATGTGCTCCTCGCTCTTAGAGTGAAATTTTGCTGAAACTTCACCGAGGCCCGTCAATCATCCGAAAGAGGAACATGGACGCTGCCAATGGCTGCTTAACATCGCTGTGACGTCTCTTCTTCGGGACAGAGCGAGCTTTTGGAGGAGCCCGATTTCTGGCTGATCCCATATCCAAGCCAAAGCCGAAAAAAGAAAACAAACATGGCGTTGAGCGACAAGCAGGGAAGCGGTGCATACAGGTGACACTGGTTGGCGGCGAGGTGCAGATTCAACAGAACATGATGACTAGAAATTACTGATCTTTTAGCAGTGCGAAAATTTCAGAAATACTTTGAGATCATCCTTCTGTTCTTTGACGTTCACATTGTTTCCTCGGTTTGGCAGGCCTAGCAAACTGAGCGAGCCAAATCTGATGAAGCTTATCAAGTGATATTAATAAAGCAGACTATCTCTTCACACTCTGTGTACTTCATGTCATCTGCTGTGAAGCGCTTGACATTCTCGGTGCAGATGACAATGTTTGGCGAAATTCTCGTGAGTCAACATGTCGCAGTTTTCGCTCGTCAAACTCGACGTGCGGACTAGCTGATTGCATGAAATCTTGGTTTGGCGAAACCATTGCGTGTTGAGATAATGCACTGTGTGAATCAACCTTAAAGGGCACTGCTCACAGCTTTCTGAAAAGTGAAAACACTAATCTAATCCATGTGGGTTTCTCACACTGAAAGGGTTTAATCTTAAAGGGGTTATGACACGAAAATTAAACGGATAGATTATTCTTGAAATGGAATGCTCATATGCTAGTTAGTGTATACACCAAGTTACATGATTTTTAGAGCTCTGTTAATTGCAATATTCAATTTACTAATTTTCATCATTTTCATCTGGCGACCAGGCAACACTGCCCAAGTTAGTCACAGCATGGTGTCCATAAACCATGTGACCATGAACGCTCTCTTATTCTAGGCGCCCCCATGATCGCCCAAGCTCTCCTCGCCGCGGTACAATCAAAACCGCACACGCAACTCGGTAACCCGAAAGCTATTCTAGCTCTCACCCCCGGCCCGTTGACTTTCCACTGTGCATGCGCCTGCGAGATATTCCTGGACGGCGGTGACCACGGCGAGTTCGTCCGTCACTCGTCGTCGCTGGAGCTGGTAGCCAGCGGGTCGCTGTCAAAATGAACAGCTTCCAACATAAATTAATAGCAATCACTCTCATCGCTGCTGCGATCAGTGTAGAACACTTTGACAAGGTGAGCGATGCCGTAGACGTAATCGTCGGGGACCGCATGCTTGAAATGCGGGAGGTAAACGAGGAAGCTGAAGGCTCGAGACGCCAAGAGAGCCAAGTCTGTGAGTGCGTGCAAGGAGACACCGTGGTGGAGGCTGGCTACGTAGCCGGCCTCCAGCCCTGCCCGGTCCGCCCCTCCGAGGGACCCGCTTATAAATCGATTTATCCACGAAACTACCGCGTAATTTTCAAAACAAATTTAGAGGGATTATAGGAACATACAATGGGTCCTAGCAGTATAGTTATCTCATATTTTATTTTTGCCGTGTCATAACCCCTTTAATGTTTACAAGGTACTTTTTGATCCGAGCTCTTATGCTGTGTTGTCTACCTTGTAGCTGACCTTCTGCAATGAGATTTCCATAGTGGAGAAGCTCACCTACACGGAACACCCTCAGGAACAGAGCTGGTAAGTTGTTGCAGTTCTTGAAAGGAAACGGAGCAGAGCAGGCAAAGCATAATGCCTCCTCAATCTTGCTCTTAACCCAATTTTTTTTTTTTTTGTGCAGAACTTTGAAATGCTTGCAGTCTGATGGATGCTTATGGCAGTGTGGGCAGGTTGTAGCCACACATTTAAGATTTCCGGGTAGTCTGCATTATAATTCTGAGATTTTCATAGGGGCATGCAAGATATCCTTCAGTTAGTTTGAAAAGAGTATGTGAACTGTCTGCTAGAGCAGTGGTTCTCAAATGGGGTTCCGCGGAGCAGCTGGGGTCTGTGAAGCCCTCGCCTCAACCCCCCCCCCCTCCCCCTTCCCTCTTTTCTTTAAAAAAGAAAAAAAAGAAAGGTTTTTTCTTAACCCTGGCTATGTGGCACTAGCTACCGCCCGTCATAAAGGGTACAGCCGTTACCATCTATCCATCCATTCATCCTTTTACTTGATTCTCACATCTGTAAAAAAAATGCCCTTCTTACACTGCATTTAGTTGTCTTATTTTGTACCTCCCCTTGCCCCGCTGGCATGGTTCACCCATGTGTCGGGTATGGGGTCCCTCATCACCGACACATCCATGCTTGAGAACCACTGTACTAGAGGTCATATTAGTCTGCACAAAATTTTCTGTAAACTCGCAAGTGGATATACTGTAAACGACTTAATTTTTGCGAATTTTGCAACTTGAAAAGTATTGCAGAATATTGATCATGCGAATATGTCACCCCATGGTAACAAATACATAGCATACCACTTTCAATCGCAAAGTTTTATGCCCCATGAATTATTCTCGAAACCTGCACTTCGCAAAATTTTGCGAAATAATGAGCCTACGAATATACAGGGTGCTTCATTTTAATTCAAACAGATTTTTTTAAAAGAGGAGGTGAAAGTTAGACGAGTGCCGTGTTCACCATACATTTATCAGGTTCGGTGGACATTGGATAAGGGACTATTCGTCATGTTAAGTTGACTAATTGACTAATATCTGGTAACTAACTTTTTAATAATTTGTTTAGGGGTCATGTTGCAATTAGAGGCGAGACCAACTAAAATAATTTGCGAAAATGTAATGATTTTGTAGATATTAATTGACAAATTTTCACAATTTTTAGCCCAACTTAAAAATTGAGTGCAAAAAACACTGCAAGCCCTGCCCACAATGGTGCTTAAAAGATTGACATAGTCATTTCAGTCACATAGTCACTTTTGTCGTATGCTTATCCACCGAGGACACACTGCCGAGATAGTGACGACACTATGTCACTCCTTTTAGCGTCATTGTGGGCAGGGCTTACGGCGTGCTTGTTGCATGCAAATTTTTTAAACGGGATAAAAAATGTGAACATTTCTCAATTAATATATAAAAAACCATTACATTTTGGCAAATTCTTTCAATTGGTCTGGCCTCTAATAGTAATTGCCATCAATAATGCAATTGCAACATGACCATGAAAACCAATAATTAAAAAGCTGGTTAATCACCCTACTTCCCATGATGACTATCCCCTCATCTAATATTCACCGAGCCTTATAAATACATAGTGAAAACGGCATTCGTCTTACTCTCACGCAAAGCTGTTCAAATTAATATTAAACAACCTTACACCGCAAGATACTAAGCATCCGCTCATCCCACAATAAGTGCTCACCCCTCAATTTTGTTACATTCGGAAAATATGCAAAGGACATATCGTTACTTATTGTTGATCTAAGGAGCGCTCATGCCCCAGTTTTACATGATTACCGTATTTTTGCGCATATAACTCGCACCCCCAACCTACGACCTCTAGAAAAAGAAAAAAAAAAAGACACCTCATATTACCCGCATAATAACCCACGGAAAGCAATGTCAGTCACCAAAAACAGTACCTTTATTGGAACATTACTCATCGCTACAGTCACTGCAGCTATCAGTTGAAGAATCTTCATTGTCCCAGAAAGCATCGTCATCCATGCCGTCCAGGCGATTGCTGATACAGCACTTCCTAAAACTCTTGCAGATCATCTGTGCAGGAATCGCCTTTCACGCGTTGATAATCCACTTGCAAAGTACTGCTATGTCAGATTTGCAGATCCGGCCCGTCGGCGTGAGGTCGTACTGCTCCTCGGCAATCCACTCCGTGTACATGCGCTTCACGTGTGCCTTACATGACTTGTTCAAGAAAACGTCCATCGGCTGAAGCATGGACGTCATCCTGCCTGGGATCATGACGAGGTTCGTCTTGTCATCCGCGAGACGGGTCTTCACTTCCTCGGTGTTGTGGCCCCGGAACGCATCCAGCACTAGCATGGACCTCCGCGCTAATGTCGTGCTCGCCCTGTTCTCCCACACGGTTTTCAACCAGTCGACGACAAGATGACTGTTCATCCAGGAGTTGTCCTCCGCATGCACAACTATCCCGGAGGGCAAATCAGTGGGAAGCGTCTTGCGCTTAAAGATCACATACTGCCGTAGCTCGTGCCGTCTGCTAATACGCACAACATCACTGCAACGCAGTTTCGAGTTGCCGCCCGTCAAAATGCTCACCGACTTGGAGCCCTTTTTCTGAAGAGTTGTGTCCAGTGGCATTTCAAAGTACACGGGAGTTTGGTCCGTGTTACCAATCTGCGAGTACAAGTAGTTGTGTCGCTTTCGGAGCCCAATCACGTGGCGGTGGAAGTTCACTAACTTCTCCTCGTAGGCGTCAGGAAGTTGTTGGCATAAGGTCGTCCGCCTCCGGATGGGAAATCCTTGGCGTTTCATGAATTGGTGAAACCACCCGCAGCTGGCACGAAACTGGTCGCGCGGTATGCAGTCTTCTCTTGCCAGCCTCAGAGCTTCGATCTGGGCCATCTCTGTTGATACGGCGTGGCCGCGGCTTCCCTTCTCCTCAATGAACTCCGCCAGCTTGGCTTCGATCTGGGGGTAGGCTCCAGTCTTGGGACCGCGGAAGGACCTGTGGTCACAGCTTGCACTTTGAAGATCCTGCTTCTTTGCTCTCCACTCACGTATACAAGATTTGTCGACATCATACTTTCGGCCTGCCACACGGTTCCGATATCTTCGGCAATGCTGATTATTTTCAGTTCTGCTCCACTGTAAAGGACTGCCGCCGAGCACACCTCTTGTCGAACGGATCGGGTAGACCAAGATGGCAAGATTGACGTTTCTTGCTTCGTTCTCTCTTTGTGGGTGCGCGGCCACTCCAGCATTTTGGCGCGCAGACGATGCAAAGATGGCAACTCCAAAAAAGAAGGTAAACAAGGAGAGACGGGAGAAAGTACCTAGGAAGCAACGGCTAAGAGGGATTCTGGGGAATTTACATCCCTATCGACCATGCGGCTCGGCGCGTACTGCCGTGAAACCACTCTCGCGTCCAAATTCGCGTTTTTTAAAGTTTTGATGCGGGTAATACGCGAGAAAATACGGATCCAAATTTTGTGAGTGGGCACTTGCTCAGGATTTTGTGGTAGTCACTTACAGTAGTCAGTCAGAAAGGCTTAGTCCTTATACTGTGTCGGTTTCTTGTGCTGTCTACTGAAGGTTCCTCCCTGCAGTGTCTGCAGTTCAGAGCTGGGTTTGTAATGATCAATGCTTTTGCAGCACGCTGATGAAACAGGAGGCAGTCATCACAATTCGAGGGGTACCTTTGAGCAGTTACTTAGAAGACTTTGTCGCTAAGGCCATCTCCTCAAATGCCGGAAAGGTAAGTCAGATGCGTGTGCTTTGTGGTTCCTTTCATGTTTTCTCAAAATCTAGTGCCTCAGGAAATACCTTCCATGTACACTTTCCAACAAAAGAATCACATATCTTTGGCGGCATTTGGTAAAGTGCCCAGAGAGTCATTTGTATTTCAGGAGACTACACCAGAGGCTTTGGGTTGTTTCATAGACCAAGTTATATGTGAGGGAGCCACAAAGTTTTGATCTTGGGATGTGTTTCAGGTGTGCTGCTGAAAGCACTAGGCCTCTTTCTCAACTAGTATACGTGTCTTGGTAGCTCCAGCTTAAAGTGCCAGCCTATGAGTATTCATTTGAGGGACTTTAAACTCTGCTAAGGCATCCCCACCTAGTAATATGTACTCTCGGGAACAATATGAACGGGAACAGTTCACCTTTCTTCTTCCCAGTTTTGTGGCTCCCACAACCTTCGTTAAACCTGTCAATCAGTATGTAGTTTGGGATCTAAACTGCCCGTTCTGGCCCTTCTCTTGACCATAACATGTTCCAAAATTTGTAGTTGTGTCAAAAAAGTGAGGAAGTGTCCCCTTTCATATTGTGGCCTATAGTACACTGGTTGGCATGTAGCTAAAGTTTTGGTGGATCTAGCTATATCTAGGTGATCTGAATGGATCCTCACTTCTTCGCCAGGGAATATTTTCTGTCTTCACTTTCAAATGAGATATAAATTCCCAATATTCAGAAGCTTTTTTTTTTTTTTTTTTTTTTTCAGGTATTTTAGATAATCTTTCTATTATGATCTTGCTGGCTTCACATTTACTATAGAAGCACTTTTAAAGGTGCAGACACTGTTAGAAATTATTTAGATACCAACTTCATTGCTTGCAGCTTCACATGCAACACCTATATAGATCTTATTTTTTGTTGTCAATTTCTCAACATTCTCAGTGCAGATATGTTAATTAACACAGTTAGGTCATTTTCAGAGTAGATTTTGTCAATGTCTTGGGCATTCCAGCTACATTTATATGTAGTAATTCGCTTCCTAGTTTACGTAATTTTTCTGGATGGCAAACTGTGGAACTTTTATTCCCTTTTGTATTCCCTTTCAACCATTTTACTAGAGTCTACAATTCATTTTGTAAAATGTAAACTAGCTAAAGGAGCAGAACTTCTAAAATGAAGGACAGACAAATTTGAATTTGTATGGGTTCATTCTAATAGTATTACCATATTTTCCGGACTATAGTCCACACCTGGTGTATAGTTCGCAAAAGCAAGTTTCAGCTAAAAAACGAACCAAAAAAGGATCTGGTTTTGTTTGCACATAAAACATTCTCATACACTGCACACCTTGAGAATTGCCCACTCTTTTAGCTGACAAAGAAGTGTGCGTCGCAGATCAATCCCTATTAACATAGTCTGTCATTCCCAAAATCTTCCACGTCTCATCGCGATGTACGGTCTGGAAAAACAGATCCTTGTATAGTCCGCATAAAATTTTAACTTTTAAACATGCATAGTCTGCAAACTATAGTCTGGAAAATATGGTACTCTGCTTTTGGTTTGAGACAAGTGCCAAAAAGGAGGTTTGCAAGGCAAACATTGCTCTCTGCGTTCTGCTTTGGCCGTGACACCCCCCGGGCATTGCCTCTTGCAGGGTCGTCTGGCCATGGAGTGGGTCATCGGCCGTATGAGCCAAGAGGTCCAAGAATTGACCAACCGAACCGTGAAAAGTGTGGATGAAATCACAACGGCTGCCAAGAAGGGGATGGATGACCTGACACACCTGACGTCCACAGAACCTCACTACCACTTTAAAAACTGACATTGGGCCTTATTAATCTGTTGTATGCGATTTCTCCAAGACAGAAAACAAAACTTAGGAAACTTAACCAATTGATTATCATTATTGTCATTGTTACGGAGGAACCACTCTGTCGGATGGCAGCAGTGTCTGTGCTTTCTCAAGTGTCTTGTGGACATATGTGAACACTATTTGTGAGCAGAGCTGCAGCATATGAAATCGTGGCGTCCTTCGTTCCTTTGGGTCAGCGGTTTCCAACGTTTCCTGTCGTGTAAAACGTTCGCAAAGCAGGAATTGTCTCTGTGAATTTCTCGTGTTTGTGGCCATATTTGTAGAGTCGAATTTCAAACAAAAAAAAAAAATGGCAAAAAATTTTCTGTATAGTATCTTTTGCATTCCAGCTGCAGAATTTCCAAGGCTGGCCCGTGTGGCTCTTAAGTTCTGGAAAATAAAAGTTGGGAACTACTGACCTAGAATAAGGGACTAGTATGTATTTGTGCTTTCTGGGAATCGGCAAGCCAAAGTCACGTTAAGTCTGGGTCAGATCTGTGCATTGCTTGTGTTCACTCCAGCACCAGCAACTGTGGATTACCGCACCCACCTTTGGTCACTGGTGCTGCTGTTATGAGGGGAAACACCCAAAGGTGCACATGTTTGAGCCAGCCTTCGTTTGATGTCGGGATTGGTATGTGAGGGAAATGTATTAAATGCAACCTAGGCAGATGGAGCCATCACACTTTCTTGAATTGGCTCAGCTTGGTAAACTGCTTGCTTTCCCAGTTTTGCACATGTTTTATGTGGTTTTGCTCTTGAGAAAGCTTTTTTTTTTATTCACTGCGCATCTGGCATTACATCTAGTTTTTACAATGATAAAACACTCCAACATTCAGTCATATTTCAAAACTGCAGTCATGTGGAATTCTAGAACAGGGTAAGCTAATGGCAATTCTGAGAAAGAAAGAAAAACGAAAAAAGCTCGATTTGTTTTAGCTCATGCTCTTTTTCAAGGGGTTGTGTACTGCAGTGCTACCAATTCCTTTTTATGTCTAGCAACTTAGAATAACAATAAATAATTACCTGCTAGGACAGTCGAGGAAAGTGCATTTAGTGGTTATTATGATCTGGCTAGGGGGTGTGGGATCCAAGACAAAATGATCCAAGACAAAATGGTCCCAGTCAAAATGGCTTTGGGCAACGTGGCCCCGGGCAAAATGGTCCCATGTGCAAACCCGGACACAAAATGGTTTCGGGCTAACCTTGAAGCATAGTTGGCGTGCTCTTCGGGGAATAGTCAATTGTTTGTACTTGATGAAATTGCATGTAGAGAAAGGAAAATGTTTAACTGAATACTTAAGTTATGACATGCTTACCATTTTAAAGTTTATATATTCAATTTACAACAGATTGCATGTCAGTAGCTGAGCCAAAGAGAAAGAAAAAGTGTAATATGGAAGTATGTATACCAAAAATGTATTTATAAGTGACATTCAGCACGGTAAAAAAAAAAAAAGTTTCGTTATACACCATCACATGTAGTATGTGCACAATAATGTCCTTGATTCATCATGTGCATGCGTTTTCTTCCAGCTCCATTGCACTAATTCGAAATTTAATAAATGCTGTCGTAAGATGCACCTATTTTTCTCCCACACCTATATATTACGTTTTAGTAAAGTCGCAGTGCAGCCGGTGCTACAACCTGATAGGACCAGTCGAGCAGTGCTGAAAAAACACACTAATGGCGCTCAACAACTTTTTTTTTTTTTGTATGATATCCTGGCTAGTCCTATCAAGCGTAGAGAGTGAATCGCGACCTTGTGCTTTTAGTGTGCGCGTGTGTATTTGTGTAGCGATTTCCGCTCTAGCTTTGTACAGTGCTCTTATGTGAATAGCAGCCATATATCTAGCCGAATGAGCGATGATAGACCTTTAACGTTTGGGCTTTGTTAGTTGTTTCCTAAAATAGATCGCCAAAAACTTGAATGCATTAAAATATATCTTGCACGTGTGTGGAACAAGACTTCAAAGCAGCAGTTCACTAAGACTATCGGAGTGCCCAGTGTCAATAAATCACTGGGGACCATTTTGTTCGGGTTTGCGCTTGGGACCATATTGTCCGGGGCCATTTTGTCCAGAACCTTTTTGTTTGGGACCATTTTGCCCTATACCCAGGGTGTGTACTGATAAATGTTGATGTTAGATGTTGGGAAGTGGATGTAAAATAAATGTGCATGCACTGCGTTTCCATTTCATAGGTCACTCTTGACACCTCCAGTTTGAAGGCGCAGGGCAAGTAATGCCATGTGAACGGCGAGTACCTAAGGGAGGGATTTTGAGAGATGGCACGCAAGTTTTGCTTGTGTGCAGTTTCTTTACAAGTAAAAAGTGCTATTTTTTATACCATCTTGGAAGTTCGTTGAAACCTTCGCACAGTTGCCTTCGATGGCTGAAGCAGTTGGTGGCGCGGATCGAGTTTGGTACGAATAAAGACGGCATAGAATATTGCGCTTGTCTCAATTTCGCGCTGCCCGGCTCCTTCGCCGCGTCCTTCGAAGCGAGCGTATTTTGGCGCCTTCGCGTGCGCTCAGAAGGTGACAGGTCAAGTACGAAATGGAAGCCCCTCCCCCTCTTTCCACTTTAGTAGCAAATGTTAGTAGTGCGAACGCTGCGTTCGTTGCGCTGAAGTGGAAAGGGCTGGGAGAGGCGAGGGCAACGCCAGGCGAGGGGGAGAAAGGCAAGCACTAGGAAGGCTGGGGAAGGTAGAACCGAAGCCTCCTCCCATCTCTAACGTTCCTAGTGCTCTTCCATTTCTCCCTCGCCCTTCTACTACCTCCTCTCCCGTGCCGCCTCAAAAGAAAAAAAAAACAGTTATTAGGGAGTTTTAGTAGACCGTGCTTCCCTCTCCGCTACCCGACACTCTACAGCCAAGGTCATCGGCACGCAGGCGCAGTGGCGGTTTCTTCGTTGCGGAGGGGGAAACACGGTCTACTAAAACTCCCATCCCTATTGTTGGGCAAGCGCTTGAGGCATTTATGTACACTGCGACTGTTTGCAGGGACACGACATCGGAGCTTTTTTGCGTTTTAATCTTACAAGAAACCAGTCTTGTACACTATGAAGCATGGTGTAAGGCGCAAAACACAACGGACATGAGGAAGACGCACACCCAGGCGCCATTCACAACTATATTTAAAAAAAAAAGTGACGAAAAGAAAGATATGCATATCTCGTCACCTTCCTCACGTCCACGCATGCACTTGGCCGGATGTTACACAGTTTTTTCCGCCTCTCAAAACTTCTGAACAAACCTTATCTCCGCGTTATACAGTGCAATACACGTATCGCTTACGCATTGTGCGTCCCTTTTCCTGATATGCTCCATTAACTCGCGCGCTTTCTGGCTCTTTCCCTTACCCAGAATCGTCTCAGAAAAGCGCGGCTCACACTTATACATTTCCTGCAGTGTTCAGGTAAAGCTGCTTTCCCTGCACGAAAGTGAGCACTACTGACCCGAAGCTACGAACTAACCCGCCACAAAACTATGTCGCCAAATATTTAAGAGCGGCCCAGCCACGTGGGCCGCAAGCTAACAAAAAAAAAAAAAAATTCTACCGCTACCGTATGCGACCGTGGCCTACGCTAACCTATCTCCCACACCCCCAGCGTTATTTTAATCTGCATGTGCTACTCCATAAACCCTGACAAAGGAAAGGATAAACCGAAAGATCAGCTTCGCTGGAGCTGTCGTCGCGCCAGTCCAACACGTGGAGTGGTCGCATCAGTTCGTGGGAAATATGCTGTATGGCTAAGAGACAAGCCACCCGTTGAGGCGTACCACCATCAAGGCTGTATAATCATAAAAGCAACACAATTTGTAGGACTCCCCACAAGTAAGGGGGATTTCGTATACTACCCCCCTGACGCATTCAACATACGACCTGACATGCTTTGGAGTGCAACCTCCCCTTTATACCATCTGTACGAGCGAGTGCGTGCATCCACAATATGGGTGACAAGATTCCTCGATGCTTTCCCTAAATAATTTCTTGCAGACCACCGCAAAAGCCGGCGGTATCTTTTTACCTATTTTTTTCCGGCTGTACACAGCGGGTGAACTTCGCCGGTCTTTTTTTTTTAGAAGTTCGAACTCGCCGCTACGTTTCCCTTTCTTTTCAACTTTGGCAGATGGTTTTGATCACTGTTGCTTGCCATTTTCATTTTTCCATCCTTTTCGATACGCGGGTTTGGTCGAAAAAACAAAAACAATCGGGTGATTGTTTTGTTTTATTCGATTTTTCAGAACTAAACAGGCATTTGTACTGCAAAGTTCCTGCATTCACCATCTTGCCGTTCTGCTCGTACAGACCATTCTTATTACTTTGTTCAGCCGTATTTCTCCAGGACAAACATTATAAAACACTTTTTTTTTTGTTTGCATGAACCATCGCAGAATGGAATTCATTGCCGGCGGAGGTGGTGTGCCGCGAGACTATGGATCTTTTCCTTGGTGCATTGTGCCCCCCTGCAGTAATGCCCGTAGAGGCGCTGCTGGTTTTTCATGAATAAAGTATGAATGAGTAAATAAAGATGCCGTTCACCCTTGCTGCTGTTAGACTGGTGGCAGCTGGTAAAACCCGTTTGCTCTACTGACGTTTACTCCTGGTTAGCTCAGTTGGTAAAGCGCTGCAATGAAAATGGATAGGTCTCTGGTTCGATACCAGGACCAGGCGGAATTTTTTGACCGCGCACCAGTCGCATGCTTTGGCGATCCTGGCACCTGGTGACAGCTCTCCCCTCGATGGATTTCAACGATTGAAATCCTCATTAATTAATACGTGCTCGTGCATTCGAACCAGACTTGTACACGTTACAGAAAAAAGTAACCAATTACAATTACTTCACTGTAAAAAGTAACCAATTACTATTACAGCCTCAATGAAATAATCGAAAAATTATTCTGAAGTAATCGATGACTTCCCACATTACTTTTCATTCAACTTTTTTTTTTTGTTATGGAAGCATAATTCTAGGGGTCTTGCGCTCAGTTGTTCAAAAAAAAAAAAAAAAAAAAAGCCTTGACCGTTTTTGTTTAGAGCTGACTCGCAGACTTGTACGTAACGCGTCACAAGTAATGGATTACTTGTAATCGATTGCATTTTACCATAATTTTGTAACGCTTCACTTTAATTGAATTACTTTTTTGCTGTAATTGTTACAAAATTGCCCATACAATTTCTCTCGATTTTTTTTTTTTTTTTGAGGGGGGGGGGGGGGGGGGCGGGGCTAGGTGTGCTGGAGTCACTGAACTCTGGGCAACGGTAATTTTTCTTTTCCGAAATCACTAAGTACGGGACCTCCAGGATTAATAGGCCACTTCACTATGCTTCGTTTCCTAGGTACATTAATTTTTTTGTACACCGGAGATTACGTCCGGGTATGCAAAATGACATTATCCAGCCTCTTGTAACTAATGTGTATAAACAGCGCTCTTTTTATTTTTTTATTTTTATTTTTTTTCCGAGAGGGGTTGGGTGTGTTGGGGAGTGAGTGACGCCCCTGCTGTACTTTATTTTCACTGCGTTCGTGGAATCTTTTTTTTTTCCTGCCTTGTACTTGGGACCAGTTGTTCCGGAACCATTTTCTTCTACACCCGTTTTCAGTGCTACAGAACAAGGTACTACGAATGTACGCTGCTAGCCATTATGAGGCATAGCATGTTCTCACAAGGTCCAACACTCCGATAATGATAGCGAGTGAAGTGAGCAGACTGAATTTCGGAAAAGTTCCAACCCGTCAGGCAGAAATGCAGTTTCTTCTCTCACCCTACCTAACCCTACCAACCTACGACGTCAAGTAAAAAAAAAGAAGTTTTTGGGGGTGCAAATTGTGGACACACAATAAAAATGTTTTGCAAGATAACGAAGTTTTAAAGTTTATTCAATAAATTTGAAGGATGTAGCAGAAGACTAAAATACATATGAACAAATATAGGCAAGTTAAAATATAACTATACAATTTTACATTAACCAATTTTCTTAACCAGTACACCATGTAAACTTGTAGAGCACAGCGTTTACTCTCATCTTGTTAATTTTTTCATCTTTTTTACCGTCACAATTTTTTTTTTTATCTCTGCCCGGCCGAAGCTCAACTTCTCACTTTCACCAATAATCTATTTTATTTTCCATTCTTGACCATGGGTCCCAGGTAGACTGCCTTTCTTGACTTTTGCAAAGATTTTGATAGTTTCTCTCGAACTCTTTTTTTTTTTTAAACTTGGCAAACTTAACATTGATCCTGATGTTTTCTCCTCAATAAAAGGTTTTCTAACTAATAAATCTTAGTTTGTGGCTGCTAATGAGGCTAGTCCTGCCCTCAGTCCTGTTACCTCTGGTATTCCCCAGGAGGTACCCTTTATGACCCCTTTTCTTCCTTACGTAAATAAGAGAATTACCAACGTGGTCTATTATCACAAATTATCTTATTCACTAGTATTTTATTTCGTGGTGGCTGTGTAATCTATTGGGACGGTAACTAACTAATCGTATGCCACACTCGAAGGCGCGATATCCGGATGGTGAAACTTACGACAAATGACTCTCAACATTAATAATTCTAAACCATGAGGGTTTCTCGACGGAACACGTCCCCATCATGATACTCAATTTGAAACATCCAACTGCAATTTGGGACATCTTACAATTATTTTGGTGTCTACAGAACTCATACTGTGTCATGGAAAACTCACACCGAACCCACTATCACTAACGCAAATTATATGCTTAAATAAAAAAGAAATTAGCTCAGGCCCTATGCCATTAAAATTAAAATTACTCTTATACTACAAAGCTAGCCTGATCTAAGCTGGAATGTGCCGTATGAATCTGGGACCTCGGCCACGCAACGCCTGTGGCTAACCTCGAAGTTCTGCAAAAGCAAATGGTTTGCACGTGTCGCGAGTCCGCCCCTCTTTCTGGTGGCAAGAAGCGCCTGAACGCGGCCGAAGCTGCGCTCTCCCGCGCACCTTTCCCCCACGTCTACCCCTCTTTCTGGTGGCCAGAGAAGCAAGCCAGGAGCTTCTGGTTAAACGCGGCGGAAGCTCACCCGCCCTTTGCCCCATTATGTCTGGCCATCACACCGTAGTGTCTCATCTGTGAAAACCACTTCATTCCTGGCTCTCGTTACGTCAGAAAATAACTTAACGCGGGGAAACAAATCTTGTAGGAAAATATATTTTTGCACAAGATTTATCGTTCCAACCCTCCATTGAAAAGCGAGCTATTCCTTAGCCCCTCGTACGTTTCTTCATCATTTCAATTAAGGCCGGCATACCTCGCCTTGGAACGTCATTATACACCGACTACTTCATACCAAGAACATGACCTGACTGGAACCATCTTCCAGCATTTTTAGGAAACGTGCCAGCAATCGTTTTATTTAATAAGGCGTCACTAATTACCTTTGCGACCACCATGCCGGACCGATTATTTTCTAACATTTCATTATGTGTACTTTTAGCGTGTATTTACTGCGCGGTATTTCATGCTTCCCCTCTGAAATGCCCTCTGAATACTGAGGGTATGCGGGCAGAAACTGAGGGAGGGGAGGAGACGAGAGGGAACGTCAGAAAACCGAGCTCTGGTTGGAAGGATTAGGGGGTAGACGTGAAGCTAGCTGCCGAATTGCCTCCACTGCACTCGTCGAACGCGTTCGAATGCGAAAGCCAAACGCAGGACGCCGGCGTTCCGCCTTCTAACGCATTCGACGAGTCCAGTGGAGACAAGGGCAGCTAGCTTTACGTCTACCCACTAATCTCATAATAATTGGGTTGTGTGTGTGTTTATACAGCCTAGAACTTGGTCTGCCTCACAGGGGCGACGAGTCTCCCAGCTGTAGATGAGAAATTTAGCCAGTGCGGTACAACCGCTAGCCTGGGATCTTTAACGTGCATCACGCAGTAGTGATACACGACCGCACGCCGGTACGATGCTCATCCAGATCGAAACGGGCAGGTATGGCCTCGAACCCAGGATCCCTGGGTTCTGCAGCGCGAGCTTTCGCTCCACGTGCTCCGAGCTGGTGTGCGCTAGACCACTCGGCCACCGATCCCCCTTACCCACTAATCTTTCCAACCAGGGTTCAGCGTTCTGAAGACCCCGCGCGCCCTGGTCTCCTCCCCCTCTGAGTCTCTACCCGCACTGAAATAAATAGATACACAGCGCGGGCAAAATAATTTCATAACAATCGATCGAAAAAAAAAAAAAGTGTAGTAGGCGCGTGTAGAATATTCAATTCTGGACGTCGTCTTTTTGCAGCTCCATTGTAGAAATTCGCACCTTTGTTAAAAAAAAAGAGGAAAAACAAAGCGTTCGGTAGGTGGTGGTTTTTGATAACTAACTAATCAAGTATCGCTAGTTATCTGCCGCCCCATAGCCGTCGAGCAGCCTGGAGAACAATAATAGATATTTAGTAAACTTGGGCGAGATAGTTCTGCCCTGTCATGTGTTTTTTGTTTAAATCAAATATTGATTTAAAACAAAAAGTGAAAGCTACACAAATGTTGTTTGTGCAAGTGAGTTATACGGCAGGCGGTCATTATGCTCAAGGGAGAATGCAACTAAATGATGACTAATTGACAGAATTCATCACTTTACATCTTGATGGAGCACCAGCTAGGTCAGCGGTAGTCCTGAAGGGAAGTCACGCTAATGCCCGGTCTCCTTTCTAACTTCTTAGGGGGGACCTTAACATTCGTTCAGTACAAAGGATCAGCGCTGTTGCATTTCTGGGTTATTTGCGAGGAGATTGACCAGCTTGTGTTTTCCACATAGCTCGGTGTTTACCTAACACAATGCCCGTGGACTGGATTCGTAATGTAACGTTCCTCGATCGAGTGCGGGACACAGATGGAAGGGCTGCGTCACAGGTCGGCTGGTCCTCGTGTTCGATTAGTGCTTCACTGATCGGACACGAACCCCAATATAACGCTGACGCAGCGTTCGACCATGTCAGCCGAGCGCTGCATCAGGAAGACAAAGAAGTAATTCATGTTGTTTCCATGGCTTAAAAGGACACTGACCCCCCCCCCCCCCCCCCCCCACACACACACACGCACGCACACTTTTTTTTGTTTTTTGTTTGTCGATGTATTATGTTGTCAGAAGACTACCCAATCAACATTTTGCTGCAATGTCAAATATATTAAAAAAAAAAAAAAAAAAAACCGCAACTGTTTGAAACAGAAACTGGACGGGGGAGGAAGAGAAAGATACCGGAGTCACGTGGCTGCGCAACTTTTTTTATTTTTTAGCGCATTTGCAGCTTTTTAGAAGCCACAAAAATGGGTATCATATTTTTCTATTTTTAATATTGAGTGCGTGCCTTCTATGACTCACGACTTCGATTACCTATGGTGTTTGTGTCTAGATGGTTGTGTCTAATCCATAGAAAACGGCACCCATGAAGAAGAGCGTGAGCGCGGCTCAAATCTCGATTGGCGGTTTTCGGGTGGAAAGAAAACGAATTTCGAGCCGCAAATTGTATTCTGGGTGGTTGGACTATCATATGTCATGTACAAATAAAAACCCTGGCGAGCATAAATACCCTGGCAGTGTCCCTTTAAGTTCTCGCCGCTAGGGGCGCGACGGTTGGATCTCAAACATGTGATTGTGGTGTTAGCCACTATTCCGGTTTCAAATCAAATCAAATCAGCTTTTATTTTCCATCACATGATGGGGGATACCAAGAGAAAAAGCTGCTTATATACAGCTTGACGAGCCCCTGGCACCCCTACATGGCAGACAACGCAACAAGAGATCATTTAATAAACAAATAAATCTAGAAAAACAAGACAATGTGCATTTTTATACAATGTTAATAAATCATAGAATGTGCATTTTTTATACAATGTTAACGATGCTATTTTTATTAAGTGAAGTGATATCAATTTCTAGCGATGCGACATGATTTAGTAAGTGAGGAAGTGCATGTTTAATTCTTTGATGTCCAAAGTTCGTACGTGATCTTGGTATTTGCCATGGATGTATTTGACGGGTTTGATAAATTGCAATTTTCAAATGAAGGTCAGCGAGGTTCAGAAATGTTTCGGATTTACCTTTTAGGGCCGATTGGTACGTTAATATTAAGCGTTGACTGTAAAGTTTTGACACGTCGGTTATGGAAAATTTATCAAAGAGAGGCAATGATGGTGAGGTCGTAGGAACATTGGCTATTGCACGAAGAGCTTTTTTCTGCAGCACGCGGAGCAAATTTAAGTTGGTTAAACCAGTGGATCCCCATATCAGATGCGCGTATCCTAAGACGGGGAAAAATAATGATTTAAAAATTTGAAGTTTGATATTGGTAGGTAAAATGTTTCTATATTTGTTTATTACTCCAACTATTTTTGAAAGTTTAGTACGAACATATTTAACATGTTCAGACCAGGACATGTTAAAGGAAAAAAATACACCCAGAGTTTTGACATTTTCAACACAATGAATAATATCAGAACCATATTTGAAAGGAAGAAATAAATTTGTTTGAGTTCTAGAATGTAGTTGAAATATTACAGCCTTGCTCTTATTAGTATTTATATGAAGGGAGTTAATTTCGCACCAACATTTTAATTTAGATAGAACAATATTTGCTCTGGTAACAAGATGTTCATAATTTTTATCAGAAATGATTATACTCGTATCATCTGCGTAAATTATAAAATTTACATCAGGGTCAATAGTTACAATATCGTTAATATAAAAAAGAAATAGAAGTGGTCCCAGAATGCTTCCCTGGGGAACACCAGAATTAATACCTAGCAAAGAGGACATATGGTCGTTGATTGAAACATATTGCCGACGACTTTGAAAATATGATTTTAACAAAGAAAAAGAAACACCCCGAAAACCACATAAAAATAATTTATCTAAAAGAATACCATGATCAAGACAGTCGAACGCTTTACTGAAATCTAAGAATATACCGACTGTTGACAACTTTTCTTCTAAATTGTCCTGTATTATCTCTTTTTGGTGTAAGAGTGCACACTCGGTTGACCTGAATTTCCTGAAACCAAATTGAGAGTCAGTTAGGAGTTTATGCTTATTTGAAAAATTTGTAATTCGCGTGTGCAGAATTTTTTCGAGGCCTTTTGAGAAAATGAGAAGAATAGAAATAGGTCGGTAGTTCCCTATGCAATTTCTATCTCCTTTCTTAAACAATACTATTACTTTCGCGGTCTGCATACCCATGGGAAATGTTCCTGATGTCAGAGCAAGGTTGTAAATATGTGTTAAACAAGGCGCAATGATATCTATGACAAGTTTAACAGGTTTAATATTTATGTTATCAACATCGCAACTGTTGCTGTTGCGTAAATTGTCCATCGCCGCATAAACTTCGTGTTCATCGGCAGGCGTCATCGGATCGGAGTTGAGGCAGCGATTTTATTAAAGTGGAAGCTCCGATCCCGCAGATTTTTGTAAATCGTGCTCGCAACTAAAGTAGCTTTCGATGTCTTTTTTAGCCTTTGCGTGTGAATAATATATATATATTTTTTTTTGCGTAATTATGGATAATTAAGAATACCAAGAGGAAATTCTTCTGATAAAGGTCGAAGGTACTTTGAATTTAACAGAATCCGATTAACAAAAGCTCCGATAAACCAGGCTCTAAATTTCATCATTAGTAAACAATAAAAATCTGGAACCCTAGTTATTAATTACTGTTTATGGGGCAGAGTACGGAGCGCGACGCCGCGCGAACATAAGGTCGCTCATTTAGCCGTTTTTTCTCTCTTAAAAATGAAAGGCTATCATTTGCGGCACCAACCTACGTGAGAAAATTTGTTGTGCACGTGGACACTGTTTAATTTAAATAAAAGGAAAGAAAAAAAATCAGTTGTGGTTCTAATCCACGCTGTGAAGGTAGTTGGACAGCAAAGCTGTGGTATCACCTGCAACGATTGCCCACGGCACTATAGACCCTTTCTATGGCCAACGCCACCAGTTCGTGCTCCAGTTTTTGACGTCCCAGAGAACTTACGGTTTATAAAAAGAATGAACCAATGGCGAATTCCAGTGGGCTTTTTGGAGCGCGCCGGGATCAGTTGACCAGATCCAGAATGGAGCACACGATCCGAACGGGGTCGCGCCGCCTACAGATCCCCCAGTGGAACATGACCACTGCTCCGGGATCGGCGGATGCCTTCCCGTCATTCAACTGCCCGGGAATCCCCTTTCCGCGGCCGCCGCGGTCGTTTCGAAGACGTTTTCGCAATCGCGGCGCAAACACGTGTTCGACGCACGAGCGGCAGGAATGGCTCAGGAGCTTCTTGCAAAGATTGCCGGAATGCCCGTAGCGCCGGCAAAACCTCCTCTTCTCCTTCCTGGAAAACGAACCGGCTGTCGAGCCAAGGGGCAAGCAAGCGGCCATTACGCGAACTGGGCGAGATCAGGCGAGATGCCCCGCGAGAAAGGAAGTCACGTGTGTGCGCCGAGGGCTGGCCCGGCTGGCTTCCGGTTGAATCCGCCGAAATCGTCGGAGCGACTTTTCTCAGATCCAGATCGAGATCTGGAGCGGGAGCTAATCCAAAACGACCAGTGAAACACGTCCGTCTCGATCCCGATCGCCCGGTGAAATAGGCTCGCTCCAGAAAAGTCGATCCCGGCGCGCTCCAAAACGACCTGTGGAATTCGCCATAAGGAATCACAAGTGTGTGAACGGGCCTTTAATAACCGGTATTGTCTCAGTCGGTCGGAGTCGAGCGCAAGTCTGTGCACGGGCCTCAACATGTGACGTCACCCGCGCCCCGCCCCCCCCCCCCCCCCCCCCCCTTCTTTTACGAGCGCTGAAAAATTTGAATGTTGGTTTCAGCATATCACCCTCATTTTCCGTTTTCTCAACGGCTTGTTTGAATTTAGAGATACTAAATAGCACGCCGGAGAGAGTCGGGTCTGAGTATTTCGAAAATGTGTATAACTTAAATACCCCCCTCCCAAAAAGAAAAAAAAAAAAAATTGGAATTCAGTTTTGGAGTTAACCTAACTAACTACATTTTTGGGAATACCCGGCATTTACTCTTCCCGGCATGCTAATTATTACGAGTAAATACAAAACAGTTCGAAATGACTGCAAGTGAAGGTGATGCTAAAACCAACACTCAAATTTCCTCGCGCTCTTCAGTGGGGCGACGTCACATGCTGTAGGAATTGCAGGTTCAACGGCAAGCAGTATGTCGCAATTTTTTTTTTGTTGTTGTACTGGAATAAGGCTTTTTCAGCATTTACTTTGACTTAAAAATTAGTGCTGAAGAAGCTCGTTTATTTGCGCACGCACACCACAAATTCTCCAGGTGAACGCCAAAAGAACGAAGGAGTGCGAGATCTGTTAAAATGTTTCTAGTATTCTTGTAAACCAAGTTGCCTCCTCCAAAAGAATGGGGTCGCCGCTGAGCACAATGAGCCAAAACACGTAATCGCAAGTAATAAGGTTGTGCTTCTCGAAAAAATACGCGGACAAGGAGGTATACACGACGTTTCGGGCGGACGCCTTTCTTCAAGTACACCAAAACTTACACCAAAATGTAATATTGTACAGCCGAAGGCCCTCGTTAAATCTCCAACTTTGTTGTCCGTGTAGCATTTATGATTTCTAGCACAGGTGACGTAATCAAGCTCAACAGGCTTGCAAAGACGGTGCGACCGGCAGTCGCTCGGGACGCAAGCGGCAGCGGGGAGCGCTACGTGGTTCGCAGTGTCCGCGCACGCCTTATCTATCATGTGGTTTTGACACTTGTTTTGCGATTTTCTTATTGAAACAAGTGTCAAAATCACATGATAGAGATAAGCCGCACGCGAACGGTGATAAGTCGAGCGCGATGGTTTTCTGTCGACTACTGTTCTGTCGACGGACACGAAAAAAACCCGACCAACGAGTCATGTACAGCTTCGCTGAAAAAAAAAAAAAAAAAGGAAGAGGAGACCGCCCGATGTAGCTCTCGCGCTAACTATGCCGCCCGGTGTGCATGGCGAGCGTCTTCTATGCGCACCTTGATTTACCATAGGAACTCAAGGGATCCAGATAATGAGAATCCAGAAATTACTTCTCCATACGTGGTAATTTTAAACAGACTCATCCATTTAGCAGTTGTCACGAATGACCGACACAGATGGCACAAGCGACGACGTCATCTGGGGAAAACAGATGCATGATGCATTAATCCATTCATCTGGTGCTAGTAGTTTTCGTTGTGCCCGCCGCGGAGAATGCTAGCTTTCAGTTTGGCAAGTAAGGCGTCTAGATTAATGTTCTCGTCCCCAAGGTGAAAAATCTACTCTCTGCTGATTTGGCCATGGTGTTCAGTACACCTCACATCTCTAGGGTCTCATTAAACCACGGAAAAGGGTATTTGGAGGCGAGCCGGTTCCAGACGCACGCTTCCATCCATAAATCGCAGATCGCAGAAAGCCATAAATAAATAAAATTGAAAGGTCTGTGCCGCTTCCTTCACGCGCAAGAAGAGGAAATCCCCCCCTTCCCCCCTTCCCCTCCTCCACGGAAAGTGACGGGTGTTACGTATGGATAAATAAAAATCCGGTTTGCCCGTATCGCGAAGCGGCGGATGCATAAGACAGCGCACTCCCGCGAAAGAAAAAAAAAAAAACAAAACAAAACAAAAAAAACATTGGACCTCTACGTCATCAGCGTCTCATGGAGGCACGAAAACAAAAGGGCATTCGCGAGACGATTATTGTGAGCGCGTCGTGTAATCGCCTTCTCGGGGAATCTCCGTAAAGTGACACCGGCAGATGCAACGACCAGTTAAAAGCCCTTTCTCTCTCTCTTTTACTGTCCCTCGCGTGCAGCTTGAGCTTTCGAACTTGCGCGCAGGCTGTTCGCCGACGACAGACAACCCAAAGACGCTGCCATCTTTCAACATGTGCACGTCGGCTACAATATGTAAGTACAGGGCAACCTGGGGGCACTTGTAGATCTAAAGTGGCGAAGCAGGCGAGTTGGTTCGTTACTTCTAAAATTGAAAGCGATAACAATACACAAGGACGAAAAAAAAAAAGGCGAACAGGACGAGCGCTTCGTCATGTTCGTCTTCCTTTTTGCCTTTTATTCGTAGGTTAAGCGTCGATATAAAAGTGCACGCGATCTTCGCCATTCAACGGCATCGAACGACGGTACACAGCGCGACGCTGACTAGCGCGAACGCAGTATCAACGGCTTTTCGCAATTCACTTCCAAGGGGTATTGGCGGGCGCCAAAGATTACAACTTAGGTTAATGCTCCAAATGTGTACTTTCCACCACACTGGTTGTTTCGATGAAGCCTTTTGATTCTAAGGAATAAGCGCAGAAAACACGCTATCCCTTGTTCGTGCTAACAGTGTCGCGCAGTGTACAAACTGTATTTGGTTTCAAGAGTACGCGCCGAGAAACTGAGGGAGAGGAGGTGGAGACGAGAGGAGACGAGCTCGACGTCCCTCTCGTTTCCTCCTCCTCTTCCTCAGCTTCTCGTAGCATAGGGCTGTCCGATGCGTGAATACTACTTTAGACAGTAAACACAGCAGAGTAATGAACGTTGCAGAAACATTAAAAAAAAAATCCACGCGGGTTTGGACAATGCCATCTAGAGTATTGAAGGCCTCCGAATAGACCCATCTCACGAGGATTTGCGCGACGCCACCGCTGCCGCGGTGCATTCTGGTAGCTGTAGTTCTCCCCAGTTTTCCGGCCGCGTCGGCGCGCACTGTACGCCCGGCGTTTGGAAATTTTCGGGTTAGCACGAGACTTTTAGCCTGGTGTTGACTCATGGTTTTCAATCGGTGGCTTCACATGTTGTATGCCACGGAGCTATAATAACAGCACCAGGCAAAAAGGCCTCGGATATTATGTCTTCCCGCAAGAAAGAAGCCTGGCAAAGAAAGGTCAACAGAGCCGGACAGAGCGGCAGGAAAAATAGCGTTTTACGATTTGTTTCGCGATTTGCCTCATAATTTATATCCAATTATGGCACGTCAGCTAAAATATGTAAGATTACAGGGCACGAGACATAGAGCGTGCCGATGTGTTCCGTAAGCTGGAATCTCTCTGACCATTTGCTCCGTCTATTCGTTGGTCTATCTCAAATAGGACATCCGCACTGCTTTGCGGAGGCCGTTTTTAATACACTTCTTACTCGGTGTATTTTGGTGGTTATAACTGTTATTGCGACGACACGTTTCAAGCACAACTGTGCTTCAAAAGATCGGGACAATAACTAAAAAAGAGCAGCGATTCCCGATATGAACCACTTGATATAAAACAACTTTTTTTTAGGAAGCAGCCTTCATTTTGTTTTCATACCAACGCGAAAAGATTACATAATGCAATTTAGAAGTGCAACACGTACTTACCGTCAAAAATGTAATAAACGAACCTGATCTATTTTGTGGTGGTCTATTAGGCTGGTGTTACTAATCCATTCTGCACTATAGCACCAGTCGAGACCGCAGAAAAAAGCTTCCCCCGTCGGGCGACGTTTAGCGTTCGGATCTTGCGCAAACAAAAAAAAAACTGGATAGAAACTGTGCACGAAAAATTATCTCCACCCCAAGCTTTCAGTTATCTGGCATGGTTACTTCTTTTTGATATATGCCAATTATTACGGCGCATCAGCCATGGCCTTTCTGTAGATCAGTTGTTTGTGTACAGGCTTCTCCCGCTGTTCATCTGTGCTCTGTCGCACAGGCTGTCAACCAGAATGAAACAACTTTTAGAAAACTATCGCTGACCGAGAAAGTCTATTTAGCTCCTCTTAACTGATGGCTGATTAAACGTTATCCACAAGACTGAGCGCTACCAAGCTCAGTTTTTCATCACATTTGATACTGTTCCGTGGTGCTACACCGAGCCGATGGTGCCTCGAATTTGCTTGTTCTTTGCTATTGCACTAGATGTTCACTAATTTGCAAGGTAATTGAGACGTCCGAGGAGTCGGAATGCTCGAGTAGTGGCGCCGTTGTTTTTTTGTTTTGTTTTTTCTGCGGCAGCAGTGGGATTACCCCGTGAACGGCAGTGGGGTCACGCGTTCACGAAGACGAAGAAGCAGACGACGACGAAGCAGACGACGACGAAGCAGACGACAAAGCGATTCTAAAGCGATAAGACGACTGAAACTGCTTTTCTGCCCTTGCTGAGGAAAGTAAGGCATCACAAACTCACAAACAACACAATCTTATGAAGTAAAAACATGCAAGAAAATCAAGGTGATACCGGGGCGTACCAAGTGATAATCTATGATGATGTACGTACGCGCAGCCGTATGTAGCCGGGAAGCCGGGAAGGGATGACTACAAGTAGCATGGCGGCGGCACCACTTCCGGAATGCGCGCGCCTGCGCAGTTCGCTTGGTGACATCGGTCTATTAACGCCCCCACTCTTCCTCCATGGGACGTCATCACAGTCGGATGGCGCCAACTCAGCTATTGGGCCCGATCCCGACGCCGGGCGTCGTTCGACGCGTTGATTGGGCGCGAGGCCCAGCCGAGCACTGACGCAGCACACGTATCCAATCGGTGTCTTCGCGCGATCTCACCGTGATGACGTCGAAATTCTGGTTCCTGTTAGGCTTGGATTATTCTATAGGTGGAGTTGGTTTGGGAGGATTTCGAAATTTGGGGGAGCTACAAAGATTTCACACGCAACAAACCTAAAGCCACGTTTTTCTTTGTTTTTTTTTGTTAGTTTTGTCAACGGGTTCCAGTTAGAAGAGAGAAACGCAAGTTTAAAAATTTGAAGTGAAAAGGAGCAATATGTTCTTGACCCTGAGATGCCGGTTAGATTAACATCGCGGGTATTAAGCAGAGCACTAAAACCTCAAAATTAACGAAATCGAGAGCTTAGAACGTCCCAGCTTTAGTATACACACAGCCACGAAAATGTTGAGAAAACCCGACACGGACGTTTCCCCAAGCACGTAGAAAGCAAGGGCATCCATTTTCATCGATTTCAATTCAAAACATGGTATTTCTCCTAAAAAAACCCAAGTACACGAATGCAGGAAAAGCAAAATTACGCAAACACTGGCAGCAAGACAGAAGCACGTATGGATAGTTCACTCTTTGGATAGACCGCAGCCGCAGCCACCATCTACCCGGCCCCCACTGCAGTTTGACGTGATACGCGTTGTCAGGTGCAGTAGACGCTTTGCCAAATTATGCAAGCACCAAAAAGAATGTTGAGAACGCAAGTACACGAGCTGCACGCACTCGCTCGATCGGTATAAAAGATTCGAAGTAAATAACCAAAATAAGGCGTTGGAGGACTCACGTGCAGGGTGCCATATTTCTCGTAGATGCAGACGCTAGCACGTGCAGCACGTGTAGCAACACTCGCAGCATGTTCCTTGGCACCTGGGTAATTTAGCAAACGGTCTATTCACTCAATCCGGGAAATCACCTGGCAAAAGTATTCTTGCTACGCCTTTAATGATTGGAAGTGTGCGAGACAACTCCTTCGCTCATCGCTCTTCATCGGTGACGATTTTTGAATTTGACCATAATTTATAGCCGAAGTTGCCCCGGATCGGCATTCATGCATAAAAAAAAAAAAAATCATTATGTGAATTACTACAAATTAAGGTTAGTTCGGACATTTAGGTTGTGGGACCCTGTTTACGCTTTCAAAAACCAAGAAAAACTACGGTAATCGTGAGCTGCTCGCATAATTGTATGCATATTCCTCCACTGTGACGACGTCATCGCTGAACTTCGCTATCCATTCAGGGTGCCTGCTGTCGCTGATGCTGCTTGACATTACGAGTACCATAGACATTAAGGGATTCTGCCACAACGAGTCGCATGACTGCGAGTGTGGCCCCGACGGCAAGATGATAAACGTGAGAGTTTCTGGGTAAGTTAGTTACCTTTTGTTTTCCCGTTCTTGTTTTTGCAGTCATCGTTAAGTATTTTTGTTTTGTTTTTACTAGCTGAGACTCTTCTAAATATGTTCGTCTACAGCGCGTTTTTTTTTTTTTTGTATTACCTGTTTTATCAGTCAAAGTGCACGAGCGACGAGTGGGCTGTGACAGGAACCCCACCTTCTACTATGTACGCTCGTACTCGCCGCAAACACTGCCTTGTAGTTATGCAAAAGTAGTACATTATATATACACAAAAATAAGTTTTGGGCGCTACTTGTTGAACATATTCCAGTAGTAAAACGTAGGCGTCAATTTTACAACTTTAAATAGAAAAAAAAAAAAAAAAACCTATCTATATCGAGTGTCCGCGAGAAATCCGAACCCTGTTTTTCGCATCGCAATAATAAACTAGATATTGCGGAGAGCTCAAACTTCGTCAGAACGTAGCCCAGCCGTTCGAGCTAGATGCCAAAGTTTGAGCATCTTATTCAAAAGTTATAACTGATTTTCTTACATTTTCAGTGGGAAATGTGGCCCATTTTCGCCCGTTTTCAGTTTCTGGTGCCATATATATATATATATATATATATTCGGTTTTCGGTTTTCTCACGGACGTATATATATATATATATATAGCGCTCTATGTATTCGAGAGCTCAGTCGGCCGCCATTTTTTCATTGAAGATTTAAGGTCACGGTTGGTGCTAAAACTTTGACATCTTGCTCGAACAGCTGGGGCTACGTTCTGACGGAGTTCGAGCTCTCCGCGATGTCTAGTTTATTTTTGCGGTGCGAAAAACAGGGCTCGGTTTTCTCACGGACGCGCGGTATGTCTAGAGTGTTTATTTAATCTCACATTTATTTAATCTCACACACAAAAAATGGTTAAGACATTTAAAAATTTATGAGGAAAATGTTTTGTTTTTCTTTCGTTTTCTCGTGATTTAGAGGGCCCATTTCCCCGAAAAAAGAAAAAAAAATAACTACGTTGTTTCTTATAGACATTTTGTAACAGAAGTCAGCATTTACTACCAGCAACTATAGGCATTTTTACCTCAAGAAAAAGGAAGTTTTGCGCATTGTTCATGCGCCGAGCGAAGTAGTTATTACAAGATTTAATTGTCGGAGGAAGAAGCGATCCTTTTGGCGTTTTAAGCCTGTACGTCTTTATAAAGTAAGGTGACATATATCTAATCTAAAATTCACCTGCGTATATCTTAAGCATTTACATAAAGGGGAAATTAATAAGGCTACGCGACGAGCCGGACTTTTTTTTAACTACGGTTCTGAGTATAAGATTGAGCTTTGAATTTCAGAAGTGGACTCCATGTTTGTCAGAGCTCACCTTTTTTTTGTTTTCGCGCGACATTTTTTTTGTTTTGTTTTGTTTGTTTTGCCGTATTGTTTGATGTACGTACCAAAGTTTCCCAAAGGACGTAGCCTCCCAAACGCGGACTGTGGCTCTTGGCTTCCCCGCTAAACTTTGGCCCCGACGCTGCAGGTGCAGCTACGTCAGGCGCTTCGAATTCCGGTGTCGGCCCTGCGAGGGCCACAAGAGAGAAAACACTTGCCCAAACTACGCGCTCTGCAAGACCTGTGCTCAGGGCCTGGATGCCTGCGAGACCTGTCCCTGGGGGAGGTACGGCCGCTGGTGCACTTCGAGTGAGTCTCTCTTGTCCAGATCGCTGGACTGCGAAGCACACGCCACCAGGTTAGAGTGGTGACATTAGGGAATTTTAGAATGGGGGTCCCCAGCGCTTTGGGTCCCCCAAGCAGCTTGGGCCGTCGCACTGCGCATGCGCGGACGTTCTGCGCATCCTTTGCTGTGCGACGTCCCAAGCTGATCGGTGGATTCAAAGCTCTGGGGCCCCCTCTTCTGAAACTCTGTATAAGAACGTTTTAGAATAGGGCGCCCCAACGTTTTGCGTCCCCCGAGCAGCTTGTGGGACTCAAAAGCGTTGGGGGCCCTCTATTCTAAAACTCTCTGGTGAGTTTGCCTCCGATGGCTTCCTTGCTTGGCAATCAGCGACACGAGATACGAGAATTGAGTAATTGTACGACTCGTATCTTGATTGCGGAGACATTTGGACGCTTCAGAGGCTGCACACCCACTTGTGGTAAAGAATGAAACCGTAAACAGGTAGTGCAGTGCTTATTCTTTCAGAGCGTTCGCGATTCGAGTTTCGTTTCACGTAGATGTAAATTACAACAACAACAACAACAACAACACCGTCATCATCACCATCATCACCATCACCATCACCATCATCATCACCATCACCATCACCATCACCACCATCACCATCACCATCACCATCACCATCATCATCATCATCACCACCACCACCACCACCACCACCACCACCACCACCACCACCACCACCACCACCACCACCACCACCACCACCACCATCACTACCACTACTACTATCATTATCATTATTATTGTGAATCGTTTTCTCCTTTCCAGTGAGCCGAGTAAATTCTTACGCGTTATGATTTTTCTGGATGATGTAATTAGGAGATGGACACGAGTTCTTAAACTGGATATCATTTCCTGTATCAAATAACCATAAACAGCAAATATAATACTAATGAAAAAAAAAACGACTTGTAGATGTTTTTTTTTTCTTTTCAAATGACGCTTTAGGGTAAGGGCGTGGTGTACTGCTCCAAGGACACTTGTTTTAAGGAAACATTGTGTAAAAGTTTGCTTACTCTTTACAGGAAATATAATTGTTCCAACTGTTTTCAGCATGTTCCTGCCAGAACGGCGCCAATTGCGATAAGGACACGGGCGAGTGCCGGTGTCTGCCGGGTTTCTCGGGCACCTACTGCGAACTCAGAGACGGTAAGTACAAGTTGTTTATTCCTCACTCTTTAGAACTAACACCGTCTCTTATGTGAAACTGCACCGCCCTGAAGTGTTAACACCCGACTCGACTTACAAACGTTGGGCGCAGTCCTTGCTGTTTCAAGAAAGTTTAGAGAACCTCCGTGCTTGAATGTCCAGGCTGCGAGCCACCAGCGCACCCGGAAGGCATCCTAGTAGTCACCATGGTTCCTGCGCATCTACCAAAGATCATCCACTACAACTGCCCCGCGGGTTTTAAGAGGATCGGCGCCGGTACCCTCAACTGCCAGAACGACGGCTCCTGGAACGGCATTCCTCCTTACTGCGGTGAGTACTCGGCGAGTCGAAGGAATATTAAGAACGCATGTTATGGAACTCTGGGCGTCGATTAAAAATTTTAACTGGACTAATCTCCACTCTTTAATCGATTAATTAATCTATTAATCGGTTTTGTTCATTTCCATGCATAATATGTGAAGAAAACAAAAGTTTAAATTTCACTTCATGTTTCTGACTGTGCAATAAACGTCGCCATGTACAATTTCGATTATGACTAAACCTCGATGTCTATAGTTGAGAACAAACCAAACACTCTTTCTCACAGATTATTACTTCACCTGCAGAGGCAATGAGGTTCGTTGGTATTCTCCGGCAAGAGCGAGATCCTTTGATGGTTCACAATAGTTTCTGCTGCGCTAAACGGATCCATTCGCACGACGTTCAAGTGGCCGGGCCACGTATAGCCTCCTGCACTTGTTTGGGGTTACAAATCTCGCCCCACCAGTCTACCTTAGGTCAAAATTATACATAAAGTTTGCCCCTCATACAAGTGTACTCGTCCACGCTTGCGTGGCGAAAGCGTTTAGGGATAAATTTTACTCTATTTTTGGTAGTCAAAATTTAACCGATTAATAGGTTAAAAACTTAATCGCGATTAAAGCATTAATCGTAGGTTAATTGATCAGTTGCCCAGCCCTAGCTAGAGCCTGGGCTTTTCCGTTAATTTCCAGTCATTTTCAATTTCTGTAACTTACTGTTGCGTGCTATATATACACTGCATGTATAGAGACTGATTCTGACCAGGCTCTGATTCTGACTACTTTGCTTTTCAGAGAGACAAGTCCCGTGTGCACCGCTGCCGGACGTCCCGCTCAGTTTGCCGCAGGTGCATCATGCCGGTGCCGGAGTTCGGGACATCCACCACAACGGCACGATCGTGAACTACGCGTGCGCGTCCGGATACGAACTCGTTGGCGCAAAGTCCCTGGAATGCCGCCAGGACGGCACGTGGTCCGCCGATGTCCCTCTCTGTCTCCATGGTAGGCCTTCCAGCGCACTGCCACTATACAGATCTGGTAGCCCGAGAGGACAAGACGAATGGAAGCCCCTGGTTCTTGTTCTAGGAAATGTACGAGCACAGTCGTCTGCTTCTCGCGGTGGCGGTCACGTCAGAAAGACGTCGAGCTCTGACTGGCTCTGATTGAAGGACAGTGGGCAGAGCTCGAAGCAAGCTGCCTTGAGGTCTACCCACTATCCTTCAATCAGAGCCAATCAGGGCTCGACGTCGTTCTGACGTCACCACAACTCCTGCAAAAGAAGCAGACGAACTTTCGCTCCGCATAGGTTTCTTCTAGCCTTCGCCCCCTGAATACGTCACTGGCTGGTTCTGACATTTCGCGTTTGAGTATGTCCGACCACATGACAGCTCCTTCACTTCCACCACGACGCGTTGCGCGGACCTCGGTTGCCATAGCAACCACCTTGTGGTATGCAGTCACTAGCGATCATAGCGCAGTTTGTCATTCTTAAACGCAGACATCTGAACCAGCCTTTACGCGCGCCTGACTATCATCGTAAAAAGGCGCGATTGTAATGATTTTAATAGCTGTTTATCGGTAAAATTCCGAGTCGACGACAGTGACGGCGACGCCCCTTTTTGCGTACACTCTCAAGAATAAAGGGTGTAAAAGGGTGTATCGTTACACCCTTCGTCCCATATAATACACCCCCAAACTTCAATTCGACGTACAGCGCCCTACAGTCGAACAGACGGCCCGAAATTTTACGAGGGGCTTGATAGCCGTATGGTACAACTTATTAAAATAGCTAATGCACGTTTTATTGCATAAAAAAAAATAATCGGGGTTTTCCTGGCCCTATTGTAAAAACTCGGTGTTTTCTTTCTGTGGTCTTTGATACGTACTTTAGATATTTAAAAAGTTATATTGCACCGTTATCAAGCCCCTCGTAAAATTTGGAGTCGTCTGTTCGACTATAGGGCCCTGTACGTTCGAAATGAAGCTTTGGGTTGTATTATACGATGGGACAAAGGGTGCAACGATAACCCTTTTACACCCTTTTTTTCTTGAGAGTGTAGCTTCACATCTTCTCGTAGGAATGTGAGCTCCATCACAACGCTTCAACCGGGCGTTTATTTGCGGTTTACCGTGATCTATGTCTGGGAGTGTGACGGGGCTGCTTTTTTCCAGTTTCAGAGAGGGAGGTTACCTGCTCCACCAAAGCCAACCAGATCTTGGACGAGTATAAGGACACCCCAGTCAGGTATACAAGACAAGCATTTTGGCATACACCATCGAGTAACCAGTGCTGCTCTAACAACCGCATCAGCGGTCTAACGATTTGGCAACCATTTTGTGAAATAATAGACTTTGTCCTGATCAGTAATCACTTGTAAGCAAAAAAAAAAAAAGAAGAAAAAAAAAAAGTCTTCTTTTTGTACATTGTCTGTTCAAAGTTTTTAACTTCTCAAAGCAGTCAGCTTTAGTAATGGCGGCTCCTATGCGGGTTGGTACGGCTCTGATGACACACGCACTTGGTGTCGTTAGAAGGGGGAAAAAGGTTATGGAGCAGAACTACTAGGCTTTCCTCCTTTTATGATACCATCGATTTTACGTGCCGTAGGAAGCAGACTACGCAGCAGCAACGCCATGCTTGAGGCTCGCGGCCTCAGGTGATTCGAAGCTCTCCAAATGCGACATTTGTCAAACCACCACCTCGTGGATTGATATTCACGTATAGTGACGCTCGTAATTTCACAACGACGTCATACTCATTTCGCAGACTGACGTGCATCGGTACTATTTTAACCATCTCTTCATACATCGCCGAAAAAAAAAAATGTTTGTTATTGATGGACATTGCAGGGTCCGCTGTCCTCCGGGCTGCGGACTGGTACCGGGTCCCGTGGTGGGGACGCATCAGTACCACATGGTGTCGGCGCTGTGCCGCTCCGCCGTGCACGCCGGTCGCGTTAACAACGCCGGCGGCGCCGTCCATCTTCAGGCCGCCGGCGCCTACGCGGACTTCCTGCCGTCCACGGCTCATGGCGTGTCCTCTTCCAAGTGAGAAACCCGCTCTCACGAGAGTGATAGCTCGTATACACTGGAAAGCCGCCGCCACTCTGCAAAACACAGCTTAAAGAAAAAGAAAAAAGAAAAGAAAACACGATCGCGAGTTTATTTTTCCAAAGAACACGGAGACAGCCAATCGCGGCAAAAAAAACAGAAGGGTACCAGCGAATGACGAAGCAAAAATATCGTGGGAACAATGAACGTGACGTTTCATCTTGCTCGATTTTTCCCCCGCGCACATCGCATCTTTCAAGTTTTCATTCTATTCCGAGTTTCGTCGTTCGCCGGGATCTAATGTTTTGCCGTGATCGGCTCTCTCTCCGTGTTTTGCGGGAAAGTGAACTCACGTGCGTTTTTTTTTTAGAGCGTATGCGGCTACCGCATGACAACGCAAACCTGATTGTCTAACGTATTCCGCAGTGTGTTCCCCCAGCCAATCAAAACATAAAACCAGATGATGCTGAAATCTCACTGGCCGCGAAGCGTTAGTAAGAATCTTCTCTCTCTCCGTTTCTTCAATGTCAGTGATTACTACTTTGAACCAACGAACGCCTATAGCTTCTTGGTCAGAATACAAAGTAGCCGCGTCCCTTATACAATGTTGTCTCTTTCGTCTTAATTAAATATAGTATTAATGTCTCTTTTTTTTTTTTCAGCATTACGCCATTATACCGAAGTTTCGAGAACGGAAAGGGGTGGCCAACTTGCGATGTAACCCATATTCTATTTCAGCTTTTCCAATTTGGGTACCAGTTTCAAGTTTGTCACGGTGGACGATTCTCAGTGGCGGATACCAGAAGAAGGCGAGTATTGTGCAGGCCTTCTGCACCAACTCCATTGCAGTTAGCGTGGAGCGCAGATGACGTGTAGAACATTTATGACGCGACCGAAGCTTCCGTTGCATTTTTAGTGAATCAATGCTGAAGCCACTATCCGAAGGTTGAATCGGCGTACAAACATTCCTGTCTCAGAGAAGCGCAGGCTCCTCCTTTGAAGCAGCTTCTGCTTAATGCCTTCTGAATCGCCTTCTGAATCAAAATAATAATGTAACAAAAATCGTAAAAAAAAAAGCTTTTACAAACTTATCTCGCGCGAACGATTGATCCTTGATCATTGTCACTACATTATTTGACTAATTCACTGACGGCATGCCATTCGGCATTATCTAACCCAGTGAAAGCATACCTAACGCCAAAAATGATTGTTTGTTCCACAGGAGCACACGATAGTCGGTGACAGGTTAATAACCTAGTGGACGCTTCTCCTTCAGTGCGAGCTTTCTGGCCTTGAGAACACTTCGTCGCACGTGGAGCACTGGGTTCCTGTCACCGACTCTAGTAGTGTTGAAGAAAACAACTTCACATTCATCTCGGACTGACTTTATAGATGACCGCTGCTGACATTGGCGGTCAATACAGATTCAAGTCGAGGCTGCGCTTTAACCTTCAGCCACGTGCTTCGACGTCGTAACCTTGTTGAACGCAACCCGGCTCTCGTCGACTGCAAGAATCGCTATCCGCTTCTCTTGGTCAAGTGGGGATCCGTTTCTCCCGACTGATAAACGGCAGAGCGTCAGGCTCACTTGTCAACACATTTTAGATTTTCATTTGGGGGGAGGGGGGGGGGGGGGGGGGAGGGGAGGGGAGGGCGGGGAGTGCAGTTCCGCTTTTTGCTTATTAATGATAGCAGGAAAACCCTGGAACACCAGTGGACTTTTCAAGGTTTTCCCGTGGGAATTCCTAAAAATCCGATTACACGTTTTCTTTTCTTTTTTTTTTTTTTTTTTGCGCCCTTTTTTAGTTTGTTGCAGCTTTGCTGTATACGTATATTTATTGTAATCATACTCCTTTCTTTAACCATGTGTTGTTTTTTCATCGAGTCTTGTTTTATGCGATTCATACTAAAATATATTATAAATAGACCAACACATTATTTTCACGCTTATATGTTTCGCAGCTTTAGTGGTGTATATAAAGGCTGGAACACATGTGCAAAAAATCAACCGAAAATTGCGCGAAATTCGGAGCACGCGAAAATTGTTTCATGCTATCTTCGAGAAATGATGCTGCACGTAAATGGAAGATATGGTTTCGTTAAAGAGCATATATAAGATTTCGATGCGATGAACACCGGCCCGCGATTCGTTTTTCAAACAATGAAGTGGAACTGATTTTTTATGTTTCAAAATTCGTGCGATTGTTGCATGGTTTTTTACACGTGTTTTCTTGCCGTAAAGGGGCCGTGCAACAATATTGATTAAGAATGTTTCTCATCTTAGACAAACTTACTGACACTAGTGGGACCGAAGAATACTCGCACGCAATGCCTTTGACTAGGAAGCTTCTTTTTCGCCTTGTAATTTCAAGAATAAGGCGAACGCTCTCTTTTAGTCTCTCCCCTTCGCCAAACTTGATGACAAAGTTGTGGGGTCGCATTTCTGGCGTTGTCAACAATGGGATCCCCAGGATTTCCTAATCAAGCTTCGCCATTCCCGCCGTGACGATATTTGCATGCGGCCCACACAGTGGACACGAGCGCCGTGTGAGCTCTCGATTTGGGCTCGTGGCCATCGATACCTCGACGTGCATGAGTGGAACTCGGCGCATGCCCTGTGCTCTGCCAAACCCTGCGCGTGGCTAGGATCAAACACTGGCGTTTTATAATCGGCTCCAGGTCACATGGCCGCTTTTCTGGCTGTGAGTTGAGGGGGTGAACGCTGCTCGTATTTCTCCATTTCCTTTCTTTCTTTCTGCGACTGCCATTGCGCGAAAAAAGGAATGTGCGTGTTTTATGGGTTGTGAATGTCAAGGAATAATTCTAAGCGATATTTACTGAAAGCACAAGAATTGTTACATCGCCCCTTTAGTTGATTTGTCCCAGCTAACGTATTTATTGGTGAGGAAAATACAAATAAGTGTTGTTGTTTGTTTAACGCTAATAACCAGATCACGTGACATGTATTGGTGTTTTGCCTTACCAATAAAGGCGGGGGCTGAAGACCAGCCTTTCACACCATTGAAGGACTGAAGGAGTGAAAAAAAAAAAAAGGTTAAGTGTAACTCGACTCTCGATTATGAACGAATGGATGTACCATTCGCTTGAATGAAAACATTGAGAAAGTGAAACCCGCAATGATTTCACAATTTATTTATGAGGAATAGCCGAAAATAGGCGTCCCTTTCATTCCTTCGGTTCCTTTATGTCTGACCTGAACTGAAATTCGACAGAGATACTCAAGACTGCTTACGGGTAGGAATGCGAAAGCATTCCTACCCGCAGCGCACTCCTACAAGCAGCGTGCTACGTCTTCCTATCGCGCACGGCGCTGCGGCGGTAACATCAGGTGCGGCGAACCCTGCCGGCTTCACGGCGACTTCCGTGACGATGCATCTTCGTGGCTGTGCTTTTCTTTGCGTTTTATTTCTGAAGCGCATCCGCTTTGACCTTGAGCGCATCCTCCCCGAACGCTGGAGAGGAGGCAACCTCCTCTGCTAAAATGGAAAGAGTAGGAAGGAGCTTCCCCTGAACTCTTGACCTGCCACCGACTATAGAATGATACTTAAAAGCAATGGACACTGACCGGGGTATGTTTCTCTATTTGAGACTTCGCAGCCTCAACTTTGTTCCCAAGACCGCTGAGAACGAAAACTTTGACAGCGTGAAACGAACCGTGCTATGTCGGCTATGCAGGGGTTTATCCACGATTCTAAATCTTGGTGGGGTGAGGGGGGAGGGGTTGGGGGACTGGGGGTGTGTGTATACCATAGGTTATGTAGCCTATAGGTTCGTTTATTACTCTGTATAAGAAATTCGGGGGTGGTGGTACTCAGCCTGGTGGTGTGTATAAATCACTAATGCTATGCGAGTCGTGTAGCACTGGGATTTCATGTAATGTGACCCGGGACTTCCCTTTATGCAGGCTGTCCCCAAACATGGATGGACGCTGGAAGTGCTTGCCTTTACGCTGCTCAGCGGAGCCGGCCCTACGACGCTAGTCGCAACCTCTGCAGAAACCTTGGGGCTGAGGTTCCCGCCACCCGCAACGACGACAATGCCACGATGGCCCTGCTCTCAGAATTCCTCGGAGCCAAGGGTACGCCACTCCTAGAACATAGAATGTGCTGTTCTTCCAGCGATGCTATGAACATTCCTGGTTGTTCAGTGGATAGCGAACCTAAGGAAGCAGATGCAGTGCCACCGTAATAGGCTACCTTATTTATAAGACCCAGTGGAATTTCACAAACGATTTTTCGTTTATGTTATACGATAACGATCGTAATATGCGCGAGTATTCGGTTGGCATCATCTGCTCGCTGTAATCTAGTATAGCTCGTTGGTCGAAATGTCACCTGGCCGCTGTAATATGCATTGCGGTGGTCGAAACGCACCACCTTCGTCTATACTACTTGGAATATATTGCTCCCGGCAAATGTAAAGTAAGACCGACTAGCGACATTGTTCTCAGTAAGAAAGCAGCCCGATAACATCAGTGGCGACCATCGACGATCCAATTGAGCTTAAAACAGTCTCAGTACATGGGTGGGGTGCTGCTTCAGTTATTCGCTTTAATGACCTTATTTTGTTTCTTCCAAAGGTATCGGTGCCACCTGGCTCTCAGACCGCGAATTCCAGTCATATGGCGTGGACTTGAGGAGCAACCGGAGCTTGCCGTCCAATGACTCCTGCATCTCTCTCAACGCCCAGAATACCAAAAATCCCCAGGTGGTCATGCAGCCTTGCTCGCAAAGCCTGCCCGTTGTCTGCTCGGCGCTCAAGACCTTGAAGCTTGGTATACGAGTGATTCTTTCTTCTATTAAGTCAAAATCAACAGTTATGTATAACAATGTCCACTCCAGTGGTTCAAGTAGCTTCACTATTTCGTAGGTGGAGCAGACTCGTCAAGATTTGCGAATTCCACGGCACTAAAATGTATAGACGTGGTCGCATTGCTTGTTGGTACCACGTAGGGGCGGTAAAAACAATCCTTTTCCCCTATCTGTGAGCGACATCTTCTAGAAATTCGACATCAACACCTGCGTGCACTCCTTTCACGGGCCCCTACCCGGTTGTGCTACGTGGCAAACGCACTCTGGTTCTTAAAGGGGCCCTGCAATGACTTTTTGACTGGTTTTAATTTGCACCGAACCTGAGCGCACTGAACTTAGTAACTTAATCAAACTTTTCTTTTCTCAAATTTCGCTTTATTTTAAAAGTTATAGGCGAATTAGAATTACAAAAACAAGCAAAAAATAACTTCCTTCATGACGTAGTAGGTCCTGGCTTGAGTGGCCGTGAACTAGAGGGGGGGGGGTAGTGAGCTCATCGAGCGTTCACGGTTGCCGCACTCCGGGTCAACGGCTCGAGAGGGCGCCACTAAAGCATGTGTTGGATAGGCTGTATGACGCGGGCGGCCGGGGCGGCTCGCATTGCATTTGCTGCGCGATTAAAGACTATTTCGGCATAACACTTCTTTGGCCACAAACGACAGCAAACACGGGGTAAAGATCAGTTCAGAACGGGAGCCACTTCGCGCTACCGTACCGCCAAATGGCCAAATCGCCAGCAGGGCCCGCGCCGAAGGCCTTCGGGACGCTCGGTATCGGTCGGATCGTTGAGCCGGTATACGACCGCAGCGCCGCCGCGTACATCCGGGACTTTTCTACGCTGGCCGTTCGTCGTAGCCTCATCCCACTAGTTCTTTCTAGTATGCGCCGTTTTTTCCGCCGCTTGGTGCCGGATATGTCGATGGGTCTTTTCTTGTTTCCGTACTTTATAAACTGCATTTGTTTCTTTTTTGATCTAAAATACTGAACAAAAACTTCTTTTATAAATAATTGAAACGGTTCGCGCCACTTATATTTTGTATTTCGACTACGAAAAAGCTTTTAGCGGCTCTGACCAGTAGTAAGCCTAGGACCAAACACGTCACATTTTGCGCGCTTTCGGTACCGCAGGTCGCCCTCGTCGGTGGAGGTGGTTTCCGCGTCGTCCGGTTAAAATATGACGCACTGATATTTAGTTACTCTCTCCGTGCCCGCTGGCTTGCCCTGACCCCAAGAGACGTAAAAATTGCAAAAAAGGTAGTTGCTTAAATATGATTGCAGGGCCCCTTTAAAGCATGAAATGCTTTTTTCACGCTACCCAATATTTCGTCCGTCCGTTCCTCCGTCCGTCTGTCCGTGCGTTTCCCCCTAAATTTAGCGGGGAAACTGGATTGCTGGTTAGCTCACGTGACGTGAATTGAGGTAACGTGATCCTAAACACACATTCAGTTTCTCCGCTAAATTTAGCGTGAAAATTGATGTCACGTGAGCTATGCACCAATTCACTTTCTCTACTAAATTTAGCGGGAAGTTTGATGTCACGTGACCTGACGTCACGAGACCTATACGCCAATGTGTAGTTTGCCCGCTGAATATATCGGGGAATTTGATCAAATTCAAGGTTCTTTGCTCCCCGAAATGACAATTTAATGTGTTCTAAATCGCTTGGAAAAGATCGCACCTTAAATACTGTATTTCATGCAGGACTTGAGAGATAATTTTTTTTTTTTTTGTTTCAATTGTTTGCTCGCTTCTCTACACGGCCATCCTATCCAGTGTACCGCAAGCACCGAACCATGTTGAGTTGATTAATAATTTTGGTAAGGCGGTTTACCCTGAAATTAACGAATCGGAGCACGGATTTGTTGGCGTTTGGCACCATTGTCAACTTTGCTGGAGGTTTTGATGTGCGCAGTTATGTGGCATAGATTTGTTTAACCATCTAAATGGTACGTTTCCACCGACAGTTCAGTGCGAAGATCCTGGTTCCATCAAAGACGGTTCGGCCCTTGTCGAGAAGTCAGGGTCTTACGGAAGTTTCCTGGAGGGCAGCAGGATCGTGTACTCCTGCAAAGAACTCCGCTACCTGAGTGGGCAGGCGACCATCACCTGCACTTCGAACGGGACGTGGAGCGCCGAGAAACCCCGTTGCATCCCCGGTAATCCGTAGTACACGCACCAACTGCACAATGATAAATGTAAAGCGCTGGGTTTCAAATTTCGCATGGGCAGAGGCCGTTCTATACAGTCGAATCGAATGTGAAAGAGAACGTGGGAGCGTGGACGATGGGGATGATGATGATGATAATGATATTGCGACGGTGTTCTTTGAATTGGATGGTTTTAAATCGAGTCGTGATCGCTCCTCGAAGCTTTCCGACGAGTGTTTAGGAACGTAAATTCGCCTGCCGCTGACGCTTTGGGAAAGCTGTTGGCAGCGAGTATAGAACGTACGTTACGGTATATGTATCACCCGTGGTAGACGATCGTGTTATTTATATATCTGACGTGACTGTTGACCTAAAATAATAATTATAAAAAAAAAAAAAAAAATGTAACGTGGAACTCTGGTAGCTGCATTCCTCACGCGTGACAAACCAGACTCTTGATGCGGTGCCGACTGTTTTTATTTGATAATTTTCGCCAGAGACGCTTGGAGCACGTGTACTGCGAGCCGTTTCTGAACTTGTGCTCTGCATCAAACCCCAAATCTGCCTACAGAAAACTGGAGACCCCAATTCGTCTCTGGAAATTTGCAGTGGTCACGTGCGAGGAACCGGGCCTTCCGGATCATGGCACCATTCGGTTCCTGCCTCCCATTCGCGGTGGCGATCCAAGGAGAGGTCCCGTGAGAGGGTAACGTCTGCTTTTCGAACCCGTTTTTGACTATAGTATGCAAATCTGCTGCCAGATTTGGCGCTCAGAACATGTCGGATCCCTTTCGTTTGTATTTTGTACATCGTTTAAAATTAGAGCATCAGGAATGCCCTAGAGCAGTTCACGTTTTTTTTTATTTTTTATTAATGAGTCATTGAAGCCATGAATCGGGAGAAGAACACATAAATACACGCGGCAGAGCAAGGGAGAAGCGATCGCTCTAATTAATGGTCGTGCTTTTCCGAAGAACACGCCGTCCACCACTCCGGAAGTAGCTCACGCGATGCAACGCTTCCTCTTTCTCTCTCTCTCTCCCTCTCTTTCGCTTTCTTTGTCTCTTACGCTTTTCATGTGCTGTATTTCACTCTGTAGTTAAAGTTACCTTCATCTATTTGACTCGAATCGAGGGTGCTCGTAATTGATTCTGGGTGCTCGAGGAAACGCCCTTGCGAACGTTGTAGAAGTGAACCGCACGTTCTGCGGGTTCAGAGCTACTCAAACTTTGCGTCGCCTCGGATCCCCCCCCCCCCCCCCCCCCCCCCCCCCCTCCCCCCTTCCCAACTATCTTAGAGCCTAGAGGTCAGTCGCGAAGCCCCATTGAATGCGTCTATACAAAACCAACGTGCTACGCCCTAAAACGGAGAAAGTTGAAAGCGTCAATCCAGTTAAATAAAAATCACGTATGACAGAATTATCTACGGCAGGCCTCAAGAGTGTTCGAATCATGTTTGATGTATACAGATGTGTACCTCGAACGTGTCGGCAGACAGTTTTTGTGTGACCAATGGGACCGTCATACAAAGAAGGCCTCAGACAGTGTCACGCACGCACGCACACACACACGAACGTTCCGCAGTTTAGGAACCGCTCCTCTAGAGAAGCACACATTTTGGTTATTTTCTATGCCGTGCTCGCGTGCAGAGATGCGTGATTCGCGGTCGACTGGTGGACTCTTTCAGCGAAATGGGAATTGTTCACGGAGTGGAAGGAACCGAAGATCGTCGCACATGTGAGCGCTTTACCGCCCAACAAATATATATATACTTTTTTTTTAGGTAGCGAAGGTGCATGTGGGCGCGGGTTAGCTGGCGAACATTGAACATTGCGATTAAACCGCGACTATATATAGGGCAAAGGGGGACGCGAATGTGCCTGTTTGTTTCGTCCCTTTGTGTCGTTTTCTCAGGTCTCGGGTGTATCACTAAATGCGGAGTTCGATCTCACCGAGTGCACCATTTGTGGTACAAGCACAAAGAGTGGACGAGTCTGAAGAATTTTTAATTCTTTGCTCTTGACGAATGCGGCGATGCAGGTACATGCATCTCCGTACTGTTCAACGTAAAACGTGAATTCTAGATATTTTTTTCGTCTATCGCTCCCCCCGGAAGCTTGCAACGCAGGCAATGTCTGTCTACGGCAGCCAGCGTCAAGTCATCCAGAACATCAAGGCTGCGAAAGGCTCTACTTCGTTTCAACCTCAGTCCGTGCGCATCCGACGCCACGAGGTGACAGGACCAATCAAACGGCGTGAAAAACGCAAGTTATATACTGGGCCTTCAACCATGTACAGGGTGCCCCACCCCCCTTTCAAAAAAAAAAAAAAAATGACAAAGTACTTTTATCTTAAAAACACATACGCGCACATTATATATATATATCAGTGTGCCGAACCGAAAAAAATACGGGTTCGGTTACGGTTCAGGTTCAGGTAAATTTATTTTGTTCCGGTTCAGTTCCGGTTCGATTAATTAGATCCGCGAACCGGTTCGCGAACCGGTTCGGAAATTATAAATGACAAATTGCAACATCAAAATAAATTACAAATAAAACATCTGAAATCAGCACATACGAAACGGGATACATCGTAGTGTAAGGCTCAGGGATTTCTACCAGGAATGGTTTCTTTATGTGCACTCAAAGGTTACCTCACCGACGTTTACGCATTCGGACTTCATCTAATTGGGTCCGACGCAGTAGCTGTAAAATCCGCGACCTCCTTACAAACCCACTTACAAGTAGAACTCGCTAACTATCCCGCCACCTCGGCGTGTAAGCAATTGAAGGAACAGTGGGGAGAAAATACAGCTTTCTTTATTTGAACTAGCCTTCAGTAATTCAAATTAGACCCTTAAAGAAGTTTTCATTAAACAAGATACGGAATATGAAAAACACTTCACCGAACGCAACGCCAGAAGGACGTAATATGATACATATTAAAATAGAAGAGTTCGCTGTCCCACAAATATGTTAGCTTCTAAGTGCCTATACGAAACCGGATGCATTATTATCAAACTCCACAGCCTTTTCTTTTCTCATTCCGATGGAAGCAAGCTTCAAGAACTCGCGCGTTCTAGAAACGTGTTATGAAATGAGCACACAGCAGCATTTAGGATTTACGAGATTGTAGGAAAAAAAAATCCCGTGACGCGATTTTTTTTTTTTTTTTTTGCACAGCCTTTCAATTTTCTTTCTTCCGTGCAAGCCGCGACCAGCGCAATACTGGTTTCTATGTCAAGATTCATGGATGCAGCGTTTGCCAAGATTCATGGATGCAGCGTTTATATTCCCAAGACTGAGTGGAGAAGAAAAATATGTAAGCGAGGTGTGTGTCAGTTGACGGCACTTAAAAAACAAATGGCATTGATAGCACATTCATTGTCAACAGCGCGTGGCCGAACCGTTTTGACATGAGCCGGTAACCGTTATTTTTTTTCCGGTTCAGTTCCGGTTCGGGTTTATCGCGATAACAATATAACGGTTCGGGTTCGGGTTCAGTTCCGGAAAAAATACCGGTTCGGTTCCGGTTTTCGGTTCGGTTCGGTCCCGGTTCGACACCCTGATATATATATATATATATATATATATATATATATATATATATATATATATATATATATATATACACGCATCGTTGAACGCTCATTTTCCGCCCTGATGAATACCAGTGGCGGTCTGAACCAGACGCCAAAGTTTCAGAACTGACCGTTATCTCATTCAAAAGTTATCAGTGATTTTCTGAAATTTTAAATTGGAAAATAACGGCCGACGCAGCTCTCGAATACATGGAGCTGAATTGCGCCAGTTGCCGAAAACGGGAGAAAAAGGGACCCATTTTCCCATCGAAAGCTGTACATGACTGTTCAGAAATGGTAGAGCACGTGCAGAATCATGACCAACAGCATGTTAGTGCATTTTTTATGCTGCTTTTTGGTCCGATCAGGTCGTCGCGTCGCTTGCGACTGGACTTGTAGGGAAGCCAAGTATAGTTCCGTATCTTTGACCCTCAACCACTGGTAGGACGACTCGACAATTTCTAAGGTCGTCGCCTCTCGCAGAAAAAGCCGGGCGGGCAGCGGGCTGGTGCGGCTGCAGCGTCCGCTGAGCCTGAGCTCGACAATGTACGACAATGCGGACAGCGAGGAGCAAGGCGCTTCGGCTGTGGTGCTGCCTCCGGGTCACTACCGCGTCGGCTCCCGCGCGGAGTACGGCTGCCTGCCCCAGTACGAGATGACGGGCTCGTCCGTGCGCCGGTGCCTCTCCTCGGGCGAGTGGAGCGGCGTACCGACCACATGCATTCCGGGTAAGGTCCCGCTACGAGAAACACCCCACACAAACGATGACATCTACTTCTACCGCGAGACCCTAACCAGTAGACAGCTATCAGCGTTAACGTACCACACAAAGACCCCATGCTTGGATTATATATCTATTTATCCAGACAATTTGAGGAAGAGATGACGAGGTGGGACCTTAGTAGTTTAAGATCATCAATTTTTTCATCGGCCTCGTCTCGAAATCGCGCGTTACCACGACGCGTTTGAAATCCTGAACATCCCAAGTGCTTAATTTCGTTCTCCTTTATATATATATACCCCTCGTCTGCACCGGTAGCGCCATGCTCGATAGGTCAGGGTTATGAGCGCCTTCCTCCCGGACTCACTTTGCTCGCAGTGTGTGGCCGATCGGATTCGCCCAGAAGCCCGCTCATTTGGAACGGCAACGCATCCGACCTGGGCCAATGGCCGTGGCAAGCCGCCATCAGCGTCCGGAATGTGGGAAGCGACGACGACGCCAAGGAGGACGCAAAGAAGGACGAGTGGGTGCTCAACTGTGGCGGCAGTCTTCTCTCCGAAAGCTGGGTGCTGACCGCGGCCCACTGCGTCACCTACGAGTCTTCGCGCACGGTCATCCCTAGGGACATTCTGCGGGTGGCCATGGGAAAGCACTACCGGCAGAACGACAAGGACGACCAGCACGTTCAAGTCAGACAGGTCGAACGTCTCAGTCGCTCTCCCTGCTACACCGCCGCTCAATGGCGTACCTGTGTCGTTGTTCGCTCGTGCTTTGGATGATTGCATGTTTCTGCTCGAGCGCGAGTGTAAGTAGGTACAGATGCGTGCGTATAATGACGTCAGTTCGAGCGTCTAAGCGTCGACCGATCTTCTTGAGAGTCTCTATCTCAGTCCGAAGGCACTTCATGTGAAGGGTTTGTCCAGCGAAATAAGGGGACGCTGGTGCTAGAATACTCGAACACATTTCCTTAATGTTTGACTCTCTCTATAATTGCACTGCTAACGTACTCACACACAATTATTTATTTCTAAATTGTGCAGCCCAAGAATGCTGGTATCTAATTAAACCGTAAGCGACATGACATCAGTACTTATGTCGTAAGGGTGCCTGCAACGTGATAGGCACTCTTACGCCGGTCACCGTGACACTTGTTAGTGTGACGGTGAGACTTGGTCGTTACTGAGCACCTGACGTTAACACAGTTTTGTACCACTTGACAGGTACGGGAGATACACGTGAACTTCGACTACGATCCCAACTCGTTCGAGAATGACATCGCGCTGCTGCAGCTGGAGGAGCCGGTCGAACTGAGCCCCAGAGTTCGTCCCGTGTGCCTGCCGTCGGACCGCTCGGCCCGGGTCCATCTACAGGAAGGCGCGCTGGGCGTGGTAAGAGCACTGCGCGCGTCTGTCGCACCAGTATGCAGTGCACCTCCCTGCGTCGTTCTCCTGATTTCAAAAGAGCGGTTTCTTCCCGAGAAATGAGAACGTCTGGAAATCAGACCCCTTGTCGAAATTTCCTCTTATTTCACGAGCCCTTGTGGCCTCCTTTAGCTTCCACCACGCCAGAAGACGTTAAGTAGTTTACGACTTCCTAGATCGTATACCCAACTTCTCCCCCCGAGACGTATTTTGAGAAGCGCCGAGCGCGGACGCTGTGTTTTCGCGATGCTGTGTCCACGATATGTAGCTTAATTTTCAAGTAAGAAATATTCTCGGGTGTCTATTCCTGAAATGATTACGGTGCGGGCGTGATTTGCGTTCGATGGCACGTTAGTATATATTAGAGTTAACGTTTGCAACTGCCTGGCGGCATTGCATCCTTCGCTATTGTAGAGGAATAGTTTGGAGTCAGTGTAGTACGACTGCTAAGCTGGAGTCTTCAGCGTACGACAGGGTGACTCCAATGGAACATGCTTAACACGCCTCGGGGTTACAGTTGGGGGACACGTCTCGGGAGCAGTTTGGAGGGCGGCTGCACCACAGTGTGGTGCAGCGTCCCTCCAACTCGGGTTACGCTTCTCCCCTCAACAAGCGAGCTCGGTACTGTTCCGACCGATCAACCCCGTGTCCGCTTCGCAGGTGACCGGGTGGGGCCTGACAGAGACTGGCGAGTACGCGGGGGTCCTGAGCGAGGCCGTGCTACCCGTTGTTCAGAACGAGAAATGCCAGAAGGCGTACGAGACGGCGGGCCTCCCGCTCACCATCAGCGAGGCTATGTTCTGCGCGGGACATGCCAACGGGACGTCGGATGCCTGCAGCGGCGACTCCGGCGGACCCATGGTCTTCGTCGACGACACCGTTACGACGGAGAGGCGATGGATTCTGGAAGGCGTAGTCAGCTGGGGCAGTCCCACGGGGTGTGCCGTGGCCAACCAGTACGGAGGCTTCACCAGGGTCCACTCTTTCCTCAACTGGATACGCCAGTTCGTCTGAGTTCATCTCTCATTGTGCAGTCCCAGCTCCGCACCTCCGGCCAAGGAATTTGGATAACATCGGGTTGGTGCCGTGTTTTGGCTGCGACTGCCTAGAATGCACCATATCATTAGAATCTTGAAACGGCTGAAGTAATTATGCGTTGTAGAAGAGTCATGACACTATGATTTTCAAGTGTATCTGGTCAAGCGTTGAAAAAAAAAGCCCAAAACACGTGTTTTACTTTTTCACTTTAAATGCAAGCGTGGCGGAAGTTGCAAGAGCGAGCTCCGTACTTTCAACGTCCCTGCCAAGTACCCGCAGTAATTCAGTGCGAGCATCATTCAAGGCAACATGGTCGGACTTGTAGCTTGGACTTCGCTCTCATATAAAGTGAAACAAACTATAGTGGGAATGTACTTTGAACCATACACTCACAGAGAAGAGGGAATGTTAATGGACGCGTAACAACCAAAAGCCTCGTGTGAGACTTTCTTCCTTAGGCATCGTTTTTTCGTCGCTTCTCACGTTCCGGTTTCAAATTTCAACCCCCAACGTTTGCAAGTTTTATTTTTTTTTTCTTGTAATGGCCGGTAGCAGATTTCTTCCGTATTAGAGAACGAAAAAGTAAAATGTGTGGGCTCAGAAACGAGGGCACCTTAGCGCGGAGTATTGTTCGCTGCGCATGCTAGAAGCGCTAACTATCTGCTTTGGTTGAAGCCTCATCGGCTGCTCGAGGGCTCGTGCAGCGAGTGCTCCTCAAGGCTACCCGCTCGCGCTTGCACATCCTTCGCAGTTAGTCCATGCTAAAGTTAGTCGAGGTATAGACGATTGCAAGCAAGTCGACTGGCCGCCGCCATTTCTCTACTCGTGCAGACAAGCTAATGCAATTGCAAGCTTGCCAAAGCTATGTTCACGCGCAAGCTGAACGTGCTTGCACGCATCGGGCACCAGCAGGAGCGCGATACTTGCAATTGTTTATAGGAAGTATTAAAAAAAAATTGGGTTGTGTGGTATGTTTATACAGCCTAGAACTTGGTCTGCCTCACAGGGGCGACGAGTCTCCCAGCTGTAGATGAGCAATTTAGCCAGTGCAGTACAACCGCTAGCCTGGGGTCTTTAACGTGCACCACGCGGTAGTGATACACGACCGCACGCCGGTACGATGCTCATCCAGATCGAAACGGGCAGGGGTGGGGATTGAACCCAGAATCCCTGGGTTCTGCAGCGCGAGCTTTCGCTCCACGTGCTCCTAGGAAGTATTCACTGGCGGCCATAGCTGTGTGCGCGACTGCTGAGCGCATGCTGATGGCGAGCTTCCACAGTTCTTTTGTAACGTGCATTCCGCACCCTCAAGATTGCCGGTATTAGCAGCCTATTAATGTCGGCTCGTTCAGAGCACGCGCTCTAGACATCACTCACAAATATGGCGCTCAGTGAATACTCCTTATAGAATTGCACCGTCTGAGAATTGTTTACTCCTCCCAAATGAAAGTTTATTTCTTCGCGCGTTTGGGCTGCTTAAGTGATATCTGAGCGACATGCCGGTTTTTCATGCACGTAAGATTTTATGCTATATTTTTGTGCATGGGAATCTCGCGTACCTCTTGTAAATATCGGCTCGATGAACCAAACAATTTTATGAAATAAGGCAGTGTTCAATAAATGCCTCACATGCCTTCTGATAATCAACTTCCATGGCTTCCTGTACATTACCGCTTTTCAACCTTTGCCGTTTTCTTTGTGTATTCAGTTTTTTTTTCTATTTCTTTCTGCAAAGCTTTTCTGATGACCTGAGTGTATGAAATTAATTTGCCGTGTTTGTTTCGCGATGAACGAACTTCCAGGGTTGATAGGTGGCTTGGTTGCTTTGAGCTCTGTGAACGTGGTACTAGTCTTATACTGTACACCCGTGAGCGATATGAAGGTGAACAGCCCTCTTCTTGTTTTTGACGCTCCTGCAAGTTTTGGAACAAGGCTCTGTTCCAGAAGAGGGCTAGAACGCAAAGTTTAGACCCCCAAGCCACGTACCATTTGAGACGTTGAGAGTTAATACTGCTTTAGGGAGCCGTAAAACAGGCAAGAAACCGCGTAAGGTGTTCACCTTCATATTGCCGGCAGGTGTGCATGCGCGACGTGATATCTGAAAACTCGGCTATTTCTCTTGTTCACTTTATGTTTCATTCTCACCAAATAGCTGAGCTTTCGTGTAGGGCATTTTCACGTGGGCTGTTTCTAGACAGCAGGCCTTGCGCTGCTGGTCTGTCGCCAAAACAGCACGCTGGTTGTTCAACGTCGAAGAAAGAAATAGCGACCGCCAATGTTGCTCGACGAGGCTTTGAAGAGGGTTCGTCGCAAAGCTGACTGCGGTGTTTTCAATTGCGAACGCCTGATTTACAGTGAACTATTTCGTTCGTGTGTGCGGTATTTGTGCGTGTGCACTTGGGATGAGTGAAGTTCCTACTTTTCATGTAGCTTTTACAACTTTTTTTTTTCTATCGTGATCTTCTATCGGTGATGACTCTTTTGATTGAACAGATCACCTGAATGATATCGGTGGAAATTTGAAGGTAATTTTCAGGTTTCATTTATTCGTTCATCTATGCATGCTGCCCTAGTTTCTTTAACAGCCCTTCGATGCTAAAAAAATGTTTTTTTTTTATAAGTTAATTGGTGGTTTAAAACCACTTCCTACTTTTTCGTTTAAAAGTATCTGAAGGACTTAAGCGATGAGCTTCTTCAAAAAAAAATTCGAGAACTAGGAAAATGACTTCATGGTGAGTTCTAAGTCAAATATGACGAAGACATCACGTACTCGCGAAAAGCCCGGTAAAATCGAGAGTACTGTGCCGTGTCAAAGAGAGCCAACTGCCATTTGTGTTGCGGCCAACTTTTATTGTCGCGAGTTGTTCTCTCTACACACTCTAACAAAACCCCGTGCCTCTACTTTCCCGCGCAATACTTGGAGAGCCAATCACCGCAACCTACGGAGGCAGCTCAGCGAATGACGATGCCGAAACACATGTTTAGGCCAAAAAAACGCAGTCTTAGTTGCGACATTAAGCAATGCAAGCGTGACGTTTTGCATTGCTTAATGTCACAACTAAGACTGCGTTTTTTTGTCTAAACATATGTTTCGGAACCGTCATTCGCTGAGCTGCCTCCGTAAGCTGCGCTAATTGGCTCTTCAAGTGTTATGCGGGAAAGTAGACGCACGGGCTTCTTTTAGAGTGTAGTCACTGACAACGCAAGAAACGCAGGAAGTGGCACGTTATCTTCACGCGTCTTGTTTCCTGATTGGTTGTTCGGCGTTCTTATCGGTTAATGGCGCAATCTCATTGGCTGTGGAGCGATAACCAAATGATCGGGGCTCGCCACATTCTGCGGTTCTTAAGTTGTCGGTGACTCTACCAATTATTGATACCGTATTTACTCGAGTAATAGCCGCACTGTGTATGAAGAAAACCTGAGGGTTCGCTTTTCCGCGGAGCACGAAGATTGCCAATCAGCGCGATCGACACCATGATTTCAGCTGTTTACAGGACAGAGATAACTTCTTCGTGCGAAGATACCATCTGTGAAGATTGCATTTGTATGGAGAATCGTGTTCTCCATCTGGCCATTTGCTATGCTATTTATGCGCAACGCGATGATTGGTTGTATATGTATTCTGTGGGAAAGTAGACGCAAGGGCCTTGTTCATAAATAGTGCGGCTATTACTCGAGTAAATACGGTTGTAACAAGAGTGATTCTTTTTATGTCGAAACCCGCAACAAATGTCCACGTTGACGAATTTTCTGAATAAACGCAATAATCTAACTTACGTATTGTGCTATGTTTTCACTCAAGGTTGTAAACTACACATACTCGTTTTCAGCTAAAAAAAAGAAAAAGAAGTTTTGCGCATTGTTCCTACGCCGCGCGAAGTAGTTCTTACGAAATTTGGTTGTCGGAGGAAGAAGCGATGCTTTTTTGGCGTTTGAAGCGTGAATGTCTTGATAAGATAACATATACTTATATCTAACCTAAAATGCACCTACGCATATCTTAACTGTCCACATAAAGGGGGAAATTAGTAATGCTCCGCGAGGAACCGGACTTTTTTTTTACTACGGTTCTTGAGGTGAAAACGAGTATGTGCGGAGCGCAGGTTCGTCTGCTCCTTTTGCAGGGGTTGTGGTGACGTCAGAACGCCGAGCTTTGATTGGCTCTTGATTTATCCTTCAATCGGAGCCAATCGGAGCTCAGCGTTCTGACGTCACCACAACCCCCGCAAAAGAAGCAGACGAACTTGCGCTCCAGGGCCCCTAAACTCGTCCAACACAAAGTGTGGGCCGAAGTTGACGGAGCGCAACGATTGGCCCATCACGACGATGACTTCGCGGTTTTTTCGCCGGTGTCCAATCAGGGCGCTCCGCGAACTTTCGGCTCCAACTTTGTGTTTGACGAGTTTAGGGCTTCAGGTATGCAAGTGCTCGTTCCACATCGATGGCCAGGTCCTTTTCACGTATTTCTAGGTAGAAACCTATGCCCCTTTATTTTGCTCGGTAACTGTAGTTCACCTACAATTCTTGATAATTTTAACTAGTACAAGTTACTTTTCTTTAGGTAAACTTTTCCGGTAGCTTGCACAAAAATGAGAATGGTCCCATATTTGGTCATCGTGATCCCAAATAGCGGAATCGTAGGGAGTTAAACAGTCAAGACACGTATTCAGATAAATATTTAATCAAAAGAAGGGTGGAGAGTGACGTTGACGATAAGTGTAATCCAGATCGCCAAAATATTTTTTTGGTCATTAGCAAATTGCAGGAACCGTAGAGTTCACTCGTAAAAGTGTGAAATTAAATCTGCATTTTCACGGTTGTCTGCTAGCGGAATACCATTCGGGTGAGTATTCTGGCGTTTTGATAGAAATCAATGTCACGAATCTAAGTCTAGCCCAGAAAGACTGCACTTTCAGACAGTTTTGTCAGGAAAATACACAAAAACAATTCAAAACGACCACTTACCTGTTGGAACTGGAAAGAATTTTTCCGTTTAACGATGTATATTGTAAATGTATAGTATCTCTCCAGAGGTAATGAAAGAGCTGCGCGTTCGAAAGAAGCTTAGGAACGTCAGAAATAAGTGAAACAGGAAAAGCTCAAACGAAAGTGCACAATGGAAAATAAAAACCCACAGCTGGACGCAATAAACTGAAATGGCATGACGCCGCGCAGAATATGTGTGTTTTAAGACATATAATGTTTAGTTTTAAAAGGAAATGGTACCCACGCACGTACTCGATTGAGGAAGCTCAGGCAAGTACGACCAGACGCTCGTTTTAAAGAGCCCCCAGATATGACCCAAAGCGATCCCATGCCAAATCTGACAACAAAGGTGGGATTTTCTTCCGCTACTCGGATACCGGCAGATATCCCTTCAAGCCCTTGGTAGGAGAGCCTATGATCTCGTCGCGAACTCGAGCGAAACGCGTTGGCTCGTCGCTCTGGCAGAAATATATGTAGGCCCTTTTTCGTGACCAGGAGATATAGTCCGCACGAAGTAACGATGCGCCGCTACCGCACCAGCCTGTTAAAAAAAAAAAAGAAAAAAGGAGAGAGAGAAAAAAAAAAAAAAAGAAGGTGGGATGCGAACGAACTTGGACGGCGCCCTAATTAAACAGTCGATTCACGGGTTAGGAAAAAAAAATCTTTATTCATTGCTCGATTCGTTTCGCTCCTCAGCGAAGTTGTGGAGTAGTCCTGAGAGAGCGAAAATTAAAACTGACGTTCCACTTAAAAATAAGAATAAAAAAAAAATAACGGAATTACTGAGGCACTATCTTAACTCCGCTATTGTTTGGGACGGGCACAGCTTTCCGCTGGCGAAACTCGCTGGCGAAACTAACGTGCCTTTTCCCTTCATGGTCCTTCAAAGCGGAGCCGACCACATTGTGCCGTGTACGCGTCTCAGGACATTGTGCCACCCTCTACAGCTTTCCAGCGCTTATCAGCCAGGCGAAAAAGGCTGAGTCACTGGGCTTTGGACTAAAGGCCCTTGATATTTCTTTTACAAGTAACGACAAAGCAAAATTCCGCTAGAAAAAATGGCGGCATTTAGTTCAAAGCTCTGCTGCGCGCCTCCATTCGCTTCCTAAATCCTGCACCATCACGCTGTCGGCTCTTCAAAGAATGTCACTATATATCGTATTATTGCGTTTAAAAAAAAAAAGTAAGGGCGAAAACGACAATAATTGACGAATGTAAAATGAGGCTGAGTCCTCCTCGGACAGAACGGGCAGATACATTTCAGTGCCAAAAAATGAGATCACAAATCGCATTATCAATATTGATATTCGAAGGAAAGTAATTGCGAAGTAACTGCAGAGTAATTTCATCACTTTCTGAAAGTAATGGGTAGTTACAGTCAATTACGTTAGTATACGTTCTATAGTCGCTGGCGTTTTTATAAACGCAGGATCGGTGTCCGGTTTGCATCGCGATTTCTTTTTGAGCCGCTCTGACGTCACACAGCTGCGGTGGCGCTGTCGACGACACTGCGGATGCGCAGACGCTTCACTCCTCCTGAATTCGGTTTCTGCGCACGCGCAGTGCCCACACCTGGTGTAGGAAAACGCGGGCATGTTTGTAAACAGCGTGTCGGTCTATAGCACGTGACACTATCGTCGAGTTTTAGCGTGTTTGCCTCTTTGGGGCGGGTCCACTGAGGGTAACGTGAGGCGTGATCCTTCTCCTCTACGTGGTATTGGTTCGTTCACGTCTCCCTCTGCCAAAGGAACGTTCTGAGCGCGAAGAAGCGCGCGGTACGAGCACAAAGGCCGCCGCCGGCCGATTGGCGCGGGGGATTGCGGTGCGTGATACGTGCATGCGGCATGAACGGTGGGCATCGTTCGCCAACTGGGTTAATTGGGTCGTCAAGGCGGTTAATTGCGCGTGTCGCTCGTCGGGTCCTCAACACGGCCGGTCAAGTTTTGCATCGCCAGGTTAATGAGGCCGCTTAAAAAGGAAAAAAAAAATCATTTCACTAGAGCAGGCGGCACGTGAACTGACTGAGACGGTCTCACGGTCGCTTTATCGTCGATATACGCATCATCCATCTTTCTTATTGGAGCGAAAGCTGACAGCCATAATATTTTTTCAGCAGGTGCGCGAAGTTCCGGAGTCGCCCTCTCGTAGGTTTTCTTCGCGGGTGAAGTGAGAGCAAAGTAGGGACAACTTGGTACGCGCTCCCTCCACGCAGTTGGAGGAAATCGGGCCGAACGCCAAAAAATTGAAAACATTAAAGGGTCCGCGAAGAGAAAACGAGTATGCAGAAACGCCACAAATTGTTGGTTGTTGTTTGAGCGCATGCTCAGACCTTGCTCTCAGTTAACGTCTGCCAAGAACTGCGATCCTCATGGGAATTGAAATGCCCGGTGAGCGCACATAAGCGTGCATTCCTCCCAATCGAGATACTTGTTCTCGGCAGAAGATTAATGGGAGCTCGTCTTGAGCATGCGCTGCGACCAACAATATGGTGTCCAGTTAATACACCCCCTATTTTTGGCAGCATAGCATTTGGCTGGGCTCTGAACTTTCCCTGTTGCCAACGTCTGGACCATAAAAGTAGCTAAGAAAAACCGTCCCTTTGCCGCACTATAGTGTGGCAAAGGCAGATGGTAGTGTCTAGGAACTGTATACACACGAGGAGACCGAATGGCGCTAATGGTAACTGGGTGCCATGTTCTGCGGTGGCAATATAAGTGCGACTTTCTCAGACTTTGTTGGAGTGCGAGACACAGTAGACGGAGCGCTCGGAAAACAGACCAATCAAAACGCGGCAGCGCCTAGCCAGAGCCGTATATGCGGAGAGTTTGGTCATTAATTGGTAAGAGTAGGGCGAACATCAGGGCACGTCATTGGCCGAAATTATTCCAAAGACCTTGTGCGCGATGATTGACAGCTCTTGTGGCGAACCACCAGCCACAACTATTCCCCTAGCGGAGGCTATGAGCTTAACGAATACCCTCCAATCACAATTTCTATAATCCGTCTCACTAAAACCTTGCAGTACAGCCAAAGCAACAGGGGAGAGAGCGTATCCCAACCTGTTCAAGAGGCGAAAAGGAGGAACAGGAGATAAAGACGGAATCCGAGCCTCTCTCTCCTGTTCCTCTTTCCCCTTCTCTTGAAAAGGTTGGGGCATAGACGTTTGCAGTTACGGCCTCTGGGCGCCGCCATTTTGCTGCTGGTGTGGGTAGATCGTCTGCTAGTCAGGCATTGCTGAGGTGTACCCACGGTTTCTAGACTGGCGCCCAAGCAAAGCGTTTTCCATCCACGGTGGCCAGACTAACTCTCGAAGCGCGGCTGTTTGCAAACGTCTATAGGTAAGCATATATTCAAGTATTTAATTTCAGCACACTAGGGGTGAAATTTGCGACTCTTCGTAACTGAAAAGGCAACGCACGTGACGTTGACGTCACAGCGGCATGAAGGAAACGCCCGTTGGCGAGCTGATCTGGGAGGTGGCGTCGGTGTCGTTTTGAATGTGCGCTTCCCCATTAAAAGCACTGGCAAACTGGTGGTGATACGCCTCCCATTTTAGTACATCCTAGCACGGGGGGCTTATTATGTTCACACATATCTTGCCGTGCCCGTTTGACAGGGGTCTAATACACGTTCTAAGAAATCTGAGGCGTTTACTTTCCCGCAAAGCACTACTGTTCTTTTTTTTTTTTCGTTTTTCTTTGTCTAAAGATTATCATCATCATTTATTTTCCTTGAGGGCCCGTGGGGCATTATATAAGGGGGTGGCAATAGATAAAAAAAAAAAGATAGAACAGTAACCACAATTATAACACTGTAAGCTAGCTAGGTAGGTTAGATAAAGAGAGGGTAATGGCTTCAGCAAATGTAGTAGTATCATTGATAGAAACGATGTTGTGAGGTAGTGAATTCCAATCTTCGTGGCCAACGGTAGTGTGGAAGTCTGGTGAGAAACAGTTGCTGATCGAATTGGACGTAATTTACATAGGTGACTAGACGCGGGAAAATACGATGGGGAGGTGATAGCAGTGATTCTTTGAGGTGGCTATGGCGATAAAAAATTCGATGGAGGAGAGAAAGGCGTGAAACTCGGCGGCGAAGGGAAAGTGAATGAAGCTTAGCTGATTGGCGTAATCCTGATATGCTGGTATATGGTGAGTAGTTGTTATAAAACGAAGGGCTCTGTTTTGGACGGATTCTAGATTATTTGCGGGGTAGGACTGCCATGGGCACCATATAGATAAGGCGTATTCTAACTTCGATCTTATAAGGTGTTGCAAGTTTGAGGTTATGGCGCAAATATTTGAGAGAACGGTCAGTATCAGAAATAACAGAAGTTATGTGAGTAGTCCATGATAGGTCAGAGGTGAGATGAACACCCAGGTATTTATAAGATGAGCATGCTATTACTTGAGTGTTAGCAAGGTAATACGAAAATGGTGTGGCGCGCGAACTGCGGGAAAATTATAGAGATCTACAGTTATTGAAGTTTATTGTCATCTGCCATTTTTCACACTAATTTACTACAGACTCAAGGTCTTCCTGAAGAGCATGATGACCATGGTATGAAAGAATGGGTCGGTAAATGACACAATCGTCGGCGAACAGGCGCACAGAATAAGCTATATTAAGGTGGAGATCACTAATATAGATTAGGAACAGAAGGGGGCCGAGTACGGTTACCTGGGGGACACCTGACGTTACGGTAGAGGTGGGAGATTTTGCGTTGTTAACGAAGGAATATTGCTTACTATTGCTATTGCTAATTAGGAATTCAGAAATCTACTCAACAACGGAGGGGTGAATATTAATATCGTAAAGCTTTGTTAAAAAAACGTTGGTGTGGAACTTTGTCGAATGCTTTTGAGAAATTCATGAAAATGGCGTCGGTCTGAATATTCGAATCGAAGCTTGAATAAATATCAGTAAGGAAGGCGGTTAGCTGGGTTTCACACGAGGAAGGTTTACAAAATCCGTGCTGATGTTCAAAAAGAAGGTTATGAGAGTCAAGAAAGTTTATTATATTTGAGTAAAGTATACGCTCCATGAGCTTAGATGGAACAGTGATGAGAGAGATGGGACGGTAATTACTTACTAGTTGGCGATCACCAGTTTTGTGAACAGGTATTACGTTAGCTATTTTGCAGTCACGTGGAACTATGGAAAGCGTGAGCGATTGTGAGAATATGTCACATTGGAAAACAGAGGAAATGTGTTTAGTGTTTATTAATACCTTCGAATTAATTTGGTCGTCTCCAGAGTTCGAGGAGACCTTCATGTTTTCTATTGCTTTCAATACGCCTGCGTGGTCAATTATGATAGTATAAATCTGAGGGTGAGATAATGGGCGTGAGTCTGGAACGTTTAGCAAGTCTTCTTTGGTAAAGATTGCTGCGAAGAAATTGTTAAGGTAAGGAGCGATATCTTCATCTGAAAGTGGGATGCCGTTGTCGTTTATGAACTGCAAAGGAAGTGACAGAGCTGGGTTGACCACTTTGCAGAACGTTTTGGGTTTATTTGTTAAAATGTTGGGGAGGTCGTGAGTATAAAACTTAGTTTTAGCATCAGTAATGACGGTTTTGTATATTCTAGCTCACGCATGGATATGCATCCCACGAGGCTGAATTGTTGACAGTTCACGCTCGTTTATAAAGTCGTTTTTTTCTTGTTAGCATGACTATACACTGTTTTGTTATACCATGGGTAACAGTTATCAGATATGATGCGAGTCAGTGGTATGAAGCGCTCAACTAAGTGGGTTAGCTTATTTTTGTAGATCGTCCAATTTTCATCGACGGTTCTTTCCTCAAGATTAACAGGGAATGATTGGTAAAAGTCTTCGAGGCATGAGTCGATAGATACGTAGTCGGCCCTCGCGTAGTCGCGAATGTATTTGTAATATTGCGATTTCCGAGGAACAGAGAGAGAGTGTGTTATGTTGATGACAAGATGGTCGCTAATTCCTGTTAAGTAGGTAACGTTGCTAAAAAGAGAAGGTTCCAAGTCGAGTATATTGCTGCAGCAGTCGGTAATTCTAGTAGGCTGGGTGATAATATTTGTTGGGTTATAAATTATAATCTAGGCAAAGATCTATAAATGCTTGAGAGGAAGTGCAAGTGGATGTGAAGTTAGACCAATTAATATGTCGGGTAATTAAAATCACCAAGAAGTACAGCAGAAGCGTTAGGATATTGAGTAGCAAGTTCAGAAAGACACTTATTAAGCTCAAAGGTGAATTCCTTATTACTATCAGGTGGCCTATAACTAGGGTGTGTACTTTCCGGTGTTTATTTGTGAGAAAAATCGGCGGATGTTTTTCGGTGTTTATTTATTTTCAAAACACCGGTGTATTTCGGTGAAACGTCTCGCGACGAGGCTAAAATCGGTGAATATCGGTGAAAAAAAAAAGCGATTGATCACAGACAGAGAGTTCCAACTTAATTCACATAGTTCATACGCTTCTTCTCTAGGAAGCAACTATTTCTCACACTTGGTTATTATAGTAGATGCAAGCATACTTTCATACTTGCATCTACACGCAAGGAACGTGCTGCCGTCATGGCAGCACGTTCCTTGCGGTTCACAACCCGCAATTATGAAAACGCACGCTCCTGTGCGACACGGACGTTGGCAGTGTCTTCCAGGAACCACAGCAACCTCTGAATATATGGCTTGCACCGACATCACTTGGCCAGACACAATAAGGAAAAGGCACGTGAGAGCCTACCCTCCACTGTGTTAATTTTTTCACAAAAGGGGGCCATGTGAGACACAATAAGGGAAAGGCGTATGAGAGCTTAGCTTCCACTGCGTTCACCAGACGCTTTTGACCCCCAGAAAGGAGGGCGGACTGACGCCACCTGCAAACCATGTATAAACACTGGAAGAATGCAGGATTTACGAGATAACACGTTTGACGAACCTCTACGGAGAAAGAGTTGCGCTAGGTCGGAAACTAGCAACGGCCGGTGTTTTTCGGTTTTAACCAGGGCAAAAATATCCAACCACCGGTGTTTTTCGGTTTTAGCCGATTTTACATTTTCGTCACCGACGGATGTTTATCGGTGTTTTTCGGTTAAAACCGGAAAATACACACCCTACAGGCTATAACATACGCCCAGTACAACAGAGGGTGCCGTAGGAAGGTAAACCCATAGGACTTCTATATAGTTCGATTGAAAGTGGAATGAGCCGAGACGTGATTTGATTATTAATAGCCAAAAGTACGCCTCCCCCCTTCTATTAATTCTGTCGCACCTGTACACACGAAAGATTGGATAAGAAGGAAACAATTCAGGGCATCTGATATGTCGGGATTCAGCCACATCTCAGTTAGAACAACAAAGTCGGCGTTACATGTTTGAATCAAGGAATTCACATCATCTCTCTTTGGGGTTAGGCTTCTAATGTTAGTTAACAAAATATAATTAATATAAGATATTTTATTGATAATATAGGGTTTAGCAGTTTGATTGTGAGTGGGCAAACGGGAAGAACGCCGGCATTGCTACGTACATTTTTCACCAACCGAGCCCGATAGCGTCATCGAATACAAAACACTTGCCATCTATAAACAGTTTATCGTGACGCGGCCGAAAAGGCGTTCCCTTTGGTCTGGAAAAATTAGGGATGTCGTGAACCATCACTCCAGGTTCGAATTTGAAAGTTATCAATATTTTCGAACCGAACTGAGCGTCGAATTCGAAAGATTTCGATATTTTCGTACCAACCGCGGCTCTAATGCGAAAAATTCTCAACTTTCGATCACAATGGAGTTTCGAATTCGAAAAGTTCGAAGCTTCCACGGTTTCTTAGAGTTCGGGTTCGATTATTTCGAATATATTTTTGCTTGAGGTTCGAGAAATTCGAAGGTTTCAAGCTTTCTGAACTTAAAATTCGAGAGATTCGAAAAATTTGAATTTCTTGGGATCTGAAGTTCAAAAAATTCGAAGATTTTGAATTTCTTTAAATCTGAAATTAAAAAAAAAATATCGAAGATTTCGAAATTTTTTGGATCTAAAATTCGAACGCTTTGAATTTTTATAAACATAAAGTTAGAAGATTTCGATTCTATTTTAAGGTTAAATTCGAAAAAAAAAAGAAAAAAAAACTTCGAAGATTTCAAGTTTCTTTCAGGCCCAAGTTTTAAAAGTTCGAAGTCCGGTTTTCATGTTCCTCCACGGTTTCACTTTCAAATAACGTGTTCACCGGCCCCTCACTGGTTTTTACGAAATCAGGTTTAGAGATGCTCGGGAGTGATATTCAGACTCCGCGAAGTTGGTCAAACAATTAAATCAGACGACGAGTGTCCCGGATGTGCTCGAATATTTGCCACTAGAGTGACGTGTGATCATAGATCAGTAATTGTGACCGCCAGCCCGGGGGGGGGGGGGGGGGGGGTCTTTAACGTGCATCACGTAGTAGTGATCACACGAACGCACTGTCTTACGATACTCATCCAGTTCGAAACGGCCAGGGGCGGGCAGGAGGTTGAGGCTCAGAAAAACCGCAAAGCGACCTGGAAAACTACCTCCCCACCCCCTTGCACGCTGGCAGTAATCCGATCGAACGTCGCCCGAATGACGCTGGCATATAGTAAGTTAATGGCCAATGCGCCTGGGCCCGCATCGCACCGGTGCAGTGCCGTTCGCGGTACACAGAAGGCAAGAGGGGAGAGGGGAGCTTCCTTCTCTCCCCGCTAGCCTTTCGTGTACATAGCTGAAAAGAGTTTACTGCACTAGACGGGTACTAAAGTGGAAAGAGAGACGGGTACTAAAGTGGAAAGAGTTTACTGCACTGCACTGGACGGGGGACGGAAGAAACGCCGAGCAAAAAGCACAGAAGCCGACACAACTCGAGGTCAAGGAGTGTTCTACTATACCAGTGGCGTCGGAAGAGGAAAAAAGGGGGAGGGGGCCATAGCGCCCCCCCCCCCCCCTTCTTACTGATATTCCGGACTGTTAAAGAAAACAATACGGGGAAAGACGGCGTGGTCGAGCTTATTTTAATCTGAAATTATTTATGCATGTGTTTAGCTACTGTCGTTCTTCATTGCATAAAAGATCGCGTAGATGGTCATTGTCGGAAACTCGTTGTCAGAACGCACTACTTGTCACATGCTTAGTGGTTCGGAAGTTCAAAGTTCGGAAGTATTTTCGACCTCAATAACACTCTTATTAATAATATATATAATAAACATAACAATAAATGCGGAAATAAAAAGCTGGAGAAAAACAAACTATCAAGAACCCGCCGGAAGTGCTGTATTCTTGCATATTCAGAGTCTCAAAACTTCGAAACAAGTTTCTCCTACCAAAATGTGTACAGGCTAAAAGAAACACGTCCCAGGAACGTGAAGCGAAAAAAAAAAAAAGATTTTTTAAATGACGTGTAGAACTTGAACAATATTCGAAATCTTACCCCCATGAGTTAATTTATTTATCAACGTGAAAAAACAATAAATAAATAATTTTCTATTCTGCAAACTGCAATGATATGTTCTGCCTGTGGCGTTAATTTAAATGCGATACCTCAAACAATTTAGATGAAAAAACTTACCAAATTTAGGGCATAATTGTCCGTAGATACATGTTTGGACATTTCTCCGAGACTCATCTTGAAAAACAATAATCGCATCTTAAGACGACATAGGCTATACATAGATCATTCTTAAAAAGTTTAACATATCTACCATAAATAGCTTCGGCTATAGCGCGCTTCAAATATGGCACAAACGACGATCGTCATGGAACCCGTCGTCCTCCCTCGCCCCTTTGGGAATTTATTCCTTTGAAACTAAGCATGCCAGAACATTGAAATAAACGTCATTGTCTTTCGTAAGGAACGCGGCACCGCATGTAAAAATTAGAGAAAAAAATTACGAATGCACTTCACTACTTGAATTCAAATGAAACCATCCGCCGATCTTTCGAAGTCGAAGAACTTCGTACTTCTCCTCTAAAAGTTCGAAGTTCGTCGAGCTTTTGACTTTTAAGGATTCGAAACCTTTCGAATTCTATAGATAAATAAGTTCGAAAGTTCAGAAATTATCAAATTACTTAGCGTGGAACGTTCGAAAGTTCAAAAATTATCGAATTCCTTAGCGTAGAAAGTTCGAAAAGCTTCGAACTTTTTAGTGCAAAAAGTCGAAAGTTCGAAAATCCTCGAAAGTTTTGGTCTATCAAGTTCGAAAGTTCGACAAGCATCGAATTTTTCAGCGTAATAAGTTCGAAAGTTCGACAAGGATGGATTTTTTTAGCGTAATAAGTGCGAAGGTTCTGAAAACATTGCATTTCTGAACGTGCGAAGCTCGAAATTCCGAAAAGCGTCGAACTTCTTGGTTAAACAAGTTCAAAAATTCGACTTCCGTCGAATTTTACGGTATGGATAGTTTGAAAAATCGAAATCTTTTGAACCTTTCAAACCGCTTGATTCGATCATCGAAACTTCGGTTCGAAAAAAGTTCGCGGCATCCCTAGGCAAAATCAAGAAGACGACGTCGTGCGAGCCTTACAGAAAGTGGAAAACCTTCACTAATTGAAACGCGCGAGCCCTTAAGCTTGTGCGCAGAACCAAGAATGCCCTCTTTTTCTTGGACCTATGAAAACTTGACAATGATGGGACGACTTTTCTGCGGATGGAATGCTCCTAAACGATGAGCTCTTTCAATATGCTTAGCTTCGGCATTTGCCGAGTTCACTCCGTAGATTGCAGCTTGCGATTGGCTCCTTGAAGTGTTTTGCGGGAAAGCTAACGCTCCAGATTTCTTAGAAGAGTGTACAGATACTAGTGAGGTTTTCAAAAACGCCCTCCGTTTTTGCAGGCAGGCCGTCAGGTGGAGTGCACGCGGACGCTCAATATTCCGTCTAGGATTTCGAACTGCCGCAACAAATAACAGCTTTTACTTATGCGCTTGGCAGCCAGTGGGCCATGTACCAGTCCTCGCAGTCGTACGCCTCGCAACTGTGAGCTCTACGCGTCCAGATGTATACATTTGCATCTGGAAAGTGAATACGTGGAAAGTCCGTCAAGTTAAAAGTAGGTTGTTCTACTCTGCGCTAACAAAATAAAGAAACAACCAACGCACTCGATCATAAGGCTATCTAATGTTGGAAATGAACGAGAGCTTTGATCTTTAGTGAGAATCGTGTAAAACAATACATAAAAGGAAAAGAACTTAGAGAAACGAAGCTAATTATCTAGCTACAAGTGGTTAAAGCTGAATTTTATTATCAGAGAGTTTGGCCGTTGGGCGATGCTTGAGGCACGCTAGAACGAGCCGACTTGGCAATGATACAACACGGCGTGTTATCTCACGGAGAGGCGGTCATGCATTCAACAGCGTTAACAACGCAAGATGGCGGAGCTAACATATCATTTCCCGGTTGCCAGACTCCCAGCCATGGCGTCTAGACTGTCGTCATCTTCAAAAGGCTGTGGAGCTCTTCCCGTATACACTAACACATATTTACGAACAATCCGGAGCGCCCCTAGCGGACGCCACCGGTGCCGCGCGTGCGCGATGGAGGGTGGGCAAGAAGCTCGCCGTCGTCTATAAACAAACCATCGAAACGCGATCTTGTCGGCGTTGATGTGAGTCCCCGTGCTGTTTTTCGCGTTAGAATTGTTGATTGTACGTCCTCCTTACAATGTCCAACTATTTGAGCGGCTTCGACAAAATTAACGAGGCTCGATACACTGAAAAACGTCGCGTGAATAATGTGAATTGCGGCGATTCATTTCACGTGGACGCCGCAGAATGGGCGCTAAAGCCTAACTCCCACGATGAGATCCTGCTCGGTATTTTCAGTCGCGACGTCGCTCGGGCTACAAAAGCGAGGACCGTAGCTGAGATGGTGGACGTCGATACTGAAAATCGCAAGCCGAATCGGACGTTAGAAGTCGGTGATGGCCACTGGTAACAATGATCAACATCTCCTTGTATCTACTGTTTACATCGAACCTGCTTACCAACCTTTTCAAACTTGAGTCTTTTGAGGCCTGCACTTATTTCTTATCGCAAGTACCGGGCCAACATTTGGTCTACGGGCCGGTGTCGTCTAAAAGAACAGACGACAAGCAGAAGCGTTTGAAAGAGCAGGCGACAGTTCGAACGCATGCGCAATGTAGTGTGGGCAAGAAGCACCGCGTTCCGCGTCAACAGACCATTGGAATGTCATGTTGTCGGCGTCTGTGTGAGTCTGCGTACTCTTTTTCGAATTGGAATTGTCGGTTCTACGTCCTCATAGCAATGTCTTACCACTTTAGTCGCCTGAGCGAAATTATCAAGGCTCGTTACGCCGCTAAACTTTGCGTAAATAGTTTGATGTGCGGCGATTCATTCGCGTGAACGCCCCAGAATGGGCGCCAAAACTACGATGAGATTCTTCTCGCTATTTTAGGTCACGACGTCGCTCGTGCTGCAAAAGTGTGGACGACAGCGGCGATGGTCGACGTCGATACTGAAAATCGGAAGCGGGAACAGACCAAGTGAATCAGGCGTAACAGGTCGGTGATGGCCAGTTGTACCAATGATCAACATCTTATATCTACTGTTTACACCGAGCCTAGTTAGAAGTCTTTTGAGACCTGCAATTACTTCTTATCACAATCATCGGGTCAAAGTTTGGCCTACGGGCTGCTTTCGTTTGAACGAGAAGACGACAAAAAGCAGACAAAATTGAAAAAGCAGGCGACAGTTCGAACGATCAGGCGGCCGTTTGAATTTGACGACACACTGAACCCGCATGGTGGTCCAGACAACTTGGCGGTCTTCCCTCGTTCATGTTGGAACAAAACAAATACATCTGGCGAACACGTGTATCTGTAAATTCAACCCAAAGTGTTGCTCGCACAAGCAATTGTAGTTCAACAGCGTCTGGTTCGCCCTTTTCTGGGCCCCTATCCACGTTCTCGAACGAACCGAGCAAGCAGAAAACACACAAAAACTGACCTTCAAACCTTTTCGTCGTTTACCCTGAGACTGGTTTTTTTTTAGAAGAGCAGAAGTAACAGAAAAAACAGACAGGTCTCAATTTCTGTTACTTCTGCTCTTCTAAAAAAAAAACAGTCTCAGGGTAAACGACGAAATGGTTGACTTCCACCAGCTAGCCTGTACTTTGACTATTTTCTCTTCAAACCTTTGTCGGCTCTTTTGGTACAGCCCCCTTCGCGGCGTTTTGAGGAGAAGGCAGATTTGTTTTTTCTAATTTCTTCCAAAAGAACGCAGGAATGCAGGTCTCATACGGTGACTTCCGCCAACCGTCCCATACCGGAAGTGCGCCCGACGCGCCACCACCGCGGCGTGACGTAGCAGAGTTGAGTTCGTGTACAAACGGCTCTGTTAGTATCTGTGGATCACCTGAAATGTAACCGTCTAGTTTCAGGCCATTAAAGAAGACGCGTGCTTCCGGCTCCTGCAGGCTCTCCCTCACCCAGCGGATGTTTACACTTTTAACCCGACCAATCTTCCAGATAATCCCTCAATGCCGAAGCTCGACAAACCCAGAAGCACGATTTAGGCTGGACGCACTAGATTATCCAGAACTCGCGATGGCTGTTTTTCGGGGCTTCCATTACTCTGTCTTGCATTAGAGAACTCGGGCAGACACAAATTGGGTCAGTGGTTTTCGGCAGCCACGCCGTATTCTTCCCCTTCTTTCTTCAAGGGCAAACAACTTTGCTTGGCTGATATTTTCTTGGCTTTTTTTCACGGTTCCCAGGTCCCACCCTTCATATGTTGTTCTTCGCGAGAGGAAACTCAGCGCAAAACGGGAGAAACAAAGCAAAAGGGGCGCTATCTCGGCCGGTGCAACCAGGTCGATCTCCCGGCTCCGACTATATCTGTTGCGTGTACAAGATAGCCGCGAAACCGAGAACCCGTTGTATTCTGGGAGCTTTTCGGGTGTGCACTTCTCTTTCGGGGTTGTCGGAGGCAGTGGACCGTAGTGAGCCATAAAAACGGCGAACGGCTGGAAAACCGGAGCATAAGTCTCGGAGACTGTCGGCTCCGCGTGGTATACGAGTGCCTGCAGACAGCCGGACACCTTTGTCGCGAAAGGATCGTCGCCGTTCTTCGCTCAAACGGATCGTTCGTTTTTTTTTGGGTTTTTTGTTCTTTTTGCGGAACGTTTTTGACGCAGCCTTTCTTCCGCTCCGAGGAACCACCACGAAAACTCTAGGATGCGACTGATTATTGTGAGTATTTGTTCTTCCTTAGATTGAGTGGAACCGATCAATGGTAGAGGTACAGGGATGCCTCTATAATCGATCGGTAAGATGTCGAGTGATTGAACCTGCAACCGGAAGTGGCTATAGTCGGTGCCAGGTCGAGAACGAAGCGGAAGCTCCTACCACCTCTTTCCACTTTAGCGGAGCGAATGCTGGAGAGGAGGCTACTTTCTCCCCACCGTTCGCTCTGCCGAAGGGGAAAAAGGTGGGAGGAGCTTCCGCTCTTCGTTCTTGACCTGTCACCGACTATAGAGTGCATCTCACGAACGTGGTTCTCTACTTCGTTTCAACTCGCGATGAACCTGAGCGGAAGCAACCAGCCATATCAGCCGGTGGCGGCAGCGCAGTGAATGCAGCATATGATGGCCGCGCATCACTGTGCCCCTTCCGCCGGTCACGTGCCAATTACACGACATGTGATTGGCACCGAGGGCTCGTAGCGTCCGTTGCGGCCCATCGTAAGGCGAAACGCGGTACAGATGTGAAGCGACTGTTCTTGAAGGAATGAACGAAGTTCTCGCTGCGTTGGGCCGGAAAGCTTTCTGCGTGTACTGAGTACGTTGGTCACGAAACACCACTGTCGGGTTTGCGAGCAGCAGTCCGACTGCACGAACTCGCCACTCTGACTAACCACGCGAGTGGCTGACCACGCGCGGAAACGTAAACGTTAACCCATTTTGCTCCTGTCAGAATTTCATGATTAGTTCCTTCTCTATATAATGGACGCTTTCTTCTTATTGGCCTAATTCCCTTCTACTTCTAATCAACACTGCACGACAACAAACGTGTGATCAGTCTAGCTGGTTATTTGCCCTGAGTTCGAGACATTATTCTAGATCACATCCTCTCTTTCCTTTCTTTAAATGCACCATCCGAATCGCTAGATCGCTGCCACCCCTGCGACTCTCTCCCCATGCAAGACGTGGAACACATCGTCATCACGACACCATCCATCGTTGCCATATAGATAAGCACACCCCTGGACGTCGAGTTTAATTCCCCTTTCGCTTCGCACCAGACCAAACAGACATAACAGCGTTCACTCAAGTAAGTGCCAGGTAAAGCGAAGCTTTAATAACTGAGTACAGTAACACGTTCTCAGAACGGGCTCAGTGGCGCTCTGTGCACGAACGTTCTTATGTACGCAAATTACCCCTCGCGGTCGCGTGACAATCGCAACGGCGTCAGACTGGAAAAATGATGGATCATTTAGACTTGGTTCGCGTTATACAACGCCTCGCGCCGCCGAAGCTTCCGGTACACAGCGTAGTTTCTTCCTCGGAAGCCCACCGCCGCAGAAGAAACAGAAATGACACCCGAGCGAAATCACCGCGGGACCCCGGTCGGCTCGATCGAACGCAACGCCGCTCAACGCAATGCGCCCCGCGGCGTCCTCGGCACAAAAGCCCCGACGTCGACCGCGACCCCACACGGCGGCGAAGCGGGCGCGATGTGGCGAGCGTCCATTTCGCCGGTCCTTCGTCCGTCGCTGCACGTCCCGGTCGGGCGCTGCGCCGCGAAATCGGAAGTACCGCGATGACCGCGAGAGCTTAATCCGAGCATTATCATAAAAAGGCGTTCCTGGAGAGATCTGAGCCAGACAGTGGCACATGTGCGGGCAGCTTCGCGTGGTCGCACGCTCGAGTCCCCGCACAAAGGGGAACGGCGGTGTAATTTGCAGGCCGTGATCCATTCTCCGGGGAGACTGCCGGCCACTATCCTACACTTTCGAAACGCCCACGGGAGACGGGATAAAAGCGCCCAGCAACAAAACGACAGGCGAAGAGCAAGAAGAAGAAGGCAGGGGCCGGTCGACCTCATTAGCTCGATCAACCCGCCCGCCAGGGAAGAAGGTCAACTACCGAGTTGGCTGCGCGGAAAGCCGTTTCGGTGGCACTAAACACGCGTGCCGATCCCCGTCACCAGAGCATGCCATCGCGCCGCAACGACGGCCGTCCCCAGGGACTTCTCACACAGGCCGTTGTTAGAAAGGAGCAAGTCGTGGAAAACGATCTTCGCAAACTCCGTAGAAAGCAGATGACAAAGAAAAAAAAGGAATCCGTCATTACGTCTTTGGTTAAACCCTTTTGATTACTAGATATATACAAAGAAACTGTCAATACACTTCGTTAGATATTTTTTAAGGTTGCGTGTTAGGCTTACTTTAAATGCATTTCTGAACTAACTTTGACAACACGTATATCTCGAGGCTGATAATGGGATCGAAGGAACACGTCATAATACTGGTCGTTAGCGGTACCCACCGTCGGGTAATAGAGAGATTTAGAATAGCGTAAAGACCCTTGCGTCAGCACAGCGTACAACGCACGCTAGCTGTCGACGTAACGTTACGAAGCGCGTTGAAGGCGCACTTTTAGTATAGCGGAAGACAAACGCATACGTAACGATACGTAAAGACTTGCAGCGTCATCTAGATGTGCTCCTACGAACTGCCTCAAACAACCCAAGGCGGGTATTGGGTAAAGCCAATTTAACACTGCGAATCTCTTCGCTTTGCTACGAAGTGCGTGAATCTCTTTCCAGTTGCCTGTTGTAAACGTGTTTTCTCTTTTTTTTTTTTTGGGGGGGGGGGGGGGGGGGCTGTGCGGCCAGCAGTTCGATCTATGGTTCGCTCACGTGTGTTGTGGGATCCCTACTATCTTATGTTGGCGTTCATTTGCTTGGAAGTATGCAAGCAATACGTCGCACCGCTCGCGTACCGACCGCAGAAAAAACACCTTTTTGGGTTCAACGACGTCACCAACGTTCTTGGCTACCGACACCCATCTTTGTGGGCGCTCGAAAGGGTTCGTCGCGTTGATTTCTTTAAGGAGGTTGTGGGTCGCCTGTCAATACCGCCCGATCAGGCCGAGTTCCACTCGCTCCGCGGAAGTCACACGGGGAAGTGCTACCATTGGGAAAAGGTTTTATCTGTACTTAAGTTCAGAGTCCGATGAAGAGGAGGGCCGAGGCTGTCTAGTGGTCCGGGCCTTCAGTTGGAGGCCTTGCTCGGCACCGGCTCTTTCGTCTGTCTGCAGCTCCGAATTCCGCGTATCCTCGCCCGCCAAGAGCCTCGCCCTTTTTCTCTTCTTCTTTCTTCTTCTTCCACAAGGTTGAGGTCATCTTCAATGGTTAAGCGAACCCGTACAACGCGCGTAGCACTTCCACTCACCGCCGCCATTTTCCAAACTGGAGTAGTCTCGCGCTTTCCCGTGCGCAACGAGAGCAACGAGAATGGTACGTAGGGGACCCCTACGTACGCTCGCAAAAAGCGCGAGCGTACGTACGCATAACTCGCCGCAGTACGTACGTATGACTCATGCGCAGTATGAAGAACGCAGCGTTAACGCTAACGTAGGGGGCTTACGTTTGCTGCTATACGTGTTACTAAAACTCTCTAATACTGGCAGTGGTGGGGGATATTAAACTCAACCGCCAAAGAGTCGAAAAAAAAAATCCATTGGTGGATTCTTCGATAATGCGTTAGCATGACCCTTGTAAACGCGCCACACGTCCCCCTGGGGAAACGCTAACGCTGACCCCTTCACTTTTTTCTTTTGGCTTTCTTTTTGCTTCCTCTGTTTTTTGCTGCCTCTTTTTGGCCTCGTAATGGGGGCAGTGTTAGCGTTTCCCAAGGGTCATGCTAACGCATACCCTAAAAATTCACCAATGGATATTCCTGAAATTTTTTTCACCACTCTGCCTGTCAGAGTACGTCGACGTCTTTGTATGCGGTCATCCATATCACTCGTGGAAAGAACCACATCCATACCACTTGTGGAAGTAAGCGCATTCACATCAGTCGTGGAGTGAACCGCATCTATCGCTTTAACTACACATACACATCACAACCTACTCACCGCCTATACACGAAAACCAATAGCTAACAACAACCGGCTCATACTTGATTTGATGCCGAGCGCTGAGGCAGCACTCGTTTCCAATCTGTGTCCAGCGTTGACCTTCTCATTCAACACTACGGCTTTGTTATCTCGGAGGCGTTGCGCGGCGCCTCCTCCTCTCTGGCTCCGCGCCAGCTGTGCGCGTGACTTTGCCGAAAACGAAAGGGTTCGTTTTGACGAAGACCCGGCGGTGTCTGTCAGTTTGTCAGCGCCGTGAAGAGAGGGAGAGGTTGACGCGTGCTCACATCAGCGCTTCTAACCAATGGGAGCATCGCACGCGACAACTGACAAACGAAAGATACCGCCGGGTTTTCGTGAAAACAAACGTTCTGATGCTCCCGCATAAAAAAAAAAAAAAAAAAAAAAAAAAAAAAAAAGGAGGCACGCAAGCTACACATTTGTTCGCTCTCTTTCATAAAATCTACCATTTCAACCCGACCTTCAGCAAATGTATTGTTCTGCAACCGTCGTACTACATTTCTCCCTGCGCGGACCACCAGTCTGAGGTTGGACAACGTGCCCAGCAGCCGCACCAATTTGCCATTGAGCTCCTTCATTCCCAAAACTTGCACAAATTGGAACCTCTCTACCTCTATATCCCATTGAGAGCTCAAATCTGCTATTTATGAACATTTGACGTGACCCTGCCAATTTGTTTGCAATTGTCTTCATTTTTTTTTCATCGCTCCTCTGGAAGGCTTCGGCCTTAAGGATGAAGGAATAGAGACGACAAAAGCCTGTCCACGTATGAATGCACACTGCATCGTGGACGTCTTTAGGGGTTGAAGATTTCAAGTTCAAAAATTGTTCTGTGGATCTGTTAAGAGCGTTCGTCGGCACAATGAATCCAACATATAGCTAACGTGTTGGGGTTCGACTTTCGTCGCGACGAGAGGAGTTCACCCCTTAGCGTCCGCGCCGAGACGATGGAAGTGAATTATGTCGACCACGGGCAGCTCAAACGCCTATAGCGAATGCGGGCGTGCCCTCTCCAGGTCGAGTGAATGAGTGTCATGTGTGACACATCCATTCCTCACTTGGCTCTTAAAGCCACAGCTTCTGGGAACCGAGCTCTGGGTCACCACCGCAGTTAGTGCTTGATGATGACACATTGAGCAGTTTTAGCATAGCGCTACCGCATTCTACCGTGGTCGCGAAAACGCCCCTAATTGCGCGCACTGAAGAGCATGCTTCGAAGGGGCAGCGCGAGCTTGCGGTAGCAATGCCGCTCCGTGCGGCAACGCCACGCTAAAACTGCCTATTCTAGGAAAGCTTTGCGCTCTGAAGACTTTTTTCGTTTGCACTGATATCCGCGTGTGTAAGACTCCTTTGGAGGCTGCGCGCTCGCACCTGTGGCCCTGTCGCTTCTGCGTGTAAAGACAGTGCCAAGGCAGAGAAATGCACGCGAGCAGGAGGCATTACAATCGGCTGTAGTCGCCGGCAGAATGAGAACGGCAGGGGTCTCTTTCAAATGCCAAGCCTCCGGTACGCCTTTTTTTTTTTTTTGCCTTCCGTCGTGCTTTGGGTGCGCTGCACGCTCGAGACACATGAGACTCCGAAGCGTCATCGAAGGCAGCAAGCTTCTCGCTCTGGAAGCGGGAACACTGAAGGACCTCCCTACCGTTCTCGTCCTTTCAGTGACTGTAGTGTGCACCGACTCAGGGTATCTACGATCAGCTGCTAGTCAGCGCGGCTAGTGACAAGGAAGGGCGACTTGGATCAGTACCTACCATTTGAAAATTTAATACGAGCACTGCGTCAAGGTTCAGCCGGACACTCGAACTCGAAATCGGCGCCAATGAATGCAATCGCGGTATGTCTCACCGTTGCAAGATTGCCGCGATAGATTGCGCTACACGCCCGACCAAACATCGTTATATAGGTCACGTCTTCTTAATTACATACCGCTGCAATGACATCCAGACGCGGCGTGCGCGTCTTTGACCCATTTTTTGGGGCAGAACACTTTTAGAAGTGGCGAGAAATACTTTCTAAAGCAGTAAACTCAAACGCGACAGATTTTTCGCTGATCGCCATGCATGAGCCCAGCATGCAGAGCTCGTAGTCAATTCAACTTTTGCCCTCTGAAGGATGTGCTATGTTTTGCCAGACAGCGACAAAGAAATACCAAACGCCCGAGCAGAGTATATACTCCAGAAAAACAGGGTGCTTGGGCGTTCAGGATCAAAATAGACCATTGCGGAAATATATGGCGCCTGGTCACCGTCTGCTTGACGCATCATGACGATCCAACGTACGGCACAAGAAGTACTACGCAGAAATAGAAGACGAAGTTCACGTTGGCTCAACATGTTGTGATGTCAGAACATAAAGAAGTCATACAGAAGGAAAGCAAAGTATACGGTCTTGTTATCTGTTCGTTTCAGTTTCTGTGTCTTCTCAACTTCGAATAATAAGAGAGAAATAATCGACGCTGCTCCCAGGATGTAGGAAGCGTTCAAGTCGGCCCGCCGCGTGCACCCGAACAACTTCACACTTCCCCGCGCCGCGCGGCGCAATGCGGGATGGCCGCGATGTTTCCTGGGATTTTCCAGAAAGTTCTATTGGAGCCCTGCCATGTTTCGTACTTTTCAACACGTTGAAACTCGGCGCAGATTTACTCCTATTGAGAGATTTGATGTACTCAAAGATTATCGGGGGTAAGAGACGAGGCATTCACTGCTGTGTGCTGGCGCACAGCAGAATAAAGCAGTAGTGTAGGGAATGCTGTAAGTGTGTGCTCGTCGCTTTGAAGTGTGCCTCGGCTTTGCGAGCGGGAACGTCTGCCAAAGTCGTTAGAGTGTACCAGTACAGCCTCGACTCTTTCTAAGGTATCTACAAATGGTTGGCTGCAAATAACTTTCTTCGGGGTTCAGATGGCTTTCTATGGGGTTTAAATTACTAAAAATGGCTCTAGCGTTGCTGTATTTGACCGCTTTTAACAGTGACCGTGGGGGAGAGGGTCCAGCTTGCAATTAAACCGAGTTTACTAGAAAGAAAGAAAAGCGTCAGGTCGAGACCAGCACAAAGCATCTTGTGCTGTTGGCGGGGGTCAACGGATGTGAGAGGAGGGGGGAAACATTCCGACGGGGCTCCGCACGCAGAAGCGGGCCGTCTGCTGACACTCCCTCTGTTGGTGTACATCGCACGTACGCCACGTACGCAGCAACCTTCCCAACGTTGTAAAAATCTCATTTAAAACGCTCAATTTTTTTTTTTTTTTAATACGAAAGCATTAACTGTCTTATTGAGCTCAGCCGGCGTTGGCTGTGACCGCGGAGAACGGCTCCTGAATAAACGACAGGGTACGACGCGGTAACTGAAGCCCTAAGACAAGCTAAACACGGATACTTCAACAATTTGTTTAATGGGGGTATGCGGTCAGATGTGGTCTGGAAGAAGTTGAATAGTTTAATGAAAAATGGATTGCATATAGATAAGATAACAACACTTAAAATTGATGGTATTGACATAAGTGGTGTGGCTTTAGCAGAAAAAGTTTAATGAATGCTTTGTTGAACTTCTTCATAGTACACATAGTGAGCATGTTTCGAAATACATGATCAGCGTAAATGACAGTTTGTTTCTTTATTCAACTGATGAAGATGAAGTATTCTCAGTTTTTTAAGACTTAAAATATAGCAGGAGCAGTGATTTTTATCAACTTCAAATTAAACCTATTAAGCATGCAATACGGTCCATTGTTCCGTGTTTGACACACATTTTTAATCTAGCGTTGCAAACAGGGGTTTTTGCTAAGAAAATGCAGGCGGCAAATGTTTCAGTTTTACATAAAGTTGGGGATAAAAATAACTTAGGAAATTATAGGCCTATTTCCGTATTACCAATATTTTCGAAAGGTCTAAAAAAAATTTTACATACACGATTATACTGTTTTTGTGCCAAATTTTCAATCCCCTGTCAGTATGGGTTCAGAAAAGGTCGCTCTACTGAACTCGCGCTGTTAAAGCAAAAATATATAAATTTAAATAATGTTGCAAATAAACTGGTTAGACTCGGAGTGTTTATAGATTTTTCGAAAGCATTCGATCGCCTCAACTACGAAACGTTAATTCAGAAGTTATACACGTTAGGTGTTCGCAGTGTCGCTCTAGAGATGATTAAAAGTTACTTTGAAAACCGCTATCAGTGTGTAGAAATCAATATAACTAAATCAGATCTCAGGAAATTAACAGCAGGCGTGCCTCAAGGCAGTATACTGGGGCCACTCCTTTTTCATTTATATATGAATGATATAGTAAATATTAATGATACAGTTAGTTACATCATATATGCAGATGACGCCTCTCTCTTTTTGTCAGGGAACGGCGCTGACGAAATTATGCACAGTGCAAATCAATATCTTGATAAGCTAAATACTTGGACGATATTAAATTCCTTAAATATAAATCAAAATAAAACTAAAGCCGTTCTATTCAGATCACGGAATACGAAATGTACCTACATGACTATCCCTTCACTTAGTGGAAATGAAATAGATATAGTAGAAAATGTAAAAGCACTAGGCATAATATTTAATGAATACTTCTGTTGAGATGAAACTGCAACAGATAAGTAATAAGGTACCGAAAGTTGTTGGGGTGATATATAAATACCGAAATATGATTCCCAGCTCTGTTATACTACTAATATACAAGTCCATTTTGCTCTTTACTGCAAGTCTATTGCCTTTTAGTATGGGGTAACACGACTGCCACAAACCTTGAACTAATACATAATCTTAAAAAAAAAGCAATTCGAGGTTTATGTCATGCAGCATACGATAGTCATACCAAGCCATTATTTCATAAATTTATTATAGTACAAATTACAAATCATATAGTTATTAACTTGCACTTTCCTAGAAAAGGTCTTTTAGACAGTACAAAAATATGTATGTAACAATTTCCCAACTTGAATTTAGACATGAAAATTATCGAACTCGTAATGCTGAGATATGGATAGTGCCACATTTAAAGAACCAACTATGGGAATCAGATGTTAACGTGTACCCTCCCCCATCTTCTGAATCGTTTTTATGAACTCGATATCTTCCGCCAAACAAATATGTCCACTTTTTGTCTAATGGTTACTCCCATGTAAAAAAAAAAAAAAAAAAAATAGTTTAGTATAACACGATTGTATGCGTTTTGCGCGTGTTGTTATTTTTCACATACTTTTTCGTTTCTTTCTTCTCTCCCTTTTGTTTGCACTCTTCTTTTTAGCATTATAAATTATGTTGTCTTTTCCATGCTATAATAAATATGTCAAATGCTAGGGACTTTACGTTTATGTTTGTTCTTCCCTTGGCTGCTACGGGGGGGCAGAGGCTAGTCAAGCAGCGTGTCAGTTGCTTTTTTTCTCTGCCTCCTTTCTCTAATTCAGGAATCAATAAAAAATTTGAATTTGAATTTGTTCCAAGGAACCCACCCCACAGAAAAGCCCTCTTCCTGGCGCTGCGGCCCGTGCGCCGGTAAAAGGGAAAGGGTGGCGCGGCCGCCGCGTCCGGCGTGGCCGGAAAAAACAAAGGCGGAGGGGAGAATTCCTGCTCCGTCTGCGAGGTGACACCCTTCTGCTCCTCTCGGCGCCTAGGAACATGGCGACGCCTGTAGGGGTGTCGCGAACTTTTGTCGAACCGGATTTTTAGGTCGAACTTTCGGGGTTCGACGAACCTTCGACTTTTCATCAGATTAGACCGGTTCGACTTTGTGGACAGTGTGGCCAGACCTTGATACAAGCATGTCTAGGTTTGGAGAATTTTTTTTTTTTTATGCAAGGGGTTATTTTATTTTATAAACAGTTGCAATTAAAAGAAACCCATTATAAACACTGAAGAAGTTAATAACTTAATCTTTTGTACTGTATTAACTGAAATAGCCAATAAGCGCTTCCCTTAATTCATCCCTTAGCCATCACCATCCAATCTGAAGCCAACTGGCCAGCCTGTCGCGCATGCGCACACGAGTCGTACCTCAATACAAGGTGCGTCGAATTTTGCACTAAAAGTTTGAAAAAGTCGAACCTGGTCGAACTCGAACCTCGACCGGTTCGCGACACCCCTAGACGCCTGAAGCATCTTTATCGTCGGCGGCCGCAACCTCGGCAGTACCGAAACGTGGCCCTCCACGCCAGTACCGCATACGAACTAAGGGAGGGGACATTAATAATTTCGCATTCACAACTCATAAGCAGTTCTTAGGGGCCCTCGTAATTTTTGTTTTTGTTTTTCACGTTGTACAGGCAGCTATGATCGACTGGAAGAGCATTTCAATAATCACCTCCTGCGCGCTGCCATCTTACTGGGCTATCGAAGTAATTAAGGAAAGAAAACGTACAAATTAACTTTTTAATTCGGGAAAATAAACGAACGGTTCTAATTAGGTAGAAACTTACTGAGCGTAATCAAAAACCCCTAAATAGGAGAATTTTACGATAATTTGAAGCACGTGGGAAGGGCGGGGTTGTCCTAAAGTTATAACACTCCTGCAGCATGGTGCAAGGCCGGTGATGCGAAAACACGGACGGTATTCTTATAATTTGCGTCTCCAGATCGCCCAACCTCGCGGCTGCTGCTCGAGGGCTAACTTGAGCGCACCTCCGCCCTTTCCACGTGCTTCAAACCATCGAAAAGTTGGCTTATTTAGGGGTTTTCGATGACGCTCAGCAGGTTTCTAATCGGAACCACACGTTTCTTTTTACAAGAAGTTAATAAGTACATTTTCGGTAATTTGTTTGCTCATTAGTATATATTTTACAATCCCTGATGTCCGCCGTGGGTAGCAATTTGTTCCCCAAAAGGTGTTTCTTTTTTTCTCAATCACCCTATTTTTAGAAACGTTTAAAAGCCTTCGTAGAAACAACCGGTATAGGGTGGCATCGACCCCGAGGCTGACTGTGAAATGAGCCTGAAAAACTGGCGTGTGCACCCAGAGAGCTAAAAGTGTCATCGGAGGTGTATTTTAGTAGCGCTTTTTACTACGCTCAATTTCAAGCCGGCCACTTGGTTTCTGCGAACGACGTACTGACGCTGATGGGGACAACCGAGTTGGGCCTCCAACAGTCAGGTTTGGTTAAAGTAGTTTTTTTTTGTTGTTTTTTTCACGACCAATTTTTTTTTATATATATATATTTCGAACAACTCGAGGCCGGGCGCCAGTTTCCGACAGGAAAATTTCAGCGTACGTGCGTGATTCCAGGTCGACGAGCTTGTGGTCAGACGTCCCGCAGTCTTCCCATTGCGGACACGCTTTCCCATCAAAAGGGGAGCGAGACACGGTCAAAAAAAAAAAAAAAAAAATCGTGGTAGTTTGCTTTTACGCGTCTCTCGCTCAGCCCGTTGGATTCTTCCTGTTGGTTCGCCGGACACTCAAGAATCAGGAAGCCGACGATGGGCAGAGGGAGGCGCTGGTAGCTTCCGTAATTACCCGAACGACGCGGTTCGGAGAGAGAAAGGATGACACAGAACCGAAACACCGAAGGAAGCGAGCCTCCTGTCCGACACCGGACAGCCAGACTTCGCTGACAGCTCCGTCGACGAGGCGCTGCGCAAGCGGGGTCTTCCTCCTTAACTGTTTTGATTGGGCGACGCAGTGGCGGGCGACAAAGCGGGTCAACCGTTCTACCCTCCGTGTACCCCTAAGCTGGGAGTGCGGCGGGAGCTAGGCGCTTGCCGGACCAACCAATCACCTCCCCTTCATCCCCTGACCCCGCTCTCTGCGCCTGGATACGGGCCGGGAGCGTGATCCCGTGGAGAAAGATGCACGTACCACTGGTCCGACGAGCACGTAGCTTCCACTGCACTGTCAGCTTAGGGACGAACGGAGCGTCCTCGGCTTCGGAGTGCACCTTCCGCGCCCACGGAGGACGGCGGGAATAGTCCTACCGGCTCATTCGCTTCAGACGTACCCTTCAAAGGCCCTCAGAAGGGTCAGTTGAGGCGACGAACGGACATGCGATTCGCACTGACAAGACAAATCTAAAAAAAAAAAAGAAAAGCTAAACTTTAAAGTTAGCATCAGAAGAAACAAAACACAAGAATAAACGCAGTGCCCGTTGAACTTTCATCAAACGTCAATACGCACTGCCGAAACGTTTCGTATACGACGCGCGCCCTCGAGCCCCTCGTAGGATAGCGAGGTCTTCGTGCTGAACTATGCTGAACTGGACCACGAGAGCTACGTCATCGTTCGGCTGGGACACGTGTCCAGTCATGGAGAACACGAGTCTCGGCCGAGTGCTGACATAACATTGGGGTCCAATCCGTGCTTCGGACGCGTTCGTCCCCTTGTAGATGACGCCGAAAATTCAGCACTGCGGCCTTGTTATCGGAAGGCCTTGCCACGAGTCGACAGGATGCGGTCAGTATGGTGCGCGGAATGCAGTATCTTTTCTGTGAATCTTCATAAATATAGCCTCTTATCGACGGGCGACCTCTCCGCACCGACTCATATTATCGCGCTTCGTGTCGTTTTTAAGAGCCCCCTGAAGGTACTGTCCGGTAACACGACGACAAATTAGAGGCTCTAAATGGCTACACAGCGTTTTGGTGTTACGACGTTGGCAGCCCGCCAACTTATAAGTATGCCAACTTGGAAGCTAAACCTCTATATATATATATATATATATATATATATATATATATATATATATATATATATATATATATATATATATATTAATATACTGATTTCTGCCGTATAATGGAGTGAACCGGAAAGATACCTTCCGAATTTCGCTGAACATAAAGGCGACACCGCAGACATGTATGCCTCAGTTACCGCAGATATCTATAGCATCTTCGATTAACTCGCACCGGAATCGCCCTGAAACCAGGACGCTGCACAGCGCTCCTCGGTGGTGCAGCGCGAAGTCGGTGCGAGCAGTGCAACATCCAGGACATGACTGCGCCGCGGCGAGCGCCACCGTGCGCCACTCTCGCGTCTTGTTCGTTTTTTCTTGCGTTCGTTCGCGCGCTGTGCGCGTCGGCTGTCAGTTTCTCCTGTTTTCTTGTTTTACTCGCGGATTTAGCGGTCCCACACAAACGAACATCATGGACGTGATTGTCGATCGGGTCCCGAAGCGGGTGACAATTCCACAGGTATATGTCGCCCTTCATTGTTGGTTCAAGAAAGAGTACCACCAGATAAGAGCCGTATACCTCGGTGTCATCGAAACGCGTCACAACGCTTTCCACGAAGTTCATAGGTTTCGGGCGCTCCTTGCCACTGCAGCAATCACCGGTGCGGTAATCGCGGCGATGGTAACGAGATCGCCGTCATCGCTGTCGGATCTCCGATGCACGCCTGGAATTCCCGCCATCTCCTTGATTCCCGCTCCTGGCCGCAATACTTGATGGGACTGCACCCCGGCGCACCGTCGATTTTCTTGGTGCACGTCGGGGCAACGAAAAACCGCACCGGGAGGGTGGGCTCCGTTGATCGAGGACGTTTGGTGCGCACCGGTGTGGAGGATCGAGGATGCTAGTATAGATTACAGAAAGACTCGCCACGATGACGTCGTCGAAAAGGTATTTCTCAAGCACTCCATGATTTCGCACATTTGTAAGCATAAAAGCGCCGAGACTCGCATTTTCTACATTCAATAAAAGGCAAAAAAAAAAGGCCGATGACGGAACTGTTTTTTAATTTCGCTGCATTTTATGTTTTCACAACAACAGCTAGACCTTGATGAAACTTAGTGACTTCAGCAATGGCCGTCAGTGACAAGGGACAAATATTTGCGAGTAAACATGGCACAGCTTCGGCCGAGTTACACTGGCGGATGTCTGAACAGCTTTGTCTGAGCCTTCGCATAGGTCGCTGTCAAGCGATATCATCCAGAGACCTATGAGATCCCATGTCACGGTAACACCATACGCACCATGCGTCGAGTAGTTGATTACGGTTGAGTGGAAAGCAGAGGTGTTCAAAAAGCGCTCCCATTTTGCTATTTTCATCTACCACATCTGGTTATGGAAAAACGAAAACAAACGACATTTGCCGAAAACAAAACAAAAAACAAGTTCAGAGAAAGTTATAGTCGCAAAGTTCTGTCTTTTTAGGCACTATCTTAAGGACCCCGATAATTTCAAGTACGTTTTTTTTTTTATGCATAATTGCATTCTTACCTAAGCTAACTCATATTTCGCCAGCGTCCGTTGCACGCCGTGGCCCAGCGAAGTGGAAGCTAGGAGAGTTCACTGACCCCGTAGACCGATCACACCAAACGTTCGGCGCATGCGTGACGCCGCCATAACTTTAGTCCAGACCACGGCGTAAGATAATATACTCTTTAGGTAACACTGGCGTGAGGAACAATGAGACGTGATGGACTAGATTAAGTCCTCTCACGAGCACATGCGCGCGCCCAACAGCCCGCGGCGAACTAGCGTCTCTTGCTGGTGAAGCGACGCAACTGTGAAAAAAAAACAAAAAAAAAAACACACACACACAAAAAAAAAAAAAACACAAATGAAATATCTCGTTCCCATGGCATCAAACGAGAACGAGCTTCTTGCTCAGAATGTTCGACGGCTGTACGAGAAATGCCATGGCAACGAGATATTTAATTTATGTTTTTTCACAGTTGCGTCGTTTCGCCAGTGGGCGACGCTAGATCGTTGCGGGCTGTTGGGCGCGCGCATGCGCCCGTGAGAGGACTCTATCTGGTAGCTCCGCGTCGGGCAGAGTCCTTACCTAAAGAGTATATCTTACACCGTGGTCCAGAGGAGGCAGGCGGCAGTGCACGCGACGGCTCGATCGTGCCGCCTCGCGCTCTGCACGCGCAGAGCTCTAACGAGGTTGTCGCACGTGCAGAAATAGTAAAGTTCCCATGGTACATTCGAGCAGCGGTGGCGTAGCCAAACTGGTTGGTGAGGTCACGGCCGGGCTGGATCCGCGCGATTCTTTTTCATTCGGCATTTTCCGTCATGGGAGAAAGCATGCGCGTCTTTCTATACGTGGGGGGCGCTGCAATTATTCTCGCAGTTCCATCCAGCTGCTCAACGGGTTCTGTTTCACGTGGCCCAATGGTTTGCTGTTCTGTCCCAAATTGCAAGTTCGACATCGGGGATGTCTTTTGACCAGCTGCCCAGTGATGACTTGCCAAGCACCGCGTGGATGAAGAGCGAAGCAAGGAAGACCCTTTTTGTGAACGATAAATCTCCATCGACGTTTGTGTGCAGCAGGCACTTTAAACCGGAGGATTATGTAATGGGATACCGCATTGGCATTACTAGGGGGGGGGGGGGCCGGGGGGGGGGGGGGATGATCGCCCCGAGTTCAGCGCTTAGAGGGGAGCAGCTGGGCAGTGAAATGAAAAAAAAAAAAAGAGGGGGCTACCCCTGACCCTAGTGACGCCACTGGGATATGGGATACCATATAAGAAAGCTAGTCCCTGGATCTGATCTGTGTCCACAATGTTCGATGGGTCTTCGAAAGGCCTTACGCCCGCACCGAAGAAACTCACAAGATAACCCGTTTTGAAGCATGTGCACCTGCACCGAAAAGCAGAAAGCGAAAGGCAGATTTCTTGGCTTCCCAAGAGGAGAGCAAGCGTGCACAGCTCTGATCAGCTCTCAAGCCAACAACCATAGGTGCTGTCATGCCTCACTGGGCGTACCAACCCGGGGAAGGGGGGGGGGCGGGGCAAGGGGGGGGGCGCCTCCCCCCCCCCCCCTTTCCTTGAAACAGCCGCCACTGGGCAGGTCAAACACTGGCCGGCAGCGGCCAAGGGATACCAAGAGCACCGCCCCCCCGGCCCTGGGGGTCTGGTTTGCCCCCACCCGCCCCTTCAAAAATAAGTTGGTACGCCACTGCATGCCTCACTGGCGAAGTCATAAGACAGCGAGCGCGTATCCAGTCCGGCCGTGGTGATATCGGCCAGATGCCACACTCGTGCGCCAGCTTGCGAACAGCAAACCAACAGCGTGGGTTTGCACGCGTCGCGTGTTGGAGACAAGTTATGAGTCACCTCAGGCGATGCTCCCTCAGCTCAGTTTGCGCATTGAAAGAAAAGGAAAGCGAGGAAGGCGAGGCGACGTTTCGAAAAGATCCGCCAACCCGTGCCAAGAAGACGGATATTGAACTTGAGCGTCGCCTGCGTTTCGCCATAAAATGCAATTCTGCATATGACAGTTTGATAGATAGATCGAAGCACACCTGCAGAAATTTTCTGACGTAGTTGACGAGAAAAAAAAAAAAAGATAAAAAAAAGCTCGTCTCCATCAATTTGATAAACAGAATGAGGCGTTCATGCATTATGCTCGCGTTATGATTTGTGGTGTTGGGTTACGGAGTGCTCTCGGATGCGCTGCACTCACGCGACACTCGTGTATACACCCCGGGTTTATCCGGATGATCGGGACAAGTTCCAATTTATTTAGGGCGCAACCTGCTTGCGCTATATATACTTCATTTCACCTTAAGTCCAGACGCAGCTGATGGCATACAGTCTGATAGGACGAATCGGACAGCGTCAAAAGCGCATCGTCATGGAGTTCGTCCATTTTTCTCTACGTGTTCTATCATCGCCGAACCAATCATGAACAGTAAAGGCCCAGTGATTTGCGCGCTGTTCGATTAGTCTCATTAGCTCGTAGCGTCCGCTGCGAGAACGTCCTGGCTGGAGAGGACGTCCGCCTCACCTCGGCGCGCGGTTCGACGTTAACCCGTCCTGGTCCAATAAAGTCCTGACCCGAACCCGGCCCGAGTCCGACTATGGTTCGTGAACGACGGCCCGAGCCAACACCACCATCGCCTCTTCTCCCGTCATGAAACGTCATCAAAGTCGGATCGCGCTAACTCGGCTATTGGGCCCGAGCCCGACCTTCGACGCGCTGATTGGACAAGAGCCCCAGCCGAACATTGACGCAGCACTCGTGCCCAATCTCAGGCCTCGATCGATCTGACTGGGATGACGGTGCGGAGGCATTCTGTCGAGGTGGTGTTGCCCGAGCCCGACCCGACTCGGGGCCGGATTCCGGCCCGAATCCGGCCCCGAGCCCGGCTGTTACTTTTAAGATGAGCCCGACCGACGTGGCGATGTGGAGATGACGGGTAGAAAAGAACTGCCCTGAATACAATTTAGTAGCTGTGTTTGAGACGTCTTGTGTTTGTTTTCTTCTTGTAGCCTGGGTTTTGGAAATGTTTAAGGTTGAAAGTTGATAGCAAATCGATCGTGGTCTAGAAGGCTATTGACGCCAGCGAGAGCGGTCCCGTGATTCAGTCCATGCCTCGGGTTCTGAGCAGTACCCAACAGATGCTGCGTATGTCTGCCTTATCCCAGATAGCGTGGGAAAGGTTCTCACACTCGGCGGCCAATATTTCTGTTTTTGATATACTCCCGTATTTACTCGAGTAAGAGCCGCACTATTTATGAACAAGGACCTTGCGTCTGCTTTTCCGCAGAACACATATACAGCCAATCATCGCGTTGCGCATAAATAACATAGGGAATAAATAGAGCGAGAACACGATTTTCCATACAAATTTAATCTTCACAGATGGTATCTTCGCACGAAGACGTTACCTCTGTCCTGTAAACCGCTGGAGTCATGTTGCCGATCACGGTGATTGGCAAGCCGCATGCTCCGCGGAAAAGCGAACCCTCAGGTTTCATTCATAAACAGTGCGGCTAGTACTCAAGCAAATACGGTATAAAGAGCTCTACCTTAGATTTACATGGCACGATTCGCAGCAAACCAAATTTCCTTCCGCTTAGAATTATGCCCGCGTTTTAGCAAATATTGATCTATATTGTTCGTGTGGGTATCAGGAGACTCACTTGATTTACGAAATTTCAGAGTAATTGGTTTTACACGTAAACGAATTCTCGGAAGAGGAAAAGTTGTAAATAGAAAACTTTGAGAAGTATTTATTTTCTAACGTTTGGTAATTCACGCACACATTGGTGAATTACTTACAAAATGTAATTTAATTACAGTTACAGTTACTTTGCTCCAAAAGTAGTTTAACTACAATTACTACTACGTGAAAAATGCAATTACTTTACAGTCACTAATTTCCGAGAGCGACCCGACTTGGGCCACATAAATTTAAACGAGTTGTTTGGAATGCAACGCATTTATTCATTTCTTGCCCCAGTGTTTGAGGAGCCTCAAGCATCGCTGAATAAATATCACGTATTGTACTTTTATTTTAAAAATTTTGTTAAGTTAATGATATAACTTGGCAGTTTGGGCAATGAAGTCTTCCGTTCTTATATCTTAAATGATAAATTAGTTCTTAGAAACACTAAAAAAGTCCGAGCGTCTACCTTGCCGCACAACACTTGGAGAGCCAATCACCGCAACTTACGGAGGCAGCTCAGCGAATGACGATGCCGAAACCTATATGTTTAGACAAAAAAACGCAGTCTGAGTTGTGACATTAAGCAATGCAAAACGTCACGCTTGCATTGCTTAATGTCACAACTCAGACTGCGCTTTTTGGTCTAAACATATGTTTCGGCATTGTAATTCGCTGAGCTACCTTCGTAAGTTGCGGTGATTGGCTCTCCGACTGTTGTGCGGAAAAGTGAACGCGAGGCCTTTTTTAGAGTGTACTCGAAGACGCCAGATCGCAAAGTAAAACTGGATTGACATACTTTTGTTAGCCAGGTAAATAAAAATGCGGCAATAAGTAATATCTAAATACTTTAATAGTGTTAATATAAAACTACATTTCACACGCGCTAATATGATCACATTCATATACAAACATTTCATGTTATTGTGAATTACTTACATTGAGCTGAAGTTATAATGGCCTCAAATATATATATATATATAAGAACCGAATCGGGCCTCCCGAATCAATGGTGACAGTATTTACAGGTGCGAGGTCAGTCACTAAAATGTTTGTGCAAATAATATTCGAAGTAAAACCAACAGGAAATAAACTTGAAAATAATACAAGGAAACAACACTTTAAAAAAAAAACCGTGCGTCAACTTCCCCGAACAACAGTCGGAGAGCTAATCACCGCAACTTACGGAGGCAGCTCAGCGAATGACGATGCCGAAACATATGTTTACAACAGAAAACGCAGTCTGAGTTGTGACATTAAGCAATGCAAGAGTGACGCGTTGTATTGCTTAATGTCACAACGTAGACTGCCACTTTTTGGTCTCAACATATGTTTCGGCATCGCCATTTGCTGAGCTGCCTCCCTGTTGTCCCCTCTCCGAAAGCCCATTCGCTTTCGGAGAGGGGACAACAGGGCATTGCAGACGACAGTTCCATTGGTCACTGTATACGATAGGAGCTACTTTTCAGACCAGCGTTGCAACATCACTATCCGCAGGTCGATCGATTGCACCATAATCGCTCAAGCGGTCTTATTAAACGCCTTAATGTAAAGAAGAATGTCAACATGCGACCGCAAACATAATCTCGACTCGCTGTTACACCAGTGTACGCGCAGCATATGGAGACATCGACGACGATTTCAGACTTCGTTAACAACTCACAACACTGCCATGGGGATGTTGGCGACTCACGGAAATACAAAAACACTTTTATCGTCTGAATGCACTCGGTATCAGGAAACAGACACAAACATGGCGCAAAAGAGGCAGGCATCCGACAGGAAAACCTGTCTGACTTGGACGAAAAGTTGCGGAGACGGCCATTTTAGCCCAGTCTACGTAGCACCGCTAGCACCGCTCTGGAACTTGGCTGTTTCTAACGGTTTCGTTTGCTCGTTGGAAACAAAATTAGAGGTAAAGGTGTCAATGCAAGCTAGGTGCTCTGCGTGTGTGAACTAGGAGACTGAATTACAGGCAGCCTTCGTTACCGTTGGTCGCTCAGTCAGCTCAATGGCGTTTATTAAAAAAGACGTGTGCGACGTGCCCGAAAAACGAAACCGACAGAAGATGGGGCGGGAAGGAGGAACTTTCCTCCCGTTTGCCTGGAGAAGGAGAAAAACTTCTCGCTCCTCCCACCCTCTCGTGCCCGCTTGGGGGCGCGTCATTAGAAGGAAGTATAACGCTCGCCGGTTGCAACATTTTCCCTCCTTTTTTCTTAGAGTGCACCTGTTTCTGCTCCTCCCTGTTTTGCCCCTCCCCCTCCTCTCCGCTCCGCGGACATTCTCACACCTCCTGCTTCGGCTCCTTCCGTTCTTACGCACTAAGACCGTAACTCAACGTAACAATAAAAAAAAAAAAAAAAAAAAAATCGGGGGTTTTTTAATTTGATTAGCAGCGCACTCGGCTTCCACGCGGTTAACCGGGGTTTCGATCCCTGGTACTAGTTGCCGGTTTTTTTTCCAAGATCCTTTATTGTTACAAACTGACCCATCTGAGGTTACTTGGCCCATTAAGCCAACACTTTACAAAAAGACGCAAGTTTTGTATTGTGCAGAAAATATTACTACTGGCAGGACCTTTTCATTTTACCCACAAATTAAGTCCCTCTACTCCCTACTATGGTATTAATTACACAACAGTGGCTACACAGAAGTTTGTTACATCCAAGAAAGTGATATGTAGACTTACTCGTGTTTCAGTGTAACGTGATGTGCAATGATCTTGTTACACAAAAAAACAGAAGGCTGGCCCCTACCGTAATCATTCTACTTTTGTTCGTTTCATCCTCAAACGCGTTGATAGACCTGGGGGCCTAAGGACACTTTTGAGGACCTTTTTGAGGACCCTGTCGCCTTTGGTGGGAAAGTCCTCAAAAGCGGTTGAACGCTCTTAAAAGGGTGCTCCGGCCGTTTTTTTTTTTTTTTTTTTTTTTTAGCTACCTAAGCAAATTGCATTTCCCGACTACCCGGACTTCAGTGGTCATGGTATGCTATTTATTTTCTCGAAATTCAAAGCAGCAATTGAGAAAACCGTAAATGAAGATGATGCCGAAACCAGCATTCAAATGTTCGCGCGTCTTCAGTGGTGTGACGTCACACATGGCACAGACTTTCAGATCGTGCATGTAGTCTTAAACAGAGTATGTCGAGTGTTCTTTGCGTGCTTCTCAGTGAATCGGTTACCAAACATTCTTTTCCCATCATCAAACGTCTTGTAATCAGTTGGGAACATGGCGTACTGCCCACTTTGTACCATTTCTGTCGTCACACTTCAATGTTGCCAGTAGGGGCTCTCGGTTTGAGAAACACGATGAAAACGAAACTCCATAACTTCGCGAATTTCTTTTCTTTTCACACAATACTTGGGGAACTCGTAGAGCCATGTCTATCGGTGCGTTGAGCCAATATTGAGGCAAATCAGCGACCATGAAAAAATCGCCGGAGTACCCCTTCAAAAGTTTCACCGGCAGAGTCTTGTCCCTAAAACACTTAACTGGCAAAAGACTTCTATGATCTAAGGAGCTCTGGCTTTAATTTACCAAGTGCGCAAAGCCATCCGATAAGTATTGCCAACGAACGGTAAAAACCCTATCCCATTCATCTGGAATTCCAAGGCAAACAATCCGGAGATCTTAACTGTCTGTTTCACCATGTTCACTTCCAAAGCTCAGTGTTGCGCATAGGGCCAGGCCGATCCAAACCGCCGACAAGGGCGAAGAACTTAACCCAGGTCAGCCATAAAGATTACCATCTCGAGACGGACGCGCGGACTCGTTAATTCATCGAACCCACTGCCTACACATCGCGACAAAACAAAATACAAACAAACAAACAACGCGTCTCACTGAAAGTTCGCAACGATCGAAAGGAACCAGGTATGCTAATTGCGACTGCAGCGCCAGCACAGCGGCCAGCGTGCGAACTGGGCCAGCAGCTGGCCATTTGGTTTCGCCAGATTTTTGTTTGAACGGCGAAGTCAGGTGCCGTCCGCGAGTCGTATGCCTTCGTTGTATCTTTGATTTTCGCGTGCCTGAGCTTCAGTTTCGTGTCCTCCGCAGGGGAAAAGAAGCCGGTGGAAATCGAAAGCCTCTGAACAAACTCACGGAATGAGGAAACCCGTGCGGAGAAACGAGGGCATGATTCGCATGCATAATCGATTTGAGATCGCGCGCGCGACAGCGATGATACAGAGCACAAAAACATATTAACGCAAAAGAGGCGCGGGCGTGACGATAAATAACGTCCCAATGTAACAACTCACACTTTGGAGAAAACCGGGGCAATCTGTAAGATACTCTTTTTTTCTTTTTTTTTTTTCACGTTTCGCACGAACACGTTTTTGGCGCCCCGCGTCGTCCGCTCTCCAATCGTATACATTATACGCTGACCCCCCCCCCCCCCCCCCCCCCCCCCCCCGCGCGTTGTTTTCTTCCTCCTGCGAAAAGGGGGGGGGGGGGGGGGGGTGAGCTTGGATGGAGTTTCCAAACTTATCCGCAGCTATTTACGCTTCTGCGCGATGTGGAAACTTTTGTGCGCATTGAGCGATGCGAGTCGGTACCTTTTTTTTAAAAAATTTAATAGGGAGTTTTAGCAAGTCGTTTCCACACGAACGGTTCGTCCTCGAACTCATCGGCGACGCCACTACGCATGCGCGCGCGAGTCGTTTGGGGCGTCGGGAGGCTCTTCTCGCTCATTTCTCCCATTTCGGCCGCTGGAGTCGTCGGGTAAAAAAAAAAAGATGGCAATCGCTTTGGCAACTGACTCCGCCAACCCAGCCAAGCGTTAGGCTTAGGACAGCGGGAGGCGATTTTATCCTCTTAGTCTGCTTCATTTGAGAAGTTGAACCAAATCATTTCGAGGACTGCTCACAATGGTAAGCGATCGTGAATGCTGTAAACTGCGCATGCTAGTAAATTTTTGCGATCTGCGAGCAGAGTACACTCTAAAAAAAGTATGTGCGTCTACTTTCACGCACAACACTCGGAGAGCCAATCAGCGCAACTTACGGAGGCAGCTCAGCGAATGACGATGCCGAAACATATGTTTAGACCAAAAAAACGCAGTCTGAGTTGTGACATTAAAGGGATACTTCAACGAAATTTGAAATATTCCCGTCGTGTTCAAAAATAGGTTGAATATGATCCACAATATCCGTAAAAGACAATCGCACGTTTGTATTTTGAGCCTGTTGTATTTTTCGTTATAAACGGCCCACTCTGGCAAGCGCTCGGAGAAGGCCCAGCGGATACCACGTGACATCCAACGCAATCGTGGCGTAGGTCGTCTCAGGACGAGCAAAGCTACGGCGAGGCTGACGTCGAGAGGATGGCCTAACCGTTCCAGCCACCGAAGTGGCTGCTTTTGTACGAATTTTGAGTGACGGGATCATCTTCTGTAATCTTGTAGGGGGACAATAGCGACTTCTGTGACATACAAAAGGCATTCTCGGGAAGAGGGGAGTTCCTCCTTCCCCTCTTCTTTCGTCGTGGCCGGAGGCGAGACAACCTCCGTCACTAGCTGTCAAGGTTCCTAGACGAACATTACAAGCGAGGCGTTAGCGACATCCACCAGGTGCTCTTTTCTAATCGTTTAATTCGTTTTAAAATTATTTTTCGAGACATTTTTAACGAAATATTGGTATGTTCGATGTGATACTGCTCCTTTGAACGCATATAAACCAAAAAATGAGCGCCGAAATTTCGTTGTAGTATCCCTTTAAGCAATGCAAGCGTGACGTTTTGCATTGCTTAATTTCACAACTCAGACTGCATTTTTTGGTCTAAGGCATATGCTTCGGCATCGTCATTCGCTGAGCTGCCTCCGTAAGTTGCGGTGATTGGCTCTCCGAATGTTGTGCGGGAAAGTAGACGCAAGGGTTTTTTTTACAGTGTAGCTGCCGTGGCGACCACGAGCAGACGAAATGATTTGGTTCGACGGCACACAACGTGAACGATCGTTCAAGTTCAAGATGAAGGAGACACACCACATACCTTTACGGTCGTTCAGATACTTTTTACTCTATCTAGCTTCGCAGTTTTTGAAATTCCTACCAGCAAATGTTACGTCGGCCGTTCTGTTTACATCAGTCGTACGCCGGAAACACGAACCGCCACGGACTTACACGTTGCAGAATGTTTCACATGTTTGCTAGAAGATGGCGCCACCGGTCAAACACAATCATCATCATCGTTCACACGGTCGCGCCAGTTTCACGATTCGCGTTCACCGGTCGTAATTTTGGAACCGTGGGCTCGAAAAACGACTCGCTAAAACTTCCCAATGCCCGACGGCGTGATTTCGTGTGCGTCTGGAAGCAATGGGATTCGGGTTTCCACTTCAGGGATGCAACAATCGGCCGTTCATCCAGGAGGACGATGTGTCGGGATATCCTTTTCAAAGACGTTAGAGCCTAGTACAAACAGCTCAATGCCGCGGAGAGGGTAACAGTGAGAGATAACAGCGCTCTTGTCTGTCAGGCTAATTTTACTTTGTCCTGGTCGTTGCGCTGTTTGTACTTTTAAGAATGAACTACCAACTAGCCTAGTAGTCCACATTATTTACATTAAGGCCGGGTTATGTTTATATAGACCACTTTATGGAGACGAAGAGTAACAATAGGTGGAAACAGGGTGCATACGAGGGAGGGATTTTGAATCGGGATAAGGGGCAGAGTTAGACACACCCCTTTCCTAAAGCACCTTTTAGCAAGATACGAGATGAAGATGCGATGATAAATAGTATGCCACCCTTGTTGTTACTTTGCATTCGTTTATGAGCCGACAGTGTTATCTACAATGAGCTAAAGAGTCAGTGAGTTCGGCGTGGAAATAATCAAAAGCTCCACGGAACAGCTTCATTTTTCCTGCCGTTCTAATGTGTTGTTTAAATTTGCTGTCTTCTCGTCACAAGCACAAGCAGGTAGACAACCTACACTCTAAAAAATGCCTGCGCGTCTACTTACCCGCAAAACACCCGAAGAGCCAATCTCTGCGATCTAGGAAATCAGCTCAGCGAATGATCAGGCGAAACATCTGTTTAGACCTAAAAATGAAGTCTGCGCTGTAGCATTACGCAATGCAATCATGACGCTTTGCATTGCGTAATGCCACAGCGCAGACTTCATTTTTAGGTCTAAACGGATGCTCCGCCTCATCATTCGCTGAGCTGATTTCCTAGATCGCAGAGATTGGCTCTTTGAGTGTTTTGCGGGTAAGTTGACGCGCAGGCATTTCTTAGAGTGTAAGGTAAATATTTAAAAAAGAAAAGTAGAATCAGGAAGAAAATTGGAAATGAGCAGACGCTGCATGCGTGCAAAGAAACTGGATGCTGGCTTTTCCTCGCTCGGTCTTCTCTGTCAGTGAATATTGACTTTTAAGTATTCTGCGCATCCAAAGTGCTTTCGCCATCTGCAAGTTCAGACTGCACCCGTCTCTGCTAAAGATTCAAAGCCCCTCGTATTGCGGCTAAGCCTTCACGCTGTCCGACTCGAATGACTAAGGAAGTAGACACAGAAACAAAAGTAGACGCGGGGGAAGTGGGCATCCTCCATCAAGCGATCGTGCTCGTTCGTTCCTTCAGTCCTTTCACTCTCGGCATTGAAACCCAATTCCGCGAAGAATCAGCTCTCTGGATCCTTCGCAGCGCGTCTTTTCAAAAAGCCTATCGTCTCCGTCGCTTGTCGTCTGATAACGACTCCACGCATTTACAATTTGTCGACGTTTCGGCGTAAATAAGCAAAAAAAGAATAAACAAACAATAGTCCTGGACAAAACAAAGCGCGTCGCGTTTCGTTATTTTGAGAGCGCGTTCATTGCTCTGGGAAGCACTAGCAGTAGGGCGCGCTTTTAACGCGCCGCGCAAACATGACAATGGCGTCGCCTCGAGGACCGTTTGCTGCAGAGTTGCGTCCAGCAACGAGCACTCTCCAAATTGCGGAATCGCGAAAAATACGGGAGCTCGCCGTTATATCTGGCCGCTTGCGCAGCTCAACTTCAGCGTACTTCACCGCGGGACGACCGTAACAAAGGAACTTCTCTCCACCTCGTCGGGTCCGTGGCAAAGTGCTCGTTCTTCCCGCTCCGCGTTGCTCGACGAAACGTCCTGGGCAAAGAAAACAAAATGGACGACCAGTACCGGGGTCGGAGGCGTGCCGTGTTGTCTTTTCTGTCTGTCTTTATGTTGTTGAATTCGGGAGCGGGCCTGCGCCGTCCTGGGTCGCCTGGCGAACTCGAGCCGCGCCTCATCTACATAACTGGGACGGCTCTGGCGGGAGAGGGGGGGAACGTCTCGGAGAGGCGTTGCAATCACGCACGACCGCGCGTCGGACAAACATGCCTCGAACAATGGGCGCTTTTGCACGACCCACCAAACAGTTTTTGATGACTCCCCACCAGCAGCACCGCTCGCGAAGCGGCAACGAAAGCGTTTCAAGAGCACAGCCTCCCAAGGTGAATGAATGGTACGTGTCGCTAGAGCGTCGAGCCAGGGACGCACGCGTCACGCGTGTGTCATCACCGAGCGCTTGCTGGCCGCCGCCACCGCGCATGCGCCAAGCCGACGAACAGTGGCGCCGCTGAACCCGGCCGACACTCAGTCGCAAAAGTAGTCGCGGCAACTTAGCACCTTAACTTTGGACAACACGTAAATTCGCTGATATCCCTCGTTTGGGGCGGCCAGTGGGGTCACAAGGGGGGGGGGGGGGGGGGGGGGGGCGGATTGCCTCGTGTGCAGAGCTCAGGGGGGTGTCACGGCGGGTCACGAGAGCTGGGGGGGGGGGGGGGGGCAGTCGCGGCGGGCCACGCGAGAGCGGCGGGGGGGGGGGGGGGGGGGGGGGGTCGCGGCGGGCTACCGCCCCGGGTGCCGCTGGCCCTCGTGACGCCACTGTGGGCGGTGCATTTGTTTGACAACGAATTCTGATCACCGACAAAAACCACACTTCGTTTACGCCATTGCGAAACAGTCCGTCGTATGTGGATCAACACGTACTTCAACACCTCCCCCTACGCATAAATTTCCGTCATCGTCACGGACCCGTCTACGCAACGCGCTTCGCGGCCCTACTTTTTCTTCCACGGCGTTAGCAGCGATCTCATTCACTCTCTGTCCTAGGATGTATTAATTCATTGATAATTTGTCACCTCAATTCGTTAGATCAGTATTAAGCTGTCGCTGGAAGCCTCGAGCGATAGCCCAATGATAACCCAGGACGACCATGCTTCCCGCGTAGATCAAAGGCGTTCCCCCATTTAGATCGAAGCTTTCGTATAACCTCGGCGTCATAATAATAATAATAATCTTTATCAGCACAAAAAGCGAACTGTGTCCTGGGGGGCGTGCGAGGCGAAGCAGATAGGCGAAAGCCCGTACGCGAGAGCGTCTGCTGGCCGACCCCCCAGGAAACAAAAAAATAAAAACAGAAAACAAGCAATCAGAGAAACAACAATCAAGCAACCGGGAAAACAAACAATCACAAATTTCGAAAAATTCCCAAGCAATCTTAATGCCCGACCTGCATGCAGAACACTCTCCAGGGACGGTAAAAGCCCCCCCCCCCCCCCCCCCCCCCCCCCCACCTATACCAAGGTGCGACATTAGGGCCCCCCAGGCCTGTGGTAGGAAGCTTGTCCCTTCACGAAAAAGACGCTGTCAAGAAAGGGCGTGCGTGCCTCGTCTGCCAGCTCACCAGGAGACGAGGCGCACACGTCTGCCTCCTACCGCGACACTCACCACGTGATGAGTTAGGGACATTGGTTGCCCCGGGCTCGCGAGAACGCCCGACACAGAAGCACAGAGTCCTGCCTGTCCTGAGGTAAAGGGACGCGTATGTCTAGGGGAGCCGCCAGGAAAGCTTCAATTGCACCTGGGACAAAAGAGTGGCCATGTCGGAGTGTGCGCGCCCTTAGCTGCTCAGGTTTGCCGGAACGCCTGTTGATCCGAACAACACTCTCCAAATAAGTGTCGCACATTGAGCCGTCCAGGAGTCGGCACAAAAGTCTGACACGCTACAACCCGCCGGTGGTCAAGAAAATACCAGTTCACTCCCCTAAGTCGATCCTCGTATGACTGTGACCTGGCAAGTGGCCAACAGGTGCGTACCAGGAGTGTCCATGTTGCACGACGCTGAACTCCCTCCAGGCGCTGTGTGAGGTGAGTTTGATGTGGGCTCCACACAATACTCGAGGCGTGGGAGTACCAGCGCCGTGTAGAGTACTCGAAAGGCCTCCGGGCCACAAAAGCGCGAGACCCTGGTAACGAATCCAAGAGTTCTGCGAGCCTCCGCCACAATACTCGACACGTGGATGGTGAAGTCGAGAGTGGGAGTGAGCGTGACCCCCAGAATCTGGAGATGTGTAGCCACCAGTACAGGGGTGCCAGACATCGAGTAGCATGGGGGCTGCTCTCTCCTTTGGGCGCTGAAGAGCATAGCGGCACTTTTGGCATGGCTGAATCTGAGGTGGTTGGCGATGGACCAGTTCACGACCTGCGTCAAGTGGTCTTGAAGGAGAAGGCAGGATGAGGGTGAATCCAGACGGGCCAGAATGTAGGTGTCGTCCGGGTACTGGACAAGGAGGGATACCATCATGCTTTGGCATGTGGTTGACGTATATTGAGGAGAGCGTGGGTCTTAGGACCGAGCCCTGAGGCACTCCCGAATATACTCGATAGTCGTCGGATGACGATCCGTGGAACACAACTCTATGTGAGCGCCCGATGAGGAAATGTGCGACCCAGCGAAGCATGGAGCCACACACGCCAGCCCCGGCAGGCTTCTTGATGAGAAGGTGGTGGTCAAGCGTGTCAAAGGCCTCGCTGTAATCAAGCTGGATCAGGTCAGTAGGAGTGCGGGCGCCCAAACCATCACTGATGTAGTGCGTGATGGTGGCCAGGGCAGTGCGGCAGCTCCTACCTGGCCTGAATCCATGCTGTGCCATGGAGAGGGTTTTGCTGTCGATCACGTAATCCAGGAGACTCCGATTGACTAGCCTCTCGAAGGTCCTGCAGAGGATTGATGTCACGGAGACCGGTCGATAGGAGGAAACATTATTCGCGGGCTTGCCTTTGCGCTTGTGGATGGGTGTCACCAGGGCCCTCTTCAATGTGTCCGGGACCACAGCATTGTCCAGTAAGGACTGGAAGATGTTAATAAAAGACGGAGACGCCTGCGGGCAGTGCATCTTGAGAAAAGCAGGCGGGAGGTTGTCGGGGCCCGGCGAGAGAGACGGCTTAATCTGACCAAAGGCATCATCGAGGTGGTCAAGTGTCAGGGTGATGTCAGGCATAGGCATGCTGGGGCATGCTGTGCTCTCCTCAATGTCTTGTACCAGAGAGTCGATGCACGGTGGAGATGAAGCAGCATTGAAAACACTAGAAAAGTGCCGAGCGAATAGTTGTGTAGCGTCACGGGTGGACGCTACGCTCCCATTATCGGTCAAGAAGCATGGCTTGGTGCTGCTGGTCTGCAGCCTGCTCATATAAGACCAGAACTGCTTCGGGTCCTCTTTGGCCTTAAGAACAATGTTGCGGGCGTAATTGGAGTGAGCAGTGTGAATAGAGGACTTGAGTGCTCGCTGAAGATCTTTTGCTGCCTTTAGCGTTTCTGCACATTGCAACCGTGCCGCCTTTTTGAAAAGCGCCCTTTTGCGACTGGCGGCTTTGATAATGTCATGTGTTATCCAAGGAGCGCGCCTCTTCCGCCGGGTTGACCGAAGCGAGTGGGGGACAGAATCATGCTGAATGGCACAGGCGAAGTCACACCACAGGTCGAAGTTTGAAGGATAGTCGCTGCCCATAGTTGTTATACCACAAGGCGCAAAGTGGGCCAGGCTGGCAAGGTGAACGTGATCCGTCTCGAGGAACCTCCATTTGGTGCGAGCAAAGTGGCCCTTCCGGGGCAGAGAGGGCGCAAACGATACCTCCATAGCCATGTGATCACTTCCACTAAGGCCAGGATAGACGTCGCAGGAGAGGATTTTCGCGAGATCGGTGGCGAACACCAAGTCCAGGAAGTTGTTCCGTGGCAGATAGGTGGGGCTGCGGGATACCTGGAAGTGTCCAGCTGATGACGTTGCGTCTAGGAGCAGGTCGTCGAAGGCGTCACCAGGAACCGGTTCGTCGTTGTTCCACCAGTCGATGTCAGAGTTTAAATCCCGAATAGGCAGGATGTCCCGATAGGGTTTCACCAGGGCACGAGTGAGCGAAGCGTCAAGTAATTGGTAGGCAGAGTTCCGCGTCGAAGGAGGGCAATACACACACCCGAGTAGAACAGTGCCACGAGGCAAGTGAAGCTCGAGGAAGATCGCCTCCAGGTCGGGGTGTTCGAGGTCGTACCTTCTATCAACTGTGAGGCCGGACGGAGTGGCGACCAGTACCCCTCCCCCCTGCACTCCCTGTCCCTCCGAAAAATGCTATGCGGTGTGCCTAGCAGCTCACCGTCGTGCACGCTGGAGTCCAGCCAGGTTTCCTTAAGCAGAAGAATCGCATTGTCAGGCAGTGAACTTGCGGTGGCATGAAAATTTTGCATTTTGTTCTTGAGGCTACGACAGTTGGTATACCACAGGGTGAGTGCCTTGTTCACACCTTTTGCTCTCAACGCACGGCTGACATCACTGTCCTTTCGAGGAGGCCGGCGACCACCGCCGTCGCCGCGGGTGACGGGGGAGCCGGCGACTTTGGGCAAAGTCGCAGGTGGAGGCAGAGCAACTTCAAAGAAGTCATCAGAAAACTGGGGTAGCGAACAGACCAAGCAGAACCACGGGTCGCTGGAAGAATCCAACCGACGATAATAGGCAGCCGCGATGAAACCAGCCTGTGCAGGAGTCGCAGCAGAGTGCAGCCTGGTTATCCCGAACTCGCTTCGTGCAGCAGGGACACACAGGTTTCCGGGGACCGGGATTGGACGCAACGTCACTGGCGAGCAGAATGCACCAGACGAGGTGATGCCGACGTGCATGACTTGTGAAGTCACCGGCGGAGTACCGGCGGCGTTCCTGAGCAGCCTGATTCAAGTGGTCGGGCCGGCTAGGCCTAGCCGGCATAAACCTAACGGCAGCCCAGCTGGAAAGGGACAAGGGAGCACGGGTCCAACTGTGGGATAGGCCGCCTTGGGGATTGCTGGCAGAGTACTTGGAGCCATTACGAGCCCCGACGCTTGTACAGTTGATTCGGAACTTCAGGAGCGTGGCGAAAACCAAGAATATCCGGAGCCGCAAAAATGTGCGTGCGTCCGCCATTTTACGCGGGCTTGCGTTTATTCATCTTTCAGATAACAAGACTATTTCGGCAGTGCAAGATCTGTGTCGACACGAACGTGGCCCAACGTAAAACGGCCGAAAAGACGTCACCGCAGAAGTGACAAACCGAAACGTATACGCATGCCCAGGTGCTGCGGAATAATAATAATAATAATAAAAAAAAGCTTTAGCTCGACGTCGTTTTTGCAGCGAAGCTGAATATGTGCTAGGACATGGAAAAAAAAAACTGCGTCAAGGGAGGTTACCAAAAAACTCCCGTTTGAACGGCGCTCCTTCGTTCCGATTGGTCCTGGCAAGTATAAATAAAAAGAGGGGGCAACCCGGGTGAGTCAGCCTTCCTTGGCATTATTAGATAGTGAAGTCCTGATTCCCTGTTCTCATCTAGGGTCACCGCGACTTATCTCAGCTAAGAGTGCGCTGTGACGATCGGCTGGGGGCAGAATGCGCCGATCTCACCTTCTTTTCTTTCCCTTCCGCAATACTGGTAAAGACACTTGGGCTCAATCGGAAACAACGAAGTCGTGTACGTATCTTCATTGCAATCATAGGTAAATCGTATAAATGTCGTAAAGTTGTCGTAAAGATAACAGCTTCGCTGGTCCTCCATCTTCACGTAAAGTGGATGGGTTCTACAATTCTTTTTTTTTTTTCGCGAGACGATATTGTGGGCGATGCTTCCGCGCAGGCAAGTGAAAGAGACGTTCAACCATAATGTCGCAACTCTGTTCGAATGGTTCCACGCCCCATTAAGCTTGCTCCTTCCTCACTCTCGTATGTATAAACAATAAGGTGTCCGTTGCGATAGAGTAATCAATTTAATAATAAGGATGGTGCGGCGACCCGTTTCGTTTCGCTCACTTTCTGAAGATGCTCTTTTTTTCTTTTTTTGCATTCTTTTAATTTGCTGCCACGGAAAATTGGCGCTTCTTTGTACTTCTTTGCGAAAGCGAAAATTGGCGCAACGTTGCGAAGCCAGCAGGGAAAGTCATCCCTCCACCCGTGAGTGGCCGGTCGTGACGAGGCGTGCGAGGCACAGGGGCCCTAGGATCGTGACCGCGTTCGCACGGCGACGGGTCCTTATTTCTGCGGCAAGAAAAAAACACACGAGACGTAGGACTCGCGGCACTTCAGTGAAAAGGCGCGCGCTTTCGTTAAGGCGAACGAAGACGTCTCGGCACAAGGAGAGAAAAAAAAAAAAAAAGAAAAAAAAAACACAAGAACTTTAGTACGTGACAGGTTAATAATGCTCCGTTGATGCTCCGCGTGCTGCGCGAGCTTTCTGCCCCTAGAACACTTCGTTGCACGCGCAGCCGGAGATCTGCGGAAGGCAGCGAGCGCCTTCCGGAGCAACGCCGGCTCGAATCATGAAATCGCCCGAAAAAAGCCTGCTCTACCTCACGCGTAAAGTCGCAACACTCAAGTGGCTCCTCCTACTCGGCAATATAGTCCGACGCCCAGCGTCCTTTGACACATCGACGTGGACAACCGAACGCCGAAGCAGCACTCGTGCCCAGTTAGTGTCCCTGCTCGATCTCAGTGCGGTGACGTCGAAATGTCAGTGCACGGACTGCATGTGATCATTCTATACACTCGGGGACAAATTTTATTGGCAATGCAGTTGGGAGGTGCGGGCACGTCCATGCCATCTCCCCCAGACTGAGCGTTGAGAAGGCTGCGCGCGGCGCTCTCTTCTCCTTGCCTCGGAAATGCCAAAAAACGTTCTGGATGCGGGGACCACATTCACCAACTTTCAGCGAACGGGTGTGTTATGTATGTTGACTAACAGCCAGCGCCCCCTGGCTCGGGTGCTCTCGTGGAAACCTGCCGAAGACGAAGTGATTTGGCGCGCTCTGGAACATTCCATCGAACACTAACCAGGAGCAGCATCTCAGATCTATGTTCAAGACTATGCCCTAAATAAACATAGTCTGATACATAACATGGTGTCAGAAGTGAACCGGTAGACGCACCAACGACGCAACGCAACAACGACGCAACAACGACGCACCAGCCGCGACATGGCATTCATCCAGCCGCCATCGGCGTTCGAGCCCAACACGGAAAACCCAGCGATCTCGTGGGAGGAATGGCGATCCTCTTACCTCATCTACGAGACAGCCTGCGAGTACGCCCAGAAACCAAAAGCAGCACGGAAAGCACTCCTCCTCCATGTACTTGGACCACAGGCACGTCGGATATACCAAATGTTTCCACCGCCTCCAGCCTTAACCGCAGAAGCCGCAGCCTCCTTCAACGAGGTCGAATATAGCTTAGAGCAGTTTGGCGCGCTATACCAGCCGTACAAGAACGTAACCCAAGCAACTGCCATCTTTAACTCGATGACACAGCAGGCGGGCCAGTCCATTGATGATTTCGTCACTGAGCTCCGACTTCAGGCTCAACGTTGCGACTTCGGCAGCACGTGGGATCGGCTCATTGGTGGCAGGATTATCGTTTGGATCCAAGACTCGGCAGAACGGATTTTCCGCGAGCAGAACCTTACTCTTGAAAGAATAATATCAACCTGCAAAGCCGCAGAAATATAAAAAAACATGTCAAGGATCTCCAGGCAACTGCACCTAAGACGGTGGTAGACGAAATGCATCGAAAAAAACAATTGGCGAGATGCCAATTTTGACCGCGAACAACGGCGCCGGTACAATTACCCGACACAACCGCCGCAACAGCAACAACGCCCGTCACAACCGCAACAGCGTCCACAGCACCCGCCTACAACCCGGCCTTGTCCGATGTGTGGTATGCTGCATGTCCCTAGAAATTGCCCTGCCTATGGGAGCAGCTGCTTTCGGTGCGGGAAATTTGGGCACTTTGCATATGTATGTCGACAAACAAGATCTGGCCCAGGGAACCACATATCCAGTCTTGACAACGACGGTTTCTTTCTGGGACAGCTGACAGTGGACAACGTTCAGACAACCTCTTGGACGGCCACAGTTGATGTTCACAACAACAAGGTCACCTTCAAACTGGACACGGGGGCTGACGTAAACGTCCTTCCCAGGCATGTTCTTCGGAAATGGAGTCAACCACCAAAGGTAGAACCCACCTGTAAGGGTTCTGGGAAAGACGGCTGGTTTCTCGATCGGCCGGGCGACGGTTGTCTTGTCCGGCGGCGTGTATGATGCTCCCTCCCCGGTCGTTTTGTGTAGTTTTATTTTTCTAGCGGGAGACCGCGTGGGCCTTTCTGCCGTCGCGGCCCCCCTGGAGAGCGTCTTCCTGTGTCTCCCCCATCGGGATGACCCCTCGGGAAGAGATGTTGTTTTTTTTATTTTGAATCTGGAGGCTTGCGCATTCTACGGGGCTTCCTGGGTTTCAACCTGGGGGTTCCGGAGAGGCGCCGCTGTGTCTGCAACGGGATGCACAGACGAGGTTACGGAGCTGTCGGCTGTAGTCCGTTGGCAAGTTAACGAATGTGTATCGACGCCCTTGCCAACTATTGGACGGTGGATATCACGTGGCTCCAGCAAAGCTTTGAAATGATTGGTTGATCCTCGCCCGAGAGTGAGGGGGTCAGCGTCTTCAAAAGTCCGTGACGGGGGAGAGAGAAGCCCTTTTCTGGCTTGGACTTGGACTAATTTGGAGGACGGGAATTCCCTTTGCTCTGTATATACTGTGTACAATAGCTCGTCGCGTCTAAATAAACAGTTTAGACGAAGTCCTCCCGCATCTGTCGCACTCTTCTGATCACCCACCGAACAAGACTCATCAAACGATTGGCCCCGCAAGACACCGCCGGGCAGTCATCATCTATTCAACCAAGGGACGAACCTTTACTCCACCTGTGTCAGGGTCTCCACCTACACTGGCGATCATCTGCCGATCATTGGCGAGTGCATCTTACAAACAAAGACAGGAGACCTTAGCCGCAACTTGAGATACCTGGTTGTGGACCGTAATGTTATCCCGATTCTTGGTGCTGAGGCATGCGAGGATCTTCAGCTGATACAGCGACTTCGGCACCTGGACTCGTCGAGCGAATCAACCGACGCTGGAGCACCTACAGCCAAGTATTTGGCCGCAACTGACGTCATCAAGGACTTTCAGGATGTGTTTACTGGAATTGGTCAGCTTCCGGGAACTGTGGCAATCACGCTCCAAGACGGAGCAGTACCTTCTGTCGCTTCTCCCCGCAAGATTCCACTAGCTATCATAGAGAAAGTAAAGGCGGAGCTTGACAAGATGGAACATGACAACATCATCACAAAGGTCACCGAGCCAACAGATTGGGTGAACCCCTTAGTAGTAATACCGAAGAAAGATGTCAGCCTACGAATCTGCCTTGACCCCAGACAGCTGAATAACGCCATCAAACGTCAGCATTAACGCATTCCGACGCAGGAGGAACTGTTCGCTCACTTGAGTGGATGCACTGTGTTCACTCTCCTTGATGCGAAATCAGCTTTTTGGCAGCTGACACTGTCTGAGGAGAGTTCGTACATTTGCACTTTTGCAACTCCTTGGGGCCGGTATCGCTTCTTGCGGCTCCCATTCGGACTAAAAAATGCTCCCGAACTCCTACAACGTGCCATGAATGACATCTTCGCCAGCATCAATGGCGTTTACCCCTACTTTGACGACATTCTCATCGCATCAAAGACAATGAACGAACACATTAAGCAGTCTAGTTCTGCTGACTGCACGCAAGTACAACCTCAAACTCAATGCGAAGAAGAGGCAAGTAGCAGTGTCCACCATCTCCTACCTGGGACATCAGCTAACGGCAGACGGAATTCAAGCTGACGCTGCGAAAATAGAGGTCATCATTGCTATGCCAGTGCCCGAAAATAAGGCAGAGCTGCTCAGATTCTTTGGTATGGTCACTTACCTTACCAAATTCATGCCAAATTCCTCCAGTGAAATGGCACGCCTGAGACAGCTACTAAAGACCGACGTCCCATGGCACTGGGATGAGAACCTGACGTTAGAGTTCATCAAAATCAAGCGTATGATCACCGAGACACCTGTCCTGCGCTTCTTTGACAATACCAGGGACATTGTGGTTTCAGCAGATGCGTGCTCATACGGAGTTGGTGGTGTTCTCCTGCAAGAAGGCCATCCAGTTGCCTATGCCTCAGCCGCTCTGACCTCTACTCAACAGAAGTACGCACAAATTGAAAAAGAGCTACTCGCCATAGTTTTTGCCTGTGAGCACTTCCATTATTACACCTACGGTAGAATCGTAACCGTTCAGACTGACCATAAGCCTTTCTACAACAAAAAGACTTCGAGAAGATCATACCACGGCTACAGCGTCTTCTTCTTCGGCTTCAGCGATACGATGTCCGTCTGACATACGTCCCAGGAAAAGAGCTCACCGTCGCAGACGCGCTTTTTCGAGCACCTGCCAACACAAAAAGTAAAAAAAATAAATAAATATAGATGTCGCAGACAACGCCTATACGACAACCCTAATTGAGCCAATGAAGAGAGTCCAGAAAACACACGGAGCACAAGTGGCGTCGTTGTTTAAAAGTAAAGGTCCCCCAAGAACGCCTTCAAAATACTAATTGAGGCAGTCGACGAAGTCCAGGTAACACGCCCCACAATACAAGTCGCTTCGAGGAACAGACGTCTGGCGCTATTCTGAGGTCACCCGGAAGGTCACTAAGTCAAGTCGGCTCGTGGGATCTTATCGACTTCCATCTCGGCTCCGATTGTCCGGGTCCTGACCTACTTGAGGGCGGCGTTGCGCGGCCATGCGAGACGCGAGGACATAAAACTTGGAAAAGGCGCCCCTTCTGCGCGTCGCTCATTTCCCAGCATTGCGGCACAAAGCTGTCCCTGCAGAGCCGTCCAGCGGCGACGCGGAGGGGTCGTCAGCTTGTCGCGCTTGGCTGCTCAGCCGACAGTCGTCAAATATTCCGCGCCGGACGCGCGGCTAAGTTATGCAACCCTGCGTCCCGTTTCTTCGGACACGTTCACAGCGCGGCAGAGCCCTCCCTGTGCAGTGGCGTCGCCGTTCCGATAGCAAGAGCGCACAAGCAGGAAAGATGCGAGCGACATGGGGAGAGATGCGAGCGGACATGGGGAGAGTCGCGGCAGCAAAGTTGTATAGCCGTGAAAAAATGCATAGCAAATTGCTAGGCAATTGTGTCGCATATGTGAAGCGTTCTAGAATTACAAACCTTTAGCGATAGTCTCAGTTTCACGTATGCAGGGCTGATAAAACCTGCCGATCTTCCAAAGCCTTCCATGCTCTCGAGCTGCTCCCCTCAGTGCGCACAGGTGGTCGAGCTCCTCCTCACCTATCCCTTTGGTCACGTGACCTACCTTGTTAACCTATCAGGCTTCACGAAATGCTGAGCACCCAAAAAAAGAACGTTTCACGCTAAAAAAAAAAAAAAAAAAAAAACGCAGAAGGCGTTCCTTTCTGGCGGGTATCTGGATACCTACAGCGCTGCAGAGCCAAATATAGTCGCTATATGTAGCATGTTGCGAAGAAACATGCTTTCACCTTATTTTCGTTTGAATTTGTTGTTGTTCAAATGTCGGAGATATGATCGTATGGCGAGAAACTGTTCCAAAAAGTACGTCTTCAGCAGAACGGAACACAAGGAGGGGCACGCCAATAAAGGGCAACATTGAGAGCGCGCAGGGAACACGCGATGACGAGGAGCGCACGCCGTCGTCGATTGAAGTGGGGCGAAACAAAAACACGTGGCGCGATCGGCGGGTAAACACGAGGTGCGAAGGAACGGATTAGCTTGCACGCCCTATAGTCTATTAGCGGCGAGATGTTTTGGTGCCGCCCTCCTATGGTTCCCTTTCGTGACGTCATTACCTGGCGAACAACAAGTTCGATGGTGTTTGTAATGAACATGGTGGAAGCTTCTAATCATTGCGCTCTCAAAGCAACACTGCAAACACCATCAAAATTGAAGTTCTGACGTTCCTCTTATTTCCGTCCATGAGAAAACCTTTCCTGACGTCATAGTCAGCATTCGGCCGATCGTGGAAGGCCGACCACGGCGACGCTTTCGATCCCGCACGTCGCCAATAGTCGGTGACAAGTTGAGAAGCCAGTAGATACTACGCCTCAAGCGCCAACTTTGTGCCTTTGACAACACTTCGTCGCACGCCCAGTCAAAGCACGGCGGAGGGCAGCGAGCGCGTGTTGGAGGCGGGCGGGCATCTGATGGGTCGACATCTTGTAAACCCTGAGATGGGGAACGATAAAAAAAAAAAAAAACGGACGTTTTTTTATCGTTTCCCATCTCAGGGTTTACAAGATGTCGATTGATTACCAGCTCGCCTGCACTCTCTCACTGCTTACAAATCTAATGGGTCCTTGACCTCTCACCGACTATACACGTTTGCAAGCATGGCGTCCCGACTGGTGCCCCATGCGTTCAAGCACGGGCAGCAGGCGCGTGAAGGCAGCTTTGGCAGGCATGCAGTTTCATGCGCTTCCTCGCACGAGCAGGAACATGGCGGCGGCCAGATACCCTTTTTGGCTGTCGTCTATAGTCGGGGACAGGTTGAGAGTAAAGTGGAAGCTTCTCCCCCCTCTTTCCACTTTGGCAGAACGAACGCTGGAGAAGAGGCGACCTCCTCTCCACCGTTCGCTCTGCTCAAGTGGAAATGAGTGGGAGGAGCTTCCACTTTGCTCTTAACCTGTCAGGCTCCCTTGAAATTTCAACCCCGTTGTAACCGTATCCTGTATCTCACAACTGTCACATGTTTTTTTTTTCTCTCTTTTTTTTCTTTTTATATTGCGCAAATGCGTGACTAAAGTTTTCGAAATTTGAGCTTTAAAAAAATTTGATTACGTTTTGTGATTTTTGTTTAAAATTGTTGACTTCTACTTCAATATTTGAAACATTATCGGTATTGACTGACGTTAATTTATGATCGCTTCCAACGAATTATTTTTCTGTTTGTTTACTTCCCTTTTCTTTTCTTTGAATTGTTTTGTACAATACTATTTAATTATCTTGAGCTGTTGAACTTCAAGAGTCAGTTGCTCTGCTAGGCACCGTGCACGCTTCTATCTCTGCCCCTTACGCTAGAAAGCAGCGAAAAAAGACAAAAAACTGAAACTCATACAAGTAAATTACGTTTTCATGTAAAAATCAAGAAGAAAAAAAAAAGGTACAGAGTTTTCAGAGTAGCCCGTTCCTGAGTTTGAGCTTTTTATGCTATAATCTGACGGAAATTACATTACTTTGGAGAACGTTGAGTAACGCTGCTTAAAAATAAGGGCAGTTAAGAATAACTCTCAAAACTCTGAAATAGCAAAACACGTGAAGGAGTACAAACTTTTTTTTTTCTGCGTAGGGAACTATTATTGTGATGATTGAAGGGAAAAACTGCGCGAAAATGTTATCGAATGAGACAATGCAAATTGTGTATTTAGGCAATTGCATCCGTCAAGCTTCAATACAATAGATACGGCGGCCGAGAGTTTTGACTTTTGTAAAATAACGGGGGAGGGAAGAGTAGAGATAACTTTTTTTGTTGCTGATTTGCTTTTAGAAGTGTACACTATTTTCAGTTCGTTCGCTGTTGTTAGTCGAAATTCCACACTGCCATTGAATGGAGTGGTCTGAATTGTGTGTAGACTCTAGTTGTGTCGAATTGGGTGCAGTGCGCAATAATAAAATGTCGTGGCGGGAGGCCGAAGGAACGTGCACAAAATCGGAAAAGGTTGGGGACAGTGGTGCATAACCGGTTGGTAAATGAAATTTATTTAGCTGTATCCGAGACGTGTTGTGTATTTATCTTTTTCTTTCGTCCGTCGTCTTCGGTTTTAAATGTGCGCCACTGCTAATCCAGAATCGCGACTACCAACGCTGCAAATGCATTCTTCCTTCTCACTGTAACAATACCGCCGTTCCCATCCATAACAGGAAGTGTGGTAAAATGGAATTAACTTCAAACCTTTCGACTTTAAAACAAAAAAAAAAACAAAAAAATAAGCCAGCGTGAGTTGATTATTTGTGTTTCGACTGGCACAGTTGGCAGCCCTGTTGGCGGCCCCCGTGCTCTTGGTGGCGGCAAGGAAGCGGTACCGAGTCCGGTACCTGGACGACGACGAGTACGACGAGGAGCCGCTCGTGGTCCGCCGGGGACGCTCGCGGACGACCGGCCTCTACCGGGACACGATGACCAGCGGTTCCCAGCGAGGTCCCGTCTACGTCATTCGGCGACGCAGGCCCAAAGACGACGACGCCCTCGACTCCAGGACGACCAACGTCCACTTCGTAGAGCCTGATGAACCCCGGGTTAGACATACGGAATATATCCAGTGTTCCGTTGCTGGACACCGGAAATACCTCCAGTGTCCGCGCCAGCGACCAAGCACGGGGAACTGAGCGCCGCGCTTGGTCGCTGGCGGCTGCACTGTCCACCGTTGAGCAGCATAAGACGGCCGAAGTTGGGCGTCTGTATGTTACACTAAGACCTCGAGACAAGGGAACGAGAGGCGATATGACACAGAAGTCTCAAACACAGCTTGTGTTTGAGACTTCTGTGTCGTGTCGTCTGTCGTTCTGTTCAGTCTAAAATGTTTATTATATTCAGCCATCACCAGCTCGTTTGCGCCTTTTCTTCGAACGTCTCTCGCTCGAGGGTGTACGACGTTACACCCTTTGCAAAAAAGACAGTCTGATTTAATTTCCTTCGCACATAATCCCACGCTCTACTCACTGTCATGATTCCTCTCTTCATTCGCGTCACTAACGTCACCGGTCACCGAAAGGATAAGAACGGCGGGGAGGTCTTTTTTCGGTTTGTCCCGCCTCCAGCGCGAGCTTCCTACATTTTGATAACACTTGGGCGTCTCGTGAGCCTCGAGTGTGCGCGCGCACCCGAAGCATGGTGGAAGGCAACAAGCGCGCGCTGGAGCCTGACCATCCGAAAGGGACGCCCTCTGCCTCGCTCTCTCCAACTCACAATTGTCCACAGTGCAGACAAAGACACAGGCGCTCGAGTCTATAGCTCGGTAGAATGCTTCGTTTGTGGGATATAACTCGCGCATACGAGGTTAAAGCCAAATCCACGGGCTCGAGCCGGTGCCTTTGTCAGCACTGCAGATGTTTGTTAGATAGAGCACATAGATTCGGGAATTCCTATATTTACGTTCTTGTTGCCACCGAGTGAAAGAGTGAGAAAGGTTCAAATTTTCAATACCACGTGTGACGATTTTGTAAGGTATGAGCGAAGTACTGCCAAAAATATCTTCGTTGAGATTCTTTTTTTTTTTTGTGACTAGAGGAGTGAGATTGGGTGAAAATGAATGGCACGACGTGAGTCTCTGGACATGAACGGAAGATGTGAGCAGGATGGTTGGACAAGTACCGCCTAAAAGACAAGGCCCCTGCCCCCATAACTCAAACGTCACATGGATCTGCGCAGTGCCGCCTAGCTTGCGTCAGCATCGCCGCCATCGCCGGCGTCTCGCAGCGCCTCGCAACGGGCACGACGCTAGCACGCGGCAACGCCAAGGCGGAACTTTGTGGCGGCTCTTGCCGTTCGTCAGAATGTTGGCCGCTGGGGGCGGAGTCGGGGACCCACTAACAATGACGTCACTCTCAGGCCTCGTATTCTAGGTGGTAAGGGTCGGACCAACACGACCTACAATAATCGAGACCCGCGAACGACCTCCTCCACGAAACGCCATCACAGTCGGATGGCGCAAACCCGGCCGAGTATCCTTCGACGCGTTGATAGGATACGAGGTCCAGAGGAATGCTGACGCAGCACTCGTGTTCAATATGTGTCTTCACTCGATCTCTCACTGTCATGACGTCCAAATTCTAGCACACAGGCTTTGATTATTTTGGGTGGTCTTGGTTGGACCCCGCTCGTATACAACGCGCGTCTCCTGTCAAAGCATAGGGCACTCACTCGACAGCTCTCCAATAGACCTTTTTGCCGAATCGCTCAAGCATCAAAGAGAATGCCGGGAACCTAGGTACACATACTGCAAGTGCTGGTGTCTGCAGCAGTAACCGTTTGAGAGCTGTTTGAAATCTAAAACAAACGACACTTCTTTACAAAAATAGGTATAAACGTCCGCGCGTCTTTGCGAAACTTGGCGCTACGTGAAACGGGCGTTAGATTTGCAAACGCTGTACTCGGGCTTGGACTCTAAGTGCCCGTCTTCGCTCCATGCAGACGATCATCCGAGAGGAAGGAGAGAGCGGGGGTGGCCTCATGTCCGGCCACGACCCGTTCCGCCCCATGTACATCGTCCAGGGAACCTACGCCATCCACCCGAGGTCGAACAAGCTGCTGCCGTACGACGGTGGCCGCTCCATCCATATGCCCAGGGAGATCTTCTCCCAGATCTCCTGACGGCCGCGTCGACTGTCGCCCTGCTTCGTCGCCGGTCGACGACGCATCTCGTCATCGCGCTGACTGAGAGCCAACAGCCTGCTCTTCTCGACCATCTATAATCGCGACGACGGCATGGTGTTTCCATCGTAGCGCGTTGGCGAACAAACAGCAAACATTGTTCGCCGACATCACAAGGGCAGTCTTTGGCGACCTGTGCAAATTATATTTCTTTCGCAGTTGTGCGTGTTTACAAACACGTTCTTTTGTGTCCGGTCGGTGACCGCTCAATCGTAACAAATGTTGATAACCGTGGTTTACCTCATAGGTTCGCGACAACGTTACTAAAACACTCAGTTGGGAAACTCGCCGTCGAAACCTGGGCCGTTGGCGTCCACCGAGACCGAGCTAAATGCGACAACAGCGCCACTCTTTATCGTTTGTCTGTCCTGTGGTCACCTTGAGCTTTTTGAAAGCATGTTTTTGCGTAAAAACAAACGGAAAAGACTCTTTTTGTATGAAATTTATTGGAGTTTAGTACCACATGATGGGCGCGTGATGTTTTTATCATCTTTAGTTCGCAAGGTTTTGCGGAACAATTAATATTGTTTTTATACAACCATGACTCAGCGGGCCTTTCAGGTAGCACGTCCTGACCTAGGTGCATTTTAACGTCAGTAGTTGAACGCGGCGCGTCCGCCGGGGAGACGGGGGTGGCACCCCTGTAACCTCTACCGCTGTATCTGTTCTAAAGCCAAAATAGAAGTCAGGTGCAGTTCTGCGAGAGGCCGCTGCGGGAGAAATGGTGGCGTTGTGTTCGTCATTAGCTCGGTGCTCGGAGACAGATTGGGGCCACTTTTTCGAAGCTGTCTCTATGGGAGTTTCCCAACTGAGTGTTTTAGTAACGTTGGTTCGCGAGCAAAGTTTATTGTTTGTTAGCCAGGTGGAACGAGGCCCTCGACTGCGCATACTGTCGTCAGCCTTTGTGAACATTTTCTGTTTGTACCGCTTCACGATTAAACGTTTTATATGACGCTTCACACTGACTTTATAGGATTCCCTATCTCCCATAGCCACTTCAAACAACTGAGTATAGGCTTCACTTGCTGACGACACCGCTGTCATGAGAGCGATCGACACGCAACCTGCAGCGATAAATTTCCACCGCGCATGTGCCGAACTGAGTAGCTAAATTCCTACCGATCCTTCCTCTAACCATGGTTTGGCAAATGGCACCCGAAACTGCCCATGATCGCATGTCAGAGACGGGTTGAGAGTGCGCAATATCTGACCGCTTCGAAACTTCGCCGCTCGCTAAAACTAGCAAAGACAAGTCTCCATTGTCCTTGTGTCGCCACATTCTCTTCGAGAGAAACGACGGCCGAATATCCGCGGTGAGCATCCTCCGCGTCGTCCCAGGCTGTTACACATAGCGAGGGAAATGAACTGCTTCGAAGCGTGCGTCTCGCAGTCCTTGCCCCAAATCGCCGAGGATTCTGCAAGAAGTGAACGTGCAATTCGACACGTGCTGTCAGTCGTGCGAACAAGTTAGCAACAAACTCTATCCAGGATGCGCCTAAGCACCAGCGATGATACGCGCGCTGCAACAACCTACTGTGCCGGAGGTATGACACCGTTTCCCTCAGGCGATTTCTCGCGCTGCATGCCAACTTGCGCACCAAACTACAAAAGCAATCGGAGGAAGTAAGCAAGAGCAAAACGCGGACAATATTTCGAAGCGTTCGTGCGTGCGTGCCAAGCGTCTCGTGCTGTAGGTCAGAAGCGTGAGGCTCGTGACAGCCACCATTGCCTGTTCGACGCCATTTGTCGAAAGGGAGAGACCACGTGACTTGAATATGCCCCACCGTGCATCTCGAAGTGGAGGAAGGCTTGAGTCGTACGTGCTGCAATTCTTGTTCTAAACCCGTCAAAAAGAAGAAAAAAAAGTCTCTGTTATCTTTTATTCGTGTCGCTTATCTAAAATTGCGTTGTACCTGTGTTTGTACATCGGTGTCGCCTTTTGTTTTTGCTTCTTGATTTCCAGAGCGATTTATTTTTCTCCGATGAGCTCCAAGTAAGCGTGGCGCTATTGCTTTGACTTATTAAAAAAAAAAATTAGATCGCCGAAAGATATATTTATTATGCATTTCGAAACCCTGCGCGAAACTAGCGACCAAAAAGAGTCTTCGCAAGATTGTGAAGTGCTTTGTAGGTTAAAAAAACAACCGTATAACAAGACCCGGCCAGTGCGACCCACTAATTGAAAGCCTTGGGAGAAAGGAGCTCACGATGAAAACGAGAAGGGGCGACGATTCTATTCGAATTCGTAACTTTCATGCCGCGGCAGGGGTGCAGGCTGAAACAACGGTGCCCATTTTGCGAAACAAGACCGAACTCAGGTTATAACCGTCTTAAAAATGAGGTTCCTCTATAGCTTCGAAGGGGCGTCGTGGCACGTACGTCGATCTCAAGTTGCGCCCTTATATACAGGGTGTCACAAAAGAAAATTTACGCGGTCTTTTTTACCGTAAAAATAAACTAGGCATCGCCGAACGCTCATTTTCCACCCAAAGGTAGCGCTAGAGGTCACAACCATATTCCAAAGTTTCAGCCCGATCCGATAACTTAATCAAAAGTTATAAGTGATTTTCTGAAAATTTCAATGGGAAAATGGCGGCCGACGGAGTTTTCGAACACATGGGGCTCTATGGCACCAGAAACCGAAAACGGGCAAAAATGGGCTCCATTTTCCCATTGAAATTTTCAGAAAATCACTTATAACTTTTGATTAAGTTATCGAATCGGGCTGAAACTTTGGCATCTGGTTGTGACCTCTAGCTCTACCTTTGGGCGGAGAATGAGCGTTCTGCGATGCCTATCGTTTATTTTTGCGGAGAAAAAGGCCGTGTAAATTTTCTTTTGTGACACCCTGTATATATATATATATATATATATATATATATATATATATATATATATATATATATATATATATATATATATATATATATATATATATATATATATAAATAAAGAAAATAAAAAAAAATGACGTATACGGTGAGAATCGTGGGAGAGGAGGAGATGAAAGCGCGCAGGGACGCCAGAATGCCGAGCTCTGATTGGAAGGATTAGTGGGTACACACAAAGGCTGGCCGCCTTTGTTTCTACTCACTATTCGAGCGCGCTCGAATGCCGTCGTCTACTCTTCAGGCAATGTATCGCGTTCGAACGCGTTCGAATGCGTCCATTAATCCTTCCAACCAGTGCTCAGCGCTATAACGCCCCCGCGCGCTCTCAACTCCTCTTCCTCAGTTTCTCACCACACTGCTCGCGTCGACACCAGCCAAAAGTTTATCCGGCACAGATCGCAGCAAAGACTCGCTAAGGCCAGTGCACGAGCAGAATCGGACGTGGCACTACGATCCATCCCTGCCCGAGCGTTACAGTCTTCCCAGTGATTGCGCTGTCTGCCTCCAATGCGGTTATGGGCTAATTTGAGCAAGCCGGTCCTGTCGTTGTAGCAGCAACTTTATATTTTTTTTTCCTTGTTCTATCTGAGCCCGCTTTGGTGCACGACTGACACATACTTGGAGCAGGCAAGGTAATTCTTTTTCCTGGTTGAGTTTTTTTTTTCTTCTTGTTTTCAAACAACTCCAACGAGCTTCGGCTTGGTGTAGAGAGTCATCGTACGAAAACAAGTTTTCAACGGGTTCTTCAGCGATGTTGGCCAGCCGACACGGAACCCAAGTCTAGCCTGCGAGATTGCAATCTCGATAGCGGCTTCTCAAGTGTTTGGTGGTGGCTGGGGAGAAGGATGTCTCGCGCTATATTTGCTGTCCAATGGTGCGCCATACGCCATTTAAATCGCGCTGCAGACTGACCTCTTCATTCATCGTTTGAAAGGGTGACGAGCGAGATATTGGCCAACAGAGGAAGCAACCCGGAAACTAGGCGCGGTGCAACAGGGTGTCTGCAACCTAGCGCTACAAGTACCCGGAGTACAACGCATTGTTTTCAGATACGACAGGACAGATGTTGAAGGAAATTTGCTCATTTCGCTCGAAGGACTCGAGAAGCCTGTGTGGCACAACCCGGTGGTTAACACGAACAAACGAATAGGCGATAACAAATCGTGCTTGTTCGTACCTTGTTATTTACCGAATTAAACGTGTATATCACGCACGCGCAGGTGTGCGTTTCCTGTGGTTTTCAAACTGGGAAGGCGCCGCGCCCCGCCAGACAGCAGATAGGGACGTCACGACTTCTCTTTCGTCTTCCTCCACAAAGGAAAAAAAAAAAAAAGCGCACGCAGTTATAAGACGGTTACCTTGAAGATCCGGTTTGTGGGGTTTCATTTTAAAACGAATTTGGAAGAAAACATTGAATTCTTATCTTCTTAAACTCCGATCTATATAAGCTCGTCTTGCAAAAAAAAAAAAAAAAATATGACCAGGAAGCAATGGCGGAAAGCATCGAGGAAAAACCACACTGTTTTAAGAATACTTTTAGTGATGTCTTTATAAGCACTCACCGTCTAAAATGTTTGTTCGTGGTTGGCTTTTTTTTCTCACATTCCGAACAGTAGTAAAACAGCAAAGCAACAAAATAATATTTATTTTCCTTATGTATATAATAATAATAATAATAATAATAATAATAATAATAATAATAATAATAATAATAATAATAATAAAGTTTATTAGACGGGAATTCAGAAACACAGTACAAATACGGGTCTGTCCAAGCCACAATGGGCTTGTGGGACAGGACCCGGCAAGTCGGACGACGAAAATATCAAGTGGCTAGTACAAAGAGATGAAGAAATAAACAATAGGTAACATTTCGACAACGCAGGCGGCACAAAGTACTACAGGCAGATTTTGGGAAATCGCACTAAATTGTTACATTGGCCAACGATGTTTTTAACTTTCTCCCTGTATTCGCGTTGATGACACTCTCCGGAAGTTTATTGAAAACGAAGGGTACATAATTAGACCGAACTCTTTTGCCGTAACGCGTAACACAAGAGGGGGTAATAAATCGTGGTGTACAGCGAAGAGCCCTTCGATGTACAAAGTCATTACTCCAGAAATGTGGCAGCACTACAGTTTGCAAAAAAAAAAAAAAAGAGAGAGAAGAAAAATTTGGCATCTGTAGAAATTCGAAAACATTAATGTCAGGTAAAAATTAATCTGATATCCTACGTTCTTTAACAAGGCCTTTAATATACGGTCAATTTTAATTTGCCACAGTTGCGCGCAATTCCCGAACACTGTAATAACATGTCTAAGTAAGCTATAGCCAAGGGCATGTGCGATTGACTTCCTCACGAAGAATGGCATGAAAACTCTATTATTAAAAGTATACAACTAAAGGTACGTTTATACTTCAACGTAACGTCGACGGGCGTGGCGTAGCGCAGCGCGCACAGATACTGATTGGTCGCAGATATCGAGTTTCTGGTTGCCGGCCAATGAAAGACGCGCGTTCTGCGCTACGCCGAGTTCACTGTGCTCAACGTCGGAGTATAAACAGCCCCTAACGCTCCGAAGTTACCCAGAAACGGACGACAAGTGCGAGTTCCACGACATGTCGGAATCAAATATAATACTAATAATAATAATAATAATAATAATAATAATTTTTTTTGCAAATATACAGCATCAATATATAAAAAAGCAAGTCTGTCAAAAGCCAAAAGCGGCTTGTAGGACTAGACTCGCCATCGACGTCGAGGAAAAACAGTTATACATAAGCATAGCATAAGACAAAACTAAACACAAGTTACAAAAATTGCAGACAATCCTGCAAAAAGAAAATAACACACAAAAAAAAAAAGGCATATACCACCAAGCAAAATTGTTTTGGAAAATCAACAAACAACATAAGCAGAAAACATAATACAAAACATCGTATGAAAAAAAAAAGTACCACTAACATGCCACAAAGACACAAACCAGAAAAATATATTACATGACTCATTCATAATTACGCGCAATAAGTCAACTATACTTCGTCTCACCCTACGATGGACTAAAGACAAAAGCTACGGACCGCCAGACCCAATCACGAGCCACTAAAAAATTGTGCGGTATTTCGCTTCGATGCACCTATCGGTGCCCGCGTCTCGGATCACTGATGAGGGGACGACTGGACAGTGGTTCAAATCGAAGAGCACCGAGTGACTCTACACTTTTACATCGCAAAGAAAGCCACGACATTAGGCCCTTAGCAGCGTGGAAGCTATAGAAATGATGCGGCGCTTTTGGATTCGAGCATCACTCATCCACCCCTAATCAATGGTAAGCGTGTCATAGTAAAGCGTGGAACGTGATTGGACCTAATGGCCCGTGGCTTTGGCCTTTAGTCCATCATAAAGTGAGACAAAGTATAAAAAACATAGGGGAAAGAAAAAAAAAAAACATACACACACACCATATACGTAATTACATATCTCGAAAGAGCAGCGAATCGAAATATCAAAGACCGAGTTTTCCACGCCTTAGCAGATCGTTCTTAGTAGGTTTTTTTTAAGTTTACGTTTTGACTCTAATTCAAGAAAGGTATTGGAGAGGCCGTTAAAAAGTTCAGGGACATAAAACGAGCGCAGTCGTTGTCCATATTTAGTATAAACACGTGGGATAATAATTAATAATAATAATGATAATAATAATAATGCTGTATATTTCATCCGCCAGAGTGCAATAAAGCTACGAATGAATCTTGTGGAGATGCCCGTGCCCTCTTTGGATGCGTAGGGACCCTGCCGCGTCTCCAGAGGGGGTCGTGTCCATCAGCTTGGGAATGACTGCCATACGCTCTAGCTGTAATCAAACTTATACCTGTGCCACACGGGCAACTCGAATGCCATTTACGACGAATGATATTTGAACGATCGGCCAACCAGCGCGCGAAACTCCGAGCGTGGGGCGTTCCACGCGTGACAGATCGCGAGCCGATTCGTCGATCACACGAATGTCATTCGTTGTAAATGGCATTCGAGTTGCCCGTGTGGCACGGGTATTACAAGCTGGAGAACCCGACTCTAGTACCCAGTTGGTGTTTTTGTTTCCATATGTGATTGTTTCGGATGCACCACAGACAACTGAGGAATAGGTACAGGTCACTATTAAGCTGACCAACGTTTAAAAGTTTAGTAAATATAAACTTATTATAGAAAAGAGAAAAAAGAAACAGTAGACATTTCCCCGCACGCAGGGTTTTTCTGGGATTAGTACTTCCCTGCATCGTATGTGTTCTCAAGGTGCAGCCAACTTCCCAAACATGCGAAAAAAAAAGAAAAAGGAAAAGTACATTGATTTTTTTTAGACAAAATGTTACAATACATGAAATCCAATCGTTCTGTACATTTGCTTGTGTTACTAGGGATGTCATTTGATTTCTTTTACTTTTTAATCCTACTTCATGTGTTTAACTCGGTTTGTATGACTCTAAAGTTCTTTGCCTTTCTCGACGGTTACTCGTATGGCGTTGCAGATGTCAAACGAATGCAGTTCATGCATAATGGAAGGTTTGTGTAGAAGTAACCGAAACATTTGGTTGGTTACATCAGTAGTGCATTCGCTTACGCTCGCCATCTCGGGCACTAGTGACTGTTCACTGACAGGCTCTTGCTAAGGGCTTGCGTACCCCATCTCGGGTCTTGGCTTCGGTGAACTGCGAAGCGCTTGCTAGGCGCTCACGTTTGTTTCGCATCCCGAGCCTTTTTTTTTCTGAGTAGTTCGAAAGGTTCTCTTTGGTAAGAGAGCGCGTGGAATCGGCGGGCGCCACGCCAAATGACGTAGCTGCGCCTCAGAAGCTAATTGACGTGAGCCTCTGGTTAGCGACGCTGGTAAGTACGCCGTTGTTAGCCATTGATGACTGGTGGCCGGACGGACGGAGGGACGAAGGACACATTTCTTAGTTTTTGTTTAAAACTTATTTCATGTAACAAACAAACAAAGAAAAAGAAAAGTTACAATTTTGGAAGTCGACAATCAAAACTAAGTAAGAGTGCAACGGAGAAAAAATCAAATAACTTCGAATTGACCAAGACCCCCTGAGAATCTTTAACGCACAAGCGAAAGCGCAGTCGCATGGCGCCTATACTGCAGTCAAACTTCGTCGGACTGCGAGCTCCTCGGCCCGATCCGCCAAGGGGCACACTAGGGAATTGTAGTAGAGCGTTTCCGCAGCCCGCTAAGCACCCGGATAGCGCTCCGTAATCCGCCACAAGACCTTGAACTATGCAGGCAAGGCTGGGGGCGCGCATGCGCAGCTGCGGCGTTTTCTTCGGGGATACCGTAGCGGAGGAGAAAAATGATCTACTACAACTCCCTATTACCTGGAGGGGGCGCCATCGCTACGAAACCTGCGGGGTAATTGACTTGGAGGCTAACAATCGCGAGCTCATGCCCTTGGAGCGCCATCCGATGAACGTTGGCGTACGCGGCAGAGGCAGAGCAAGCTGCTGCTGAACCCAGTGTAGAGATCGTCACATATTAAGGATTGGTACTAACAAAGTGCCGCCGAATCGGTCGAATATAACGCAATGAAAAGAGATACAGTATATTCTGTTGTACGTAAGGAAAATGAAGTAAAAACAATAGGAGATTACAATGATGGCAAAGGACCGTCCAAGAAGAAGACAAGAAATAAAAACGCAAAAGACTAATATGAAAAGCCGCGTATAGGCCTTAGAACAGAGCTTGATTGAAGCTCCGGGCTTCGATGCGTTCGCGGGCGGCCGCCTTGCCATTGAGACCGCGACGACCTCATAGGAAAACATTTAGAGGCGCGCTAATTGAGCGGACGCCGCAACCTTCTCCAGCAAGTCGGATCCCTCGCGGGGGGAGTAGGATCCACTTGCGCGGGGGGTTCGGCCCTCGCGCCAACTGACCGGTTCACGCGATCGCCTGCCGGCCGCCGTCCCTCCACCGGCGTCGTGCTCGATGCTCGATCCCTCGCAAATCATCCCCGGTGGAGAGAAAGAAGGGCAAGTAGAGCCAGTCGGTGTCGGAAGGGGCGCTCCGCATCCTCCTCGGGAAGAAAAAAAAAAAAAAAGAAAAGAAAAGGAAAAAAATAAAAGGTGGCGGTGATTCGATTCCCCGCAAAGGGGGGGAAGGGGGGATTCGCGTAAGGAGGGCCGCGGGGGTCGAGAGCGCGCGATCAACGCGGATCCCCCGAACGCTCGCTTTTCAAGGTGAACAACCTGGCCGGTCAGGAGGGAAACGCGGCCGGCGGAGCCCCTCTCCGGTCCGGCGAAAGTAGGGGGAAGGTCCGAGGTCGAAACATTTTTGTTTGCAGGTGGGCTACCAGCGCTGACCGTGAGAGAGGAAGAGCGCCGTCATTACGCACACACCGTGGCAGCGGAGCCATCCGCGCGCTAAATTTAGCAGGGATGCCCCCGTCGCCGCCATTCCGCCGGCTGGGCCCTGCTGAGTGCTGGACGCCACCGAGACAAACGGTGCGTGTTCGCAGCCGGCTTTTGCTTTTGCGCCCGAGCGGAGGGGTTGTCGTGGGCTATGCGGCCGAATCTAGGCCACTGCCACGGAGGCCATCTGCTTTTCGGGCCTTGCCCGCTATTTTCTGTCCGCCAGGGAAGGGGGGTTACCGCTCGGCTGCCGCCCGCACGCGGAGCAAGAAGGTTGGTCGGCTTTTGTCTTATTATATTATCTCCTCGAAGGAGGGGGCGGCGGCATGGGGGATTCACCACTGGGAGAGGAGGTGTGCACTCTAGCTGGACATATAAAAGGCAGAGGCCCAAGACCGTATTCGGTCAGTTCTTGTCGAAGGTAATTCAGCATCAAACATGGCTACCGTCCTGGTGAGTGGTCCTGGCCCAAGGGCTCATAGCCATTCCCATACCACGTGCCCACTTTTTTTTTAGGTTCCTAGTGTTTTTAGGGACCAAAATCAGAACCTCGGTAGCGTCGCATCGAACGTTTTAGTGACGAAATTCGCATGCGGCATCAGGTCGAGGTCAGAGGTCTGCGAGTCTGTGCCTACGTCGCGCGCGGAGCTCGAAACTGTGGCAGCGTTAAGGCCCGTTCACACTCTTGCGACCGAGTTAGACCGAGAGAGACCAGACCGGTTTTTAAGCCTCTTGCGATCTCTTAGGACCAGCTCCGCTGCATCGCATCCGGCCCTAAAAAGTCGCAAAAGGCTTAAAAACCGGTCTGGTCTCTCTCGTTCAAAGTCGGTCGCAACAGTGTAAACGGGCCTTTACGTCTTGGCAGTGCCTAACCTGTTACAAGGTGTTGAGATACGTCTGACCCCGGGTCACAATTCCTTGTACAGACGTTACGTACTCCTAGAATGCGCGCTCAATTCAGTGTACACGGTTGAGAAAGTAGCACGGGCTCGGAATAAACCGCGCGAGGAGCTTGACCATGCGCACAGAAACTGGTGCAGGCAAATGATCAAAATGAAACGTTTCCACCTCAGCTAGTCCATCTCCGACCAAGAGTGCGCGCGATTCTCGCAGGTACCGCGAAGAGGGACACTCGGGTGGTGCGCATCCCGATCGAAACGGGAGGGTGCAAAGTCGAAATAAGGGGACGCCAGTCCACTTCCACCCTTATTTTTCTCATCGCACTGTCACAGTCACAATCGAGAGCTTGACTAGATCGCACGCTTCGGAAAGCGGGCCAAGCTGGCGCGTGCTCAATCCATGCTTCGAAGTGAAGGCACAATCTCTCGCTAGCAAAGGGAAGCTTTAGTGCGCGTTCTACCTAAAGTCCCTAATAAGGGGTATTCAGACGAGGGAGAATCCCGGGGATTTCTCCCTCGTGTGAATACCCCTATAGCAGGAGCATGAACATGCAAACTCGCTGAAGTGTGAACCAGCTTTTTCCTCTTCTCTGGCAATTTGCTGATAGTGAGTTTTAGTACATCGCGTTTGCGCTCCGATAACGGTACCCGATAAAGATACGATGCATGCGCGAAGGCGCCTGCCGAATATCGGGGAATCTTCAACGGAATGCAAAAAGGATGTACTACAACTCTCCGAGTGACTGTATTTCGTGCTCGGTGTGACACAAATGAAGGTTACCCGGAATATTCGAACCCGCTATAGTCCACCTGACGATGCTTCCTAAGCCAGGGTGATTTGAATACGATGTTTTGTGCTCGAGTCACTCTTTCAAACGGCCTACCACAAAATATAGCTCCTGATCCCGAAGCGTCATGCCGCGTTAAATACGCAGCATGACGTTTAAACGAAGCAACGTATGCGACTGATAGTGCTCTTTTTTTTTTTAATTTAGCGTGAGTGCGTTTATCCTGCCAGGAAAGCCTATTGAGGCAAGGGGCAGTCGAATGGTGGTCATAGCCAAGGTGTCCAACCAAACCCGAACCGAAAATCTGAGCAAAACCCTAATTTTTGAGCGAACCGGAACAAAACCGGAACCGAAATCACACATTTGATATTGAACCCGAACCGGAACGAGAGCGTAATTTCATGGGGCGGTTACCGGCTCATTAGAAAACAGTTCGGCGTAATGAACTGTGCACCGTGCCTTTATTTCTGCGCGTGGCGGCGCGAAGTCAACTAAATAATGGCGACGGAGTCGTGAGCAGCGCAGTTTTGTACTAAACAAACAGCAGTGACATGGAGGCAGCTGAATAATAATTAGACCAATAAATATATTTCACGTCTATGTGCAGCACGACTTGGCGTCGGCGTGGAGGCGTCAACTTCCATAGCTGAGGGAGAGGAGGAGGAGGAAGAAACTTTTATTGTGCCCCTATATCAGTCTCTGGGTGGTTCCCTTCTTAGTCCATGGCCCCAGCGCCTGTAGGCTCTCAGCCTCTCCAGCTAGATCCACTTTAGTTGAGCGCCGAGCTCTGACTGGAACGATTAGGGGGTAGACGCAAAGCTAACTTTCTTTCTTTATATACTCACTGTTCAAAAATCCAAACGCCAAACGCTGCACGCCGGCGTTCGGCGTTCGAAAGGGTTCGAAGAGTGAGCAGAGACGTGTGGCACTCGGTTGGTCGAACGACGTTTTAGCGATCGCCGACTTTTCATCGAAAGATACTTTAACGAATGGTTTTCGGGTGGGCCAGGTGGTTAACATTTTTGTGATGAACCGCCGCTAAGCGGCGTGAACGCAGCGGGGGAGGGGGGGGGGGGGAGGTGAACACGCGCCTTTGTCATCCGCTAAAACGTCGATTCGCTCTAACGACCGCTGTTCGCTAAAACGTTATTCGCTCATGTGATATAGACACGCGCTCTTGTCACCCCCTCTCCCTAAGTTTCAGCCCGTAACCACAAATGGGGGTATCACTCTAAAAAAAAAAAAAAGCCCGTGCGTCTACTTCCCCGCACAACACTGGGAGAGACAATCAGCGCAACTTACGGAGGCAGCTCAGCGAATGGGGATGCCGAAACATATGTTTAGACCTAAAAACTCCGTCTGAGTTGTGACATTAAGCAATGCAAAACGTCACGCTCGCATTCCTTAATGTCACAGCTCAGACTGTGTTTTTGTCTAAACATACGTTTCAAGATCGTCATTCGCTGAGCTGCCTCCGTAAGTTGCGGTGATTGGCTCTCCCAGTGTTGTGCGGGGAAGTAGACGCACGGGCTTTTTTTTTAGAGTGTACTGGAGCCAATCCATATATTTGACCTGTGTACTTCCAGTTGAGCAGAGCGACGCGGGGAACGCGAAGTCACGTGAGCAGTTCCGAGCTATGGGTTGGCTCCGGCAGCTCCTAGTGTCCGTCGTGGTGCATCGTAAGATGATCGTTAAGATAGTCGGAGCACGCCAAGAGGCTGAAAAGCTATTCTTTTTTTATTTTATTAATTCTTTACTGCTAAAATGCATTCGTTAAGGAAAAGAAAAGCAAACCTAAAAATAAGAAAAGCCAGTTGGCTGTCGGTGTTTGTTTCGCGGATACAAAACTGGAGGCGACAGGAAGCAAAAACACGAGGGGCGCGATCTCTGCGGACAGCCAAAGCAAAGCTACTGGGGAGAGAGCGTATGCCAACATGTGCAAGAGGAGGAAAAGGAGGAACGTGAGAGAAAGGCTGGGATTCCCCCGTTTCTTCTTTCCCTCCTCTTGAACAGGTTGGTATACGTTCTCTCCCCTGTAGCTTTGGCTGTACTGCACTGTTTTAGTGAGACGGAGTATAGAGCACTGGGCACTGCTTCAAGAAATATGTTTTGGTTGTGTGTGGATTTTTCAAGTGCAGCAAGCCGCCCGTCACTTTTTTTTCCTGTTTTTTTTTTAAATTTTCTTTTAACCATTTTTGGACTGCTCTATGCCGTTTTTCTCCTCTTTAACTCAGTCGTTCGGGCGTGTGGGGTGGGTAATTTCCGAGTGTGGTACGTGCTAGTGTCGTGGAGTCAAAATGCGTGCTGGCTGATTAACTTCACATGCGAGTGCTGTACATTGGTACTGTTACCGAGCGTATTCATGACTACGTGATTAGCATATCACGGTGTTTCCGATAGGAAGTCAAGACCACAAAACGAAATTAAGAATAGTAATTTATGTTTTGCTGTACTGGCCTCTTCAACACAACTTCTGATGACGCTTTTTTTTTTTGCATTTTTATTGCAAATGACGCCGTGCTCAACACGCTTTTTGTTTTTAACGGCGGGGAGCTGTGGACTCTTCTTTTTTGTTTAGTGCAGGAAATGCACGGGCGGCCGCGGTCTAACGTGAAGTTAAAAGCTAGTTTGAACTGGTTCGCTCTTGGTGTAACCGGTAACCGAACGCGGCACGCCGGTAGCGTTGAATGACGTGAGCACCAATAGGAGGTCCCAGACGCTCTTCAATACTGTGCCTGTCTCGAGACCATATTCCGTCCACCCCGTTCTTTTTTCAGCTCCTCGCCACAGTCTGTTGCGTGCTCTCCGATGTCCTCGGCGGCGGCTTCGGCGGTGGCGGCTTCGGCGGAGGTGGCTTCGGCGGGGGTGGCTTCGGCGGCGGTGGCTTCGGCGGCGGAGGTGGCTACGGAGGAGGCGGCTTTGGCTCCGGACTGGGTTTCGGGAGCGGCAGCGTCCAGACGTACGCCGCAGGCCCCACGTACTTGGTCAAACCCACGCACGGAGGTGGCGGCTTCGGAGGCGGCGGCTTCGGTGGCTTCGGCAGTGGATTTGGCGGAGGCTACGGCGGCGGCGGCTTCGGAAGTGGCTTCAGCGGTGGCTACGGGGGTATGGGTGGCGGTGGAGGCTTCGGACATGGGTCTGGATCCAAGGTCATCGTGATCAAGGCTGGCAACGGTGGTGGAGGCTACGGTGGTTTCGGTGGTGGTGGTTTCGGAGGCGGTGGATTCGGAGGTTTCGGCGGTGGCCACGGTGGACTCGGGGGTGGCATGTCCTCCGGTTGGTGGTGACCCCAATGACAAGGCCAAGGGGATTATTCTTTGTCCCTTCATGGGAGAGCTCCATTTGCGCGCGGGTGTCGGTTCCGATGGAGCGAAGTTCCACCGAGACTGTCATAGACCTACTCACTGAGAATCAACGAAAGTTGCTGGTGACGCAGTGCTCAGGGTCCTGGGACATGACCTAGGATATCGGCAGCAATCGAAGTGAATAAGAAGGTCACCAAGCGCACAAAGAAGATCGATGTTTGGCACACAAACAATCGGAAAAGCCGACCAAATAGCTGTTGTGGAAACAGCGAGACATCGCTTCGCACTGGCATTCTGAAGCTAGCGTCGTTACTAATTTATATCCGATTAATTTCCACTTCTCCAGGCTACGCACAGAGGTGTTTATACTGGCAAATGACCAAATAGGTATCACCTTCCTCTCAACATGTGACACGAATATTGATTCTTGACTTTTATACAGTTTCTGTATTCGCTTAAAGCGGTATGCCCATGTTGACCAGGATGCCAGTGCCACACTGCACACGCGCCTCCCTCTTCGGCTCTTTGTTGCGACTGCCACATACGGTAGGCACGCGCAACCAAACGTTCGGCTCGCAAGGTTAGCCTTTCTAAACGACGTTGCGCATGGATAGAGTCTCGCTCGGATTGGTGTAACAGGTTCATCACGAACTCGAATACCAAGTAAGCCCGGTCCCGATAGATTCAGGGCATGAGCGAATACAAGTCGATACTTCTGCTCTTAGGACGTATCTGAGATCTGAGCAGATCCGAATTAGAGAAAGGACCAAATCTCCGCGTGGAGCTCATTGGATCGTGTTCATGAGAGACATTGGAGCAAAACATCGTCTCTTATATTGTTTTCTTTGTGCCTTTTATAATATTGCTTTCATAATAACGCTTGCCGACAGACATGGCGCGACATGACTCAGGAATGTTTTGGGCAAACCCGGAGCACACGACCGTCGCATCGTAACACAGCGCCCGCCTTTTGCCGTGGACAATAAGAACCGAATCCGCTTCCCGCCCATAGGCGCGCCCCCAAAGCAAGTCACGTTTCTCACCGTTCACCAGAACGACCCGATGGTGGTACGTTCTGTGAGCACAGCCCTTTAGACGGTTAGCGCACACCACTTTTTTTTTTTTTTTTTTGTATTTTAGACACGGGCAGGCTATAGTGTCGATCGCCATATTTCTGGTTAGCGCCCCACAAAAGCACACTCCACTACACTAGAAGAATGTATCACAAATTTTCGTTCACGTGAAATTAAATAAATAAAAAAAAAAGAAAATAACAACAGGTGATCGCTTGTTAGCTCCATGTCGCGCTGTATACAAGAACTGCATACGACCTGCCGAGAAAGTGAGTTAATCAACACGAATGTTCCCATACTTACGGCAATGTAACACAATGGTACGAAAAAAGAAGAAAAACGTTTTTAGACTGTGCAAAAGCTTTCGTAGCACGTATCTTCTTTATTGTCTTTTTTTTAAATTTAAGAGTCGATTTTAACAGCGAGCCCAGCGAGCTCGACAATATAAGCCTATTTTGCTTTGAACACTTTAACAACCTAGCTCGCGGATCGGTAATATCTGCCACGATTCTGCTGATCACAGTCCCGATTCCTGTTTTTTTTTTTTTTTTTTTTTTTTTGTGTGTGTGTATTGCGTGAACGGCGGGACACACTTACACGCTGACCGTTTGGCATTTCCGAAAAGATATAATACACACCCAGTACGCTCAGGGTCTTGCTAAACGCCACCATTTACAACCAGCGTTTTTACTTAATAACAAATGATGCTGCTATCAGGCACAAGCCTATAAGGATACCTACGAACAACGGGTACGGGCTTAAAAACGCAAAACTAAACTTCAAACCAAATCTCTAATTTTTTTTTTCTTGTTTTTTTTTTTTTTTTTTTTGCTGAGAGATTATTTGAGACAATAAAACTGATGTAGACCTAACGGACGAAGAAATAGGCAAACCTCTACGCACGAGAATGGTCAACCCGTACGAATATTTTTTTTTTAGCGAAAAGGGGTAGGGGTAGAGGCTAAACTGCTGCAGAGAACCAAGCCGCAAAGTGCACTACCGTCCTTTCTTATTAATCCATTCCGCTCAGGGGCATGTCCTTGCCTTAACGTACTCTGCAGCGTAGGATTCATTGTACGAAAGCGGAAATTTCCCACTGTGCCAAGATGTAGCCTCCTCACCTATGCCTGCAGTTTGTAAATAGAGAACTGGCGTACAAAAATGCGCTGGTTAATAAAACCTACCAAACCAAGGTGGCTGAAATAAGGTGTCTTTATTGGGTCGTTAGGCTTCCCTCGAGGGACTGTCCTGCGACACAGAACTCGAACACAACCAAGGTTATGAAGGGGCCTTCAATTGTGGACTTCCTCGCGTCGCGCAAAAATAATCCACTGTAAAAAAGAAAAAAAAAATCTAGCGGTGGCGTTGGCGCCTATCATATGCTGTTCCTGGTTCAAAAATTCCTAATTACCGACGAGCTTCTCCGAAGTCCGAGCTCCAAATGCATCTCGGATCATAGCTTCCCTCCCTGATGCTTTGAGAGGGAGACGCCGAAGCCAATGATCGTGCATCTCACCAAAATAAAGATCTGGCACTGGTGGTCACTGCTGACTTCTACGTGTATCAGATCCGTAAAAGTTGAAAAAAAAATTACTACAATAGTTGTGCATCTGCGGGTGCATGTGGGTACGCGGAGCGCCCCAAGAAACGGCCGCGTATGCTGCCTTTAGAGCCTAAAAGCGGCACATTGCTTTCCCTGCAAACCGGTGTGCTGTATCAAGAGCTTTAATCTCGTCGGCAGCAGAACAACCACAACAATAAGTTTCGCTGAAGAGGACCCACGATCCGCCCACTCTTTCTTTAGCGTACATCAGCGAGGAGAAAACTAATTCGCATCTCAATTACGACCGCAATCAACTTGGTGTATACCGCCAACCTCGTGCCCGGCTGATAATCGAACGTGCACGATACACGCGCCGGGACGATCCCGTCAAAGGCAGCTCGCGGCGAGCGTCTACAAGAGCGATGACGCACGCGCGCTCCCACCTTGGCGGCAGACATCAAAACAGTGGGCTGAAAGTGATCGCGCGGTACGAACCCAGCGTCTGTCACGTCCCCGACGTCCGGAGGCAGATGCGAGACGGGCAGAGGAACGCGATTCCTCAGCTGCGCTACGCGTGCGACATGAGCGCCCAGCATGAGCGGACGACAAGCAACGTACAGCCGGTCTCCGCGCGGCGTCGGCGGCGGAGACTACTCTCTCCGGCGGGACACGCACGCACGCACTGGCGGCGTCTGAACAGCCATTACTCTCATGTCCAGCAGGTGATCGCCAACCCGGAAGTCGGGATCGGCTGACCCCTTCTCCCCTCCCCGCAGCTTCCAGTTTCTGTGCGGTGCGTGCGTGCGTGCGTGCGGCAAGCCAACGGGCCCGTCGTGCATAATCACAGTGTCGAGTCGTCAAGCCCCGTGCGGGACTCGGCCGTTTCGGAGAGTCTCTCCTTCCCTCTCCCTCGCGCAGAGTCGCGGCACGCGGTTGCAAGAGGCACCTCGAGGAGGTTCCTCTCAGAAGGGCAGGAGGGGAGGTGGAGGGGTTGGGGTAGGGGAGTAGCAAGTGGAACAGGAGCAGTTCGGTTTGATTCTACCAGTTTGTTTTTAACAGCCTGGGCGTGAATTGGCGTGGGGCTTTGTGATTCCCCCTCCACTGGCCGTGGCGACTGAGCCCCACTGTTTCGCAATCCGCCCGGCGGCACAATGACCTCATCTTCCGCCAGCGTTGTATATAAGCACGGGCCCGCAACGTTCCCAGTCATCGCTCCAAGTCCAGCTGAGGCGAGATCAAGCAAGCTCCACGATGAGGCTCATGGTAAGCCACGCAGACTACGCCACATTTCCTCCATTGCGTTGCTTAGCCGGGAAGTATAAAGAGTCTAGCGGAGTGCTAGCATACGTACTCATGGGATACTCATGCATTTTCTCTAATCCGGACACGGGAATCTCCGTTACATGCTTCCGGAGCAATTTTTTAATGCTTTTAGACGGTTCCTTCGCGCTCAATGATTGTAATCCATTCACCCCTCTCGTGAATACGAAGTCATCCGAGGATATTATAAGAATCTATGCACATTGTATCCCAGCCAATGTGCACATTTGGAGAGACATTCGAGCGCGAACGTCCCGTGCCTCTTGCTCGGATATGATTCTGATTGCTCTGTGTGCACCATTCTGAAACGCTATGCTTACCGGTCTTTGCGATGGCCTACGCCTAACTTGTAACTAAATGTACGAGGCTGGTGGTATGCCGAAATGAAGATCATCACACTCATAAATGCACTAGCAGAGATTAGTTTCATTAGTGCATGAGCAAGCATTACCGGAAGGAGGCACTGCTCTCAGTAACGCTTGCTCGTCCACATTGATTCCGCGCAGCCCGGTGAATTTTAGTGATAATTTTGTGGTGTGCTCTCGGTGGGCAGGGCGGGGCGCTTTCATGCGTAGTAAGCGCAATTTCATCTGCACTCCCGATGCCCACTCGCTTAGAACGAACGTGCGATCCCCGATTTCAAATATCTTTCGAAATTGTGGTGTGTGTATGTTCATACAGCCTGAACTTATTCTGCCTCAACGGGCGACTTGTCTCCCAGCTGTAAACGAGATTTAGCCAGTGCGGTACAAATGCTAGCCTGTGGTCTTTAATGCGCACCATGCAGTAGTGATACACGACCGCACGCCGGTACGAGGCTCCTACAGATCGAAACGGGCAGGGGTGTGGATGGAACCCAGGATCCCTGGCTTCTGCAGTGCGAGTTTTCGCTCCACGTGCTCCAGGCTGGTCACCGATCCCCATAGGCATCTTTCACAAACGCCCATAATGGGTGACATAAAACGAAAGCCTTTTTACGTGGTGGATGCTGCGTATAGACCACATCATTCATATCATCAGGTGTGGATGTAATCGGTACGGCTATCGAGGCTGGTCTGTAGACGCGTGAATTACGAGCAAGCGGAAAGCCCGCACTAGGGCTTTAGCTGTGTCGGAGATTGAGCAAGCCCTTCAAGTTCCCTACCTTTTGCCCTGGTGAACATGCTAAGATCATTTTCTATTGACAGCTCCAGCAAAACTTCTCGCCGACCTTCCTTTGCAGCGTGATGTTGGGACCGCCAAGTGCTGCATGTTTTGCTGAATTGTCGCGAACAAGCGGCGGTACATTTAGCCGCACAACTTCGGTTTGGCACGAAGCCGGGCTGGTGCCAATTGACAGAAGCCCGAACCCGTGAAAGCAAGTCGTCAGAAATCCGTCAGAGCATCTGGTGCCGAAAGCATAGCTGCAAAAGATTGCTGAAAAAAAAAAAAAAACGGTTAGATGGAGTCTTTCGCACTCCGTTCATATTTCTTCCTGACCGAGGCGAAAGCTGAATGGAAGCTTGCGGTTCAGTTTGACGACTGACCCAGATCAAATCTCTTTGAAGTACTTAGGACACTTGTAGCGCTATAGCCACCGACTGAATAACAACCGGCTTTTCTAAATATCATGGGAGCAAATAAAACGCCTAAAGTATTCCAAGGAAAAATCGAGGCACTGCACTACTCAAAAGTTCGAAAGTGAAAGTCCCATAACCAAACGATGGTTCCTCTCTCGCCTTGCAGATTGCAGTCGTTCTCGGTGGTTGCCTCGTGGCAACAGCTAGCGCCGGATCACTTGGCGGTTTCGGCGGAGGTGGCTTCGGTGGTGGTGGCTTCGGCGGTGGTGGCTTCGGCGGAGGTGGCCACGGTGGTGGTGGCTACGGTGGAGGTGGCTACGGCGGTGGCGGCTTCGGTGGAGGCGGCTTCGGTGGAGGCGGCGGCATCGCCAAGATCATCGTCATCAGGACAGGCGGTGGAGGCGGCTACGGAGGAGGTGGATTCGGAGGTGGTGGCCATGGCGGCGGTGGATTTGGCGGCTTCGGAGGGGGTGGATTCGGAGGTGGTGGCTACGGAGGCGGCGGAGGCCACGGAGGATGGTGGTGATCTCTCAAAGGTAGGCGTTTTTCGTTTGTTGGTTGTGTCTCTGACACTACAATCACTTTCTTGTCTATTGATACGTCCGCCGTCACTTCCTGCTCGTGCTGGGAAATCAACTGCTTTATTTGAGTCTCTGAGAGCGGACGGTTCGCTTCACATTCTAAGTGCTTGACGCTGTGCGCTTAACAGTTACCGCGGATACGTTAGCGACGTATTAAATCTGCGGAGTGTTTAATTGTCTGAGGATGGACAGCTTCACAATTCAAGCGCTTGATGCTTGGTATTGCCACATGTTTGGCGTGACTGCGCCTTCCTGATGGATGAGTCAAGATGCGAGTGCTCAGGTAATGGGCTCAACACTTGCTTGTTTCCAAGCGCACACGGTGTTAGAAAAGAAAAAAAAATAGGAGGCGGGACTACACATTATGAGTCCTATCAAAGCCCTCAAGTTGTTTCTTTTATCTCCAGCTAACTTTCAATCTAAATACTTCAATATTGTGGCCATAGTAAAGCACGCAACAACAACAACAACAACGAGAAAGAAGGATCGAACCGAGGAGAATTTATGTTGTATGAATTGAACTTTTATTTCAGCAGGTTCGCAGACAACCACTCCCAGTCAGAAGACACGCCAGACGAACAGCGCCCGCGTGTATTCACGGACAACGCGCATGGCATGGCGCTGGATTCAGCAAGCGCTGACACATGGGCCCACATCAGAAAACTGGGAGAACCAAAAACGAAACAAAAAAGAAATGCCTCTACGTCACGCGTGTCAATCCCTCACCAACATCCCTGTAATAAAATCCCTCTCCACAACCCAAAATACAGTTGCAAAGTCAATTTCTTCACATTTTAAGGTACACGCCAGCTTGAAGAGGACTGGAGGTAGCCAGCCGGGCCGTTCGAGTCGCCAGATATGAACTGTTCCTGTAGCTAATGAAGTGATTCCGCGCTATTCGTTGTAGAGCCATCGCGTGCTTAGCGTCTTCCCTTTAAATAGCTCACGGGATCTGTAGCTTCCTTTAAATGGCTCACCGGGTCTGTAGCTTCCACCCCTTGCCTAGTATATGGTGGAAACAAAGGAGCCGTAAGCGAACTTATAAGTTTTACAGCAGGAAGAATCTCCAGGGCGACATATTACGTGAGAACTCGGCTCAATTCGTCCTGGTTAGTCATAGAGGGAAGTATGCACATGAGTATAGGACGATGACCCAGGGAATACGATCGGCAGAATTTTCTCCCAGTGACGGAGTTTGGAGTTCAACCAGAAAGAGGGAGGAGTCAGGGAATTCGGAGGTCTATACGTGCGCGAAAAACCGAGCCGGAGAATGTTTACCTGTAGTCTGTAGACCTTCCCTCTCACTTTTTTTTTTTTTTAGCACGCTATGTTAGGAGAGCATGGCTCATTCTGTTCAGGCTCCCTCTTTCGTGATTGTTTTTTATACGTTCTCATCGGAAAATGTCGAAATCTGATCGGCTGCAGAAGGACAAAAACCTGCACGGGACTCGCCCCACCCTGCCATTCTTAGACTGCCTGTGATTATAGCTATTTTCATGGGGCTCACCCAGACGAATAAAAGTGAGCAGCGTGGGATCGGACCGATCTGTAGTGCGGAATAAAGCGAAGGACGAGCGTCGAGGTGAGCACTGCGTTGGAGCGTCGGTTTAACTTTAGAGCGGATAATTATTCAAAGTTTGGTTCAAGCGGATAAGGATGCAGATATTTGATATAATCTTTAAAAAAAAGTTCTTGGACAGAACATTGGTTGTCGGATAGAACTAATGAGAACCGATGAAATTGCCAGCAATTCCTCAAGTATATACATATCATGCATACCTCAAGCATATATATATATACAATGCAAGTCCTCCGCGAGTGGATTGCTTGCAGAAGCTACGGGACTCTCCGAACTTCCTTGGGGGCAAGAGTGCAAGCGGAGCCAGATTCACAAGTTGGAAAGACTTGTAAATTTGGCGCCTATTCCGAAAATACCTGATGCACCCCTGGTTACCTCTAGGGCAATGCATACCAATTAAAAAAAGAAAGAAAAGAAATTGAACGGGAAATGAAAGGGCATCGTGAGAGACTGTGTTAAAAAGTACTCGTACTTTACTCTGAAAGTACACTGTATTAATAGTACTTTACTTCAAGTACATTGCGCCCGGTGTACTTACTACTTTACTTGAAGTACATAACCTCTAATTTAATTTGTACTTTACTTCAAGTACTTTTTAGATGTACAGTGCTCACCAAACTTATACGGGACACGGGAACTGCGTGTTTTCTCATGGAAGCGTGATCCTGGAAGAAGCTGACCAACAACTCTTTGACGTAGCACTTCGGGATGGTTTGTTGAGTGCTACATCTCAAAACTGTTGCTCGGCTGCCGCCAAAATAGCACTCCCATGAGAAAAGACCCAGTTCGCGTGTTCCGTTTAAGTTTGGTGAGCGCTGTACTTTACCGAACACCGGCTGAAAGTGATTTTGCCCTTTTCGAACAAAGATTTGTTCGAAAAGGGAAAAATGTGTTCATTTACGCGTGCCCCGTGGATGTGTTGCACGCGGAAGAGCCAGGCAGATGAAAGGACGCAGAAGAAAATACGCAAGAACTTAAAACACGTCGGTAGCGCTTCGAGCAATCCCGACCTCCCCGGGGCTAACTTCTACTCCCACGTAGCATGGAAGGCTTCCACAACAACTGTCGAGATTTCTACATAAGACGAAGTATATCGGCGCCTCAATATGTACGCGCCTGTGTAGATCCGTCGAATAGTTTTTTTTTTCTCTCGCGCAATGTTTTTTTTTTTTCTAGGATGAGAGCAACACATTTAGCACAAACAATCGACCGCGGAGGTTTTTTTCATGCTTTTCCGAAAGGTTTTCATCACGATGCTCCTAAAGTTCTGGAAGTTGCTGAATTAAAGCGCTAAACTAAAAAAAAAAAAAAAAAAAAAAAGTTTGATGACCGTCGTGTATTTGCCCCAACTGTGTCGCTCAGTCATGCGCGGATCATACCTATAAAGGTTTTCTGTTTCCTGTCGTTCTCGTTCACGTGGGTTCCGTATCTGGTATGGGGGCGAAAATATAAATAAAATTTTCAACCTGGGATATCGGTGAGGCAATATAGGTGAGGTAAAACAAGAATGTGTGAGAATCACGCATTTTGCTTAAACACCTTCCAGCGGCGTGGAGAGATCTAAACGATGTTTTACCGCATTCCAGAAGTGACGGCATTCAAGATGGCTGCGCCCTTGTGGAAAAGGTGTATAGGTGCGAGCACTGCAGTCCATTTTGCCGCTATTTTGTCAGAGGACGATTTCCTCGCCGTTTCTCCGTGATCACGCGCTGTCGGCGTTAGGCACATTATTCAGAGAGTGACACCACCCTGAAGCCGCCTGTCTCAGTGCTCGTATCTGGTACAAAAGACACGGTGTTGTAGGCAGACATCATGACAGAATCATATGTGGTCACTCCCCGCATACTCGACGCGTGTTCGCTTCACACATGCTTGGAACACAAGGATCAAACACGCCTCGGACACTGTTTGCAGACTGGCTTCTCTGGGATGCATTCGCAGTAGTGACCGCGCCTTAAGAAGAACACCGAGGTACCCTAATTCGGTTACTTTAAAAATCACAGTTCACCAGGTGCGCGCTTTCAATCTGTATTTTGAACGCTCGCAGACTGCAATGAAAGCGCCCGTAGAGACACGTTTCTAGGACGGTTTATTTTCCTCGCGGCGGTGAAGCGAGGAAACTAGACTGAAGTAACTCTTCGCGTGACACGTTACCGCGGCTGCTTATATTTCGGTTTTATTTCCTTAACTTTGATTGCGACGTCTTCATTCTTTTTTCTTCGTGTATTTTTTCCGTCTCCACGCTCCCTTTTTCATCTCCACCGCCACAATTGACGTATAAGTTTTCAAATCATACTAAGGGATTCATCATCCGTTTGACGTTGACACACTCGCTTTCTCGCCACATAAAAGCCCTCCGGGGCTATTCGCGAATCCCAGTGAGGTGACGCCATCTAGGGATGTATACGTGAAGCGGAGAAATGAGGAACTTCCGTCCTTGGGAACGTGCAGCGGGAACCGGCGCGGCCTGGCGGTTAGAGCGCGAAGCCAAGAAACAAAAATTAAAAAAAAAAAAATGAAGGAAAAACTTGGTTTGACGATATAGAGCGTGCTGGTAAGGTTACAGGAATAAACTGAAAGCGACAACAGGACGAGGACAGGACGAGGCTGGCTGCCTTCGCCTTTCTTTTACTTTCCGTTTATTCTTAGAATTAGGTTAAAGGCAAACCGAAACGGTTCTGTATTTGAGGAAAAACACTTTGATCGTCTTCATTTGGCATCCAGAATCAGAAATATCAGAATTTTTTTTTTTTTTTTTTTTTTTAGTTTGGTGCACGGAGATTGCGGAAGATCATTTTCAAAGTACCGCTGAAGCCCCTCGTTCCCGGAGCGTTACGTCATAAAAAAAGTTTTCGGAATCTCAGCTCTCGCGCACCTTCAGCGCATATCAAAGCTATACACGCGACCTCTCGCTATCTAAAAAAAAAACGTAGCTTTCAATGGCGCGCGCTGCCCACACGAGCGACACGAGCTTGGCGGCCGAACATCCTTTATGACGTAACGACGTGTCGGAGGTTTTCGTGTTTTCTCGCATTTAGTGACATCTTCGGGAAAAACGAACGTGCAGATTCACGTCAGAAAAAATACTCCAAAAAAATCCACCTCTATCTGGTTTTTCTTTATAAACTTTTTTGGTTTGGTTTAAGTTGCGTGCAAGGTAGGCATGGATCTCTAGACTCGTCAAACACAAAGTTGGAGCCGGACGTTGGTGGAGTGAGCCGAGCCGAGTGGGTTACGGCGGCAAAAGCGCGGCGTCATCGTTACGACAGCTCGAGCAGCGCGCGGTCCGTAAACCTCGGCCCCAAGTTTGGGTTTGTCGAGTTTAGGGCTCTGGGGGTCTACGGATCTGGTTGAGGTGAAACGTTCGCTCACAGAGTTACTTCATGCGATTCACGAAAGCCGTGTAGCGCCGTGACGCAAGCCCTCTGTCACGTAACCGTAATGAGGCAGGGAAGTTTATTTTCGCTGCTCTTCCAGGAAAAGAGCGACTTCGCCAACGTAAGGAAATGAAACCATGGAGAAATATAAACACTTTTCACTGGGCACTGGCTTAATTTTAGGGTCTCATAAGTATATGCAATGCTCTGTGCAAGCGAAAACCTGCAGACGAAGAAACAAAACAACAAAACAGTGACAGCGCGCGATTCTGAGCTACTTCCTTTAGGAAGCGATGCAACCGATAAGCTGAATACCATTTATCGGTGTCCACTTTCACTGGTGCGGGTAGGCCGTAAAATCTTCCTTAAAAAAAAAAAAAAAGAACAAAAATACAGAGGTTGTCTGAACGGTTTGCTGTTCCACAGCGGCAACCTATAATTTCCTGACCAAATGCAGCAGCACACGGGTGTACCGGTCGATGAACTACAGTGGATATTTCTTTTTTTCCATTGGAAATATGCCCGGTGTAGTTGCGTCAAAGGGTAGCCAGATTCAAACGGTCGTCAGACCTGTATATGCAATAAACGAACCCATAACCGGGCTATTCGCATGGCGCAGCGAGTCATGTGTTGCCCTAATCGCAGAAATGTCACACATACATAAAATGTGAGAGATAACCCGCCAACTCGTTCTAGAGTCAAGATTGCGGCGCCCAAAGCTGCACTATACACCATTTCATCCTCCCTCGCATGGGCGCTGCCATCTTGGAATCACGTGACGCGGCAGCCATATAGACCTTTGCAAAAAGAGCGCTCTGGCCGCCGCCATTTTGCGAATCGAGCGACCCCTATCAGCCAGAAATTTCTGGCACCCGCCTGAGCTGTGGAAACCCGGTCAGCGTGACTCCCCACCTGCATTTTGCATTCGGAGTTCGCCGGCTTTTCTTGGAAGTTTTTGCCTTATTCGCCTGCTTAGGATGCTTACCCTTTGTATGTTATCTTCCATTGTGAGAACCAGAGAATACCAGGGCTCGTAACCCGCTCGGCCTTCGCAGGAGACGAACGAAGAGAGCGAACGTCAAGCAGCCCGCGACGCAGGCAGTTCGACGTTCTTGGAGGATTATTTCCGTTGAGATAATCTCCAAAAAGTGGCTGTGTTCCGTGTTTTCGCGTAAAATAGCTGATGGAGTCGGGTCCGGGGTGTGGGGACGGAATAGACACGTTCGTTCATTTCCTTTGAAGCTGTGAAAAAAAAAAAAAAAAAAAAAAGAGCTGTCTTCTACATGTTCCCCAAAACACGCCGGATTCCGTCTGATCGTCGTGAAGTGACTGTCGTCGACACTATATATTGGATATGCTGTGTTATTAGAGACCTTTCTCCACTCCTGTTCGGATAACGCGGCACCGTGGGGTACGTACAATATATGTTTTTCGATTTAGACTCGTTGAATTTCATGTTGTGGGCGGGGAATATCTATGCAGTTCAGATATGCTGTGTGTTCAAATATTTTTGACGGTAGATTTGACCTTTGTAGATTGACACGGCTGAGTGTATGGTGCCGTATAAAGATCAACATAAAATGAAACAAACATTCCAGTTGCATTTGTTCTGTCGCGCACGGACTCACCAACACAGCTTTCATTTCTTTGTGTTTGTTCCCAAAAATAGATCACTGGTTTCTTAAAGACCTCTATAAATTACGTTCGCCACAGATCACAAAATAAAAAAAGTAAACGCGGCAATTCAGCCGCCACCAGCGTCAGGAATAGCGCCTACGCAGGCTGCCACAGCCCACTGACGAGAAACTCCACAGCTCAGCGCAGTCAGGCAACACTGACGTACACCCTCAAAACCAGGGACGCGCGCTGTAAATGGCTTCGTTCGAGACTGCCGCTGGAAAGGTCTATAGGTTGCTTCAACTTGTTCCGCTCCCCCCTCCGCGCCTTGGCGGATGCGTTGTATTCGTGTTTTTCGCCGCGTTTCACCGCGCTTTCTTGACTTACTTCGGCAACTGTAGTCCGATACGTCTTCTCGACGACTAAGACACCCCGATGGTTCAAAGGTCCTTATGACAACTGAGGTTTGTTTACTAATAGTGGCGGAACATAAGAAGCGCGTATATTTATATCGCGCATTTAGGATCGGAAGACGTCAAAAATAGTCAGCGCAAGAAGGCTATCTGTATTTAATGAAAGTATCCTTTTTATTCATAATAGATCGAAAACAGTTTATGTTGATTATGTGAGGAACCTCGTCGAGGAAATAGACAACGAACGTTTAACTTGCATTTTTTTCTGAGGCTAGAAATATGGCACGTCAACATCATGCGATTTGTTTGTTCATAATATCACACCCACATGCGTATGAGGTTCTCAATCTATTTTTTTTTTTTCAGTGTGAACTTCCGGTTGGTCGGTTTACTTACGAAGTTTAAGAAATTTATACGATGGGGGGGGGGGGGGGGGGGGGCTCGGTCCCATTTCGACAGTCATTTAAGTGATTTATTAATCATCTTTAGATAGCCAGATCAATTTACTTAATTTATTTTAACACAAAGGTTGGGACTTCCCGCGTAACTGCCACAGACGACTTAGCAGTAGGGAGTTTTAGAATCGCGTGAACAAAAAAAATACCGTCGTTTCTATTTCGAAATCCAAACGCGATTTCGGTTCAGCGCATGCGCAATAACGACAACGCTTTTTTTTTTTTTTTGCGTACGTTGTTTTAATTTTTGTTAGTATCTGGGGTCCGCAACATTTGGTGCCAGGAAAAAAAGCCGTCTGCATAACAATCACCCGAGTTCAGGGCTGTCCATGGCGGATAGAGGTTTACTTTTGATGGCTCGCGACGCCGAAATTTACAAAGCGAATCTGTTCGAAGAAATAAATGTTTGTTTACACAGGCCCGTGAAGTGGTGCCTAGAGCTAGAATTCAACCAATCTTTCCGAGGTATTTCTCCTGCGCCCTTTAATTTTATTTGGCCAATTTCGCGGAAGGCAAATGCCAGATTCAATTTGACGGGTCAGTCACTTACATAATACCTTGATTAAGCGAATGTTCACATAAGAATGATTTATTTCCTAGGGCAAATATCGCGAAATGCTGCTTAGGAGTACTTCAGGAGGGCTGATAATTTAAGGAATTTCTTACTCGGCCTGTCAAAATATCCTCGAGTACTGAATTAAAAAAAAAAAAGAAACCGAGACGATACTATACTTGTTTATATAAATTATCCATGTCATTACACGATACTTTTTTAGTCCGCGAAGTTAACTAAAGGTTGGGTTCCTACGAAAACCAAACAGTGAGTAGTAAACTCGCGAGTTCATCTGTTCTGCCCGATTCAGCACATTGCTAATCAAGCTGTCGATATGCTTCTTTACATTCCCGTGTTAGTCTCTTCAATAGCTGTATTTTCTGGAAGCTAGTGTCATCGGGTACGGCCGTAGAGGATGGTAATCTTCCCTGTGCATTAGTCGGGCGTTTCGCATCCGACCATAATTAGCTACATCAAAGGAGTTCGAAATAAAGCGCGCAATTTAGGGTAAAAAAACGCCCCGTAGTCCTCAAGGTGGCTCAATGTCACTGTTTCATAGGTTGTGTGCTACAAGGAAAATAATTGTATCACCAATTTAAGCAAAAACCACATAAAGCAGCAACATAACCGCGTGCACGTTCAAACCGAAACCAACCAAATTGAGGCAACCTAATGGCGTCGAGTGTGTCAGCGTCCTCTTTCTGCCGGTGAGGCAACTACTAAAATGAAAAGGTCTATATGCCTCGTTTGGGAACTACTTCAAAGACCGGATTCTAATCTGCTGGGTTAGAATACTCTCTGATGCTGGCTGCTGGTACAACACGGGAGCTTGCTGGTGTCTTCGCGCTCCTATGGACTGCGACAGTACAAGTTATCGTCCCGAAGACAGGAACCAGAGAAATAAGCTGCGGCCTCGACTCGCGGTTCAACTGAATGGTGCCATTGCGTATGTAACGAAATCTAGCGTTGGATGCAATACACATCTAAGGCAAATAGCGTTTCCGACGAACATATCACCAGAACACTCCTTTGATGTTTTCTTGCTAGTTTTCTCTCTCTTTCTCACATCGGTGTCATGTTCAGTCACTGAGCACACTCCGCCAGGGGTTGATTACTTCAGAGACAGAGGGCAACAGAACGTGCACAGGCAAATTGCAGGGAAGTGAATATATCCATGAATGATTCACAAACACAACACCAGGGTTTTGTGTGTTCTGTCTAATAGCTTTATGCTCTGAAGCCGGGGTCGCACTGCTCCTACATCATACAAAAGACAGTCTGCAAACACGAGTCACTGCAATATCCGTGGTTAGAATGCCGCGTGTCAATTTTCTCCTTGGACTCATTCCACGCGGCATTCGAAGCGCGAATCTCGCGGTGGCTCGCGTTCGATTCTGTATGCAGACTGTCTTTCGTATGATGTATTAGCAGTGTGACCCCGGCTTAAGGGTTGATGTAGTAAAATTCGAATTCGCTGCCTGATAAAGACTCGATATCTGAATCTCGGGCTGTATTCGCACACGAACTAATGACCTAATGCAGTTCATAGCGTCCAGCTATATATGCGGGAAAATAATTGCCACAAAATAATTCATATCGGTGTAGCGACGGAAATTGTCGAGCGTTTCGTGATGCGACAGAAGACGCACGCTTTCTTCGCCTTCTCGAAGTGGACGAAAAACAAAAACAACAGTAAACTGCGATCCCAGATGCTTTCACGCGATGCCTAACCCGCTTTCCCGAAGGCTAGACAGCAGTATCGTAGCGAGACATTAAAGCGTTTTAGTGGGTCCTTTCACTCACGATCGATAGAACGCTCGATCGATTTTACGGGGACCAACCGCGATCAAGCCGAGAGAAAGGTTGCGAGAAAAAACGGGTTCTGCCGCATCGTCCGATTTAATAGCGGGACGCACATGGCGCAACCTCGGGTTAGACCAGCGGGAAAGGACACGTTCTCATTGGTTGGGTTCCAATAGTGCTGCTCCGTCAACAGTTTGTTTTGTTGTCATATTTCGTTTTCGGTTTAGTGTACGGCGCTATGTGTGACGGTGCTACGACGCTACCTGCGCCGTCCTTATAGCGGTGCAGAAGCAATGTAGGGGGGGGGGGGGGGGGTGCACTTCCAATCGAGTAAGCCGGTGAACACTGATGCAGATGTAGGGTGATCGAACAAACCTGCCGTCAGAGCTAAGGAAAAAACAAAAAGAAGAAAAACATTTGAAATGTTTTTACTTCCCCTCCAATCTCATGAATATATATATATATATGTAAATGAAGAAAAAAATATATATATATTTTCAATTCGATGCAATAAGTAGTTAGTTATAAAGTCACTTTCAAATGAGCGCTGAAGCTCCTCCTTTCCGGCACGCGGTCACTGCGAGGAGAACTTGTGAGAGCGTGGAGTCATAAAAAATACATTTCGTGTTTCTGCCAGCCTTCCTTGAGCGCTCAACCCGCGTGTCTTGGTTCCTCCTCTTTACTCCCGTCGTTGACCCGCCTGTTTCTTGGAGTATTAGCTCGTCTATCCGTAGATCGTTCAGGTGTGTGTGCTAGCTTTACGGTCTTAGCGCCGATCAAAGCAATGCACGCGCACTATAGTCTGCTGGTGCCCATCCGAGCAAGCTCGTGCAGTGCGAACGTGAGCACTTTAAAAACGCGCTGGCAGTCGATGGCCCGTTTTTGAGGTTACGGTCGTTGGCGTCCGGCAATTTTTGTTTACGCATTGGGTAACTTTTATTGTGAAAAATGGTTGTCATAATCGGATCGAGATGATAAAATAGGGCGCAATTCACATCTAACTTAACTTCTTAAAGAACCTCGACCTTCAATGTAAGTTAATGAAGACTCAGCGTTCCACGAGTTAATTTGTGCATGTTGCAATAAGTTTGGCTTGTATTGGCGACGTGCGCGACCGAAAGCGTCGCTGTGGTCGGCCTTCACGATTGGCCCAAAAGCTGACTATGACGTCGGAAAGGGTATACCATCGACGGAAATAAGAGGAATGAAAGAACTTTGACGGTGTTGGCAGTGTTGCTTTGAGAGCGCAATGATTTCAGGCTTCCACCACGCTATTTACAAACACCATCGAACTTGTTGTTTGCAAAGTAATGACGTCACAAGGGGGAACCGTAGGAGGGCGCCACCAAAACATCTCGCCGCTAATACGTATAAACAAAAGGCGAACTGATGTTTTTATTTGTGAGACAACGCGAACCTCCTTGCTACGAAAATATTGCACGAGCAAACCTTCAGATGGACAGTTGCTCCGATGCTAATAATGAAACAACGAAGTTATACAGAAATATATATTTTATTGAGCAACGCTGCATGTACAAATCACAAAGGTCCACTCCTTCTGAAAACATATAACTCGCTTTAGTGATTTCGCGTTGCACAGTTTCCCTTGCCTTCAACCCTGCGGACCAGTTGGCAATTCCGATTGTCAATGTTAACTTTAGAACCAACGCTGTTGTCCTCGCTTACACTTTGCATGCAAGACAACGTCTAAAACGACTACCTGAAATATTTCCACCAAGTTCCCTTATGCACCCAACCTTAATAATAAACGTTGAGAAGGTCAAACTCTGACCATTCAACGTCGGACAAGTCGCTGGCAGGCACAAAGTCAAATCCGCTCCCGATGCTGAAAACATCGCCATCAAGAATCCCATTTTTCGCTTCATCACAATCCTTATTTAACCCGACAACATGAAAATAAAACGGACTACGTCTTCTCGACTCTGGGTCCCCGACCATTGCAGCGGTGTTACTACGAACGCAGCATGGTGGTGGGTTTTCTCGAACGGGTCGTGGTCTCACATCGGCACATGTTTCCATATCCTGACCTCCAGTGTGATTGCCAGTACGAAACACTTCTTCTGCATCTTTTGGAGGACTGAGCTCTGCTCTGCCGCTGGGTAGGTCGCTTGTTGAAGCATCGAGAGCCTCTGAAATCATAAGGATGGAACAACTGACGCTGTTGTTGCTCTTCACGAGGTCCTGGTGGTTGTCTGAATCCAAATGCTGAAAAAAAAAAAAAAAATATATATATATATATAGATATGAAAAAAAAAAACCATTAATTAGCTGGCAGTTACTGTTTAACATGTTTAGCAGGTAACCAAGATATGTCCGAACCTCCATCAGGTCTATGGTAGAGCAGTCGCAAAGTACACAGTAGAACTTGATTTCTTCCGTGACTGGATTTCTCCTGCTGTCAGTCCTGGCGGCTCGCAGGCTGTAAGGCAAAGCGAGGTTTGCTTCGACGTGAAGCACATGGTTAGACACATGCAACCTACGCTGCTGTCCTTGCTCTCTGTTCTTCCCTCGAGAATGACTTCCAAGGAGGGAACAGCTGAACACACCCGGTGCGGCCGGTCACAGGGGATCGTTGTTGATCTCGGCGAAGTGACCTGCGAGTGCCGCAGCGCAGAAAATAGTTTGCTTCCTCCCAGAATACGAACTTAATCGCACTTCACACTCTCCTGAATATACATTAAAAAACAACCGTAGCCAAAAAAAAAAAAAAAAAAAAAAGGAAGAAAAAAAAAAAAAGTACTTTTTGGAGTCCAGAACCCTCGTTCGGAACGGTGCCAGTCTTTGGGGAGCATTTGGGTTCGCTTACACCGCTTTGGAGGTTTCTTGTGATCTGTACAATAAACTTCGCTTCAGTTGTCTAAGCCACGGGAAAAAATCGCTGATGTAGAGGATTTTGATCTTCCACTGGCGACAGAGCTCCCAGATGCTGTCAGGCTGCATTGCAATGAATGGTCTTGAAACGAATATGCTGAGCCGTTAGGCACACGAGATAAAACCGAAATACTTACCGCCACCTGCGTTGCTTTCCGAATGATCGTCTTCCCCCTCGCCTGGTCCAAAATAAAACGTGGCAATTCCAGTGTAAACATCAGTCAGTATTACACAAAAATGCGTTAGGTCGTTTGAAAGCTTACAGGTTGGGTACGCCTTCTTTCATTGGAAGATGATGCATCCGACAAAATACTGAAAAAAAAAAAAAAGGACAATGTGTGACGCCATACTTCGCACTGCATTTTGTCAGCTTACCCATCTGATACCGGAGTCCCTCGGCTGGCCGTTGTCCGGCCTAGCATGTCAGTGATAACATAGCTGATGTCCCTTCCAAAGAAAGGTTCTACAACCTAACAAAAACACAATAAATTAGCCGTTTGCTTAAACCAAATTCAAAGGCAGTCATTCACAATCACAGCAGTCATGGCGGAGTCAAGATTGAAATTTGTCTCTTACAGGCAACACGCATGTTAATGTTTCTTTTTGGTTTGTCGCAGACCGTAAGGAGGTGAACCTAGCAGCACTAGAGCCGTCATAATAAATTCGTGAAGCCCATAAAATGTATGTTTTTTTTTTTTTGCGGACCACACACAAGAGATAGTAGTAAACTGTGGAAAGCTTCAACTTCCTCATAGCTAATCCTACTAGATACAAACGATATGAAACTGCACCTTGAATCAAGAGTCAAAACCGTAAAAAGCATTGTGTATGAATCACTATAAAACGTCTTGTCAGAATGCGTGGACCAATCGCATATTTTTGGGCAAAGTTGGAGAGAGCGTTGAGGTAAAAAAGGAGTCAATAAAAAACAACAATGCGTGTTCTGAAGCAATTTTGTGTCCAAATGTGCATTCCTGCAATTCTGGGGCTACAGTTTATTAGCCCAAATTTTTTATATATATATATGTATATTATAAAATTAATGAAATCACACTTTATAATGTGCCAAAGCCGTCTAATAATTATTTTGATCGTGAATAGTATCTGCGTCCTCAGGGGCTCTCAAATTCCCGACCAGCGACGAACGGTGACAAAATTTCCCATTCCGCCGCCAATTACTTCCGGAACACTACAACAAAAAATTAGTAAAAAAAAAAAAAAAAACGGTTCGAACTTGTTTTAGTTACGAAATTGCATAAAACACCTATGTTATTCAATAATTCGTATTTTTATAATATTAAACTTCGTTTCCCGGGCTATTCGAAATGAAATCGCCCTATGCTCGCATCAATCCTTCTCAGATTTGTACACGTTACTGAAAAAAAGTAACCGATTACAATTACCTCACTGTAAAAAGTAACCCATTAGAATTACACTTTCAATAAAGTAATAAAAATCATTCTAGAGTAATCGATTACTTCCCACGTTACTTTTCATTCAGCTTTTTTGTTACGACAGCATAATCCTTAGGGGTCTCGCGCTCAGTTGTCCCCAACCCCCCCCCCCCCCCCCCCCAAAAAAAAAAAATATATATATATAAATAATAAAAGCCTTGACCGTTTTTGCTTAGAGCTTAGTGAGTGACGCCAACACACACTATACCTCTTGTAAAATATAATGAAATAAAATAAAAAGAGCGCTGTTTAAATACATTACTCACAAAAGGCTGGATGAAGGCATTTTTCATACCCGAACAAAATCTCAGGTGTACCAAAAAAAAAAAAAAAAAGTACCCAGGAAACGGAACATGGAGAAGTGGCCTGCTAATCCTTAGGGTTTCGTGCTACAGTTGTTTCGAAAAAGAAGAAAAAAAAAATTGACGGTTGCCCAGAGCTGAGTGACTCCAGCACATCTAACCCCCTCCCCCCCCCCTCACCCCCGCCCCCCCCCCCCCAAAAAAAAAAAAAAAATTGATAAAAATTGTAATGGGTAATTTTGTAATCGATTACAGGCAAAAAAAAAAGTAACTCAATTACAATGGTCGTTACTCCTTAAAGGCAGTCATTGAAGCGTTACAAAATTACAGTAAAATGTAATTGATTACAAGTAATCCATTACTTGTAACACGTTGCGTACAAGTCTGATCCTTCTTCAATTATTACATGTGGCTTTTCTCTCAAACCGCCAGGGTTTTTTAACATCCAGTAGAAGTAGATAATGGGTGACGAGGAACCTTCGCTAAGCGAGCTCGTTTCAACGGCAATGGCCGCAGCTCAACTCCCCTGATCGTCATTTCCAGTTACAACTGAGAACATATTCACAATTCAATAAAGCTGAGAACTGAATACATATCCACTACGGAAGTTTCATACGGTTTGATTCGGGGATGTGCAGAGTTCACGCGCCATTTCGAAAGAGCGCTTTTCCCACCCTCTTCCTATATCTCTCTCAAGTTCTAGGTCACGTTTGAGCTACTCACCGCGCCGAGGTGTCTCAATTCCTCGACAATCTGGGCCTCAATACGAGGTCGACGGGCTTCAAAGCAGAGGTAGAACTTCCGATTCTCCAGCGACTCGCCATGTCCTCGAGCGAAGAAGCTCCGATTATTCGCAGCTCTGGAAAGCGAGAAAAAGCAAGAGGACTTCGAGAACACTTCGCTACGCTTCAACGCAGCAGGTGTAGAATTACGACCAGAAACGTACTCATCCATAACGGGCAACGAAGCGTTTTCCATTCAGCTGCAGCGCCTGTCCGCCAGCTTGCCTTCCCTTGCCTGGTCTTATACAAACGTTACCACGAGGGGCTTCAGACGTTCCCGTTAAAGTGCCCTATCATTAAATGAGCCAAATAACGTGAACTAAGATAGCATACCGTGTTAGGAGCCGATAGCCAAGACGCCAACTCGGAGGACTCTAAGAGCGCGCCAACGGTTCGCGGCCATCGAGGGTTTCGCGCGCTTTTATATTGTCCAACGGTTCTGCATTTTCCGCTGGTTTTAGCCACGCCGTTAACTTCGTCGCAGCGCTGTGTAGGTCAACATAATTGGTCAACCTCGCTCAATATCGCAGTGATGCATGTAATTAGTGTTTTCACCTTGGACGGAAAGTAAATGGAAGAGGATATATTCTTAAAATATCTTAGCAAATTAAAAAAAAAAAGAGTAAAAATGGCGTTTAGTTTCGATTTCACTGGAAGTCCTTAACTACTAAAAGGGCGCATTTTACTTCCGATGTTTACACAATGCACTTTATACAGTCTTAATTTGCGCCTAATCTATGCAGGTATAACATTTTCGGTTGAAAGTGAGCGGAGCGTGAAATCATGAAATCAAAACAAGCCAACCAGAGCCAATATTGAAACCGAAACTAAAATATGCTGTGAAATGTTCGTGTCCTGATTCCGTGTGGGTGTTCATATTCGCCTCGAGATGGACGCTACGGATGAATCAGTTCAGGAACTAGACACGTGTGCGGAAAAAACGTCCGACGAGTCGTACGACCCGTTGGAAAGATGGCTGAAAGCGACCAGGAGCCGATCAATCGTGCGCTTACGTGACGCAGTGATTGGCCGGCGCCTCATTGGCCAGCACCTGTTCAGACTCGGTTATCTCTCCAACCCACCGGGCGTTTCGTCATACAGTTGTCTGTCCACTTCCAGAGGTCCAATAGTTTTTTTTTTTTTCTTTCTTTTCGAGTAAGCTTTTGCGCGTGCGTAAACCATCTTCCATTGCCTTGCTTCTCGCTGTACACGCGGAGAGCAACGTACCGAGCGATCAACATTGTCAGCACCTATCTTTGTGTGTATTTAATCTTTTTAGACGGTTATTTTTTGAGTGTCGATAGTATGCGGCATGAAAAGCATTGAAAATCGATACAACGGTACGATACCAATGTGTCCTTACAGGCGGAGGCACGTTGGGGGCCTCCGAGATTAACAAAAGTACAGTCACACCTCACTCACTCACTCACTCCTTACACACAAAAAAAGAAAGGAAAAATTCAAATGGAACCGCGCTGACTGACAACTCGTTTTTATATACTCTGTCTTCTTCTACGTCTGGAACTACCGAATTTCCCGAATCACGCGCACCAATCTCCTAGACGCCAAGATTTCTTTTTTTTTTTTTTTTCTGTCAGGCTGAAAGATAGTGTACTAAACAGTTTTCGTAATTCCTGACAATGTGTTCGGCTTCAATAAGTTTTCTAGTTAATTGATTACTGCGCCTACCTGAAATTGTACAACCTTGCAGATGAACCTCGCACACACAATCACGGCAGTGTATGCCCAGGTGGCCAGAGTTATCTCTGGTGCTATTGTTTTTGTGTTCACGGTGCCCATCATTGGCCAGAGTTAGCTCTGGTACTATTGTTTTTGTGTTCACAGAGCCTATCATTAAGGCATCGCCCAGTCTGCCCTATGTACATTTTCCTGTACGAAAGGGGAAACGAATACACCACCACCTCTGCGCACTCGACGAAGCTGTTCTGATGTTTCTTGGTACAGCTTACCGTTCGGTGGGAATAAAATGAGCCCACTTGTTTGCACAGGTTGTCAAGCTAAATAGGAGCAGAGAAGACGACGTCGATGTTGAACTTATTAGCGATTTTTTTTTTGATACCATGAGAGAACGTGTGTATGTAGGGCAGAACGACTGGTCTCGGGTCTATCTTTGGCTCTTGCATGGTGTGACAGATGTTCCTTTTATTTTTGGTTTTCAGGATGCTGTCTGCGATCGATGTTAATAAAGAGATAGGATATACGGCAGATGTTAATCTTGAAATTTGTGCATCAAAGCTTGCTGAAATGGAGTGCTCGCAAGATTTTTGAAGAAAATTGTTTATTTACGATACCTCTTTTTACCAATTTAGAAGGTGCTGAATTGAAAGGAAGAATCGGTTTTTACCCCTTGGCTCATATGCCCAGCATATGTGGTTGTGTCGGAATTGAAGCCTGAGATCTAAGAATCGGATAGATCTTTCTCCCAGAAGCTCATGAGTAATATACAAAGGTTCCAGGCAGTTTTTGAAAGTTGAGAGAACGCTGGCCACAGTGGTTGGAAAATTGCTGTTCTCGACGTCAAGAATGATTAAATAATCGTCAACGTCCCGAAATACTCTGGCAACTCTGAGGGGGAGGGGGGGGGGGGGGGGGCGGGGGAGTCAAGGCATTTGTGTAATAGTCTGCCTTGGTGGGGCGACGTAGAGATCCTTTAGGACGGAGTTATACACGACCCAATGCAAATACCTTTCTTCTGAAGGTATTTTTTCTTCCCGGGTAATAGAGGTCGATTGTCTTCGGAAATACCTGCAGAAGTTTGGAAGGCGATGTCAGCAAAATAGTCAATACTCTCTTCTACACATCGCAAAAGGCAGTCCTGAGGTAGTTCGTAATTAGGGGTGTCGCGAACTTTTGTCGAACCAGACTTTTAGGTCGAACTTTCGGGGTTCGACTGGGTCGAACCGGTTCGACGAACCTTCGACCTTTTCAACAGATTCGACTGGTTCGACTTTGTGGACAGTGTGGCCAGACCTTGATACAAGCATGTCTAGGTTTGGAGGATGTTTTTTTTAAGAAAAGGGTTATTTTATTTTATAAACGGTTGCAATTAAAATAAACTAATTCTAATCACTGAAGAGGTTAATAACTTAATTTTTTTGTACTGTATTAAGTGAAATAACCAATCAGCGCTGCCCTTAAAGGAGCGATGCAACAATTTTTGTACTTTGCGCAAATACCGCTTAAAACGTATCCCTAACGTTAATGACCTATGAAACACGCGTTCGTTTTTCACCCCACGTAATAGAAGTCCCAGAAAAAAATTAAAGAAAAACGAGCAGCGTTCACCCCCTCAACTCGCAGCCAGAACAAGCGGCCACGTGATCTGGAGCCGATTATATGCCGCCAATGGTGATCATAGCCACGCGCTGCAGGGTTGGCAAAGCACAGGGCACGCGCTGAGTTCCAGACATTGTTATGGCTCGGCTGTTGTCGTCGTTGCAGCGATTGGACACGGACCACTACCCGAATGCTTCTCGAGCTAGCAATTATCACGAGCGAGTGCCCACACAATGCTCGGGTCCAATCTATGAACCGCATTCAAATATCGTCATTGGGGTGTACTGCGATCCCCACGTTACGTCATCAAATTTTGCAAAGGAGAGATTGAATGAAAATGATCGCTTTTGTCCTTGAAATTACACCGCAACAAGGGAGTTTCTTGGCCAGCGGAGTTGCCTGCGAGTATCCTTGAGCCCCACTAGTGCGAGTAAGCTCGTGTAAAGTGAAAAACATTCCAACTGAATATCGTTGCACAGCTCCTTTAATTTATCCCTTAGCCATTACCATCCAATCCAAAGCTAACTGGCCAGCCTGTCGCGCATGCGCACACGAGTCGAACCTCCATACAAGGTTCGTCGAATTTTCCACTAAAAGGTCGAAAAAGTCGAACCTGGTTGAACTCGAACCTCGGCCGGTTCGCGACACCCCTATTCGTAATATAGGTCTTTTATGTCGATGGAAAAAGCTTCCAGGTGACTATAACTTTGCTGTGCCAGGAATTCGATGACCTCGTTGGAACTCCTAATTAAGAAAAGGTCGTCAATAGTAAGAAGATTTAGTTTTTCTTTGAGAAATAGGGCCAGTGATTCTCAAAGTTTTATTTGTTTCTCAAAGATAAACTAAATCTACTTACTATTTAGTTTAGTTTACTATTTACTTACAATTTAGTTTAGTTTGTCATAGGAAAACTAAAACTTCTTACTATTGACTTGAATATTATTGAATACTATTGAATATTGGCTATTGACTTACTATTACTATGGACACACTCACTGGTGGTGTTTGAGTGTGTTCCCAGCGCCAGGTGACGCACCTCTCGTTGCCTCACTTTCAAATGTTCTCGTGAACGTGCCGACAGGCACAGCACGGCAATGGCGAAGGTCAGGCCCGGCACCGCCACCGTTTAGCAGAGTGCACGGATCGTCTCGTACGGGTCAAACTCCACATTCCCCTGCATCCCAGCCTCCCAGGTAGCTCTTGCGTTTGCTCGCAGTGGTCCGCGGCTCAGTTTGGGAGCTTAAAATCATGGTTGCCAGTTATCTGAAGCTTCATCTGAAATCGCAGGTAACGCTTTTCCGTCCTCCACAAATGTTTAAACAGTTCGCGACAGAGCAAATCATTATTACATGAGCTTCCTAACACCGCATCTAGTGCTGAGGAAGTCGCACTTTTTATATCATAACGATCGGCAGTTGCATCTGCTCTTCACAAGCACCAATATGGCGGCGTCCATGACAATATTGGGAAACAGAGTGCCGATACTCTAAGCGTAGCTAAGATAGTTTCCATATGAACCTTAGGGTTCATATGGAAAGCTGTGCCAAGCAAGCGGTGTGCTACACGCGCCGTTTCCTTGACACCGGGCGCGGCCAAGATTCGTACTGCCGGCGAACGGAGAGATTTAATTGCCTTTTAGAAAATGGGTCTCAGACAATGCATGTATTACGTAGTGAGGCCATGGCAACGCGTAATGCCTCGCTGACGCGCGCCTTGCTTTCACTTTCAAGAGTAGTCTGACCGCGGCAGATGCAGCAAGCCTTTCGCCTAGAGATTCGATCGGCGCGGCTGATGTGGTAAAAAGCAGAAATACACTTTGTTTTACACTTACTTGGAGCCTTGGAGCAAAGCACGCCAGGCCGAAGCTCTATACTTCGTTTCAGCTTCGGTCCAGACGCAGCCGATGCTACAAGCGCGAGCATGTGGCCCAGAAGAGTGCTTGCACTGCACGAGCGCGCGTGCTTGGCAGGGATGCTGAAAGCCCGGAGCTCGCGCTTGTAGCTTTGACTGCGTCTGGACCAAAGCTGAAACGAAGTATAAGACGCACCATTGCAGCGCTCGCGCACTGGAATCAGCTGCTCAGAGCTCGTGCTCTCTACTCTTGGCCGTGATCTTTGCCGCTGTAGATGCTTGTTCTCCACCCGCGTTGTGAACAGAGGGAATCCCCGCGTGCCTCATTAGAAACCATGAAAAAAAAATGAAAAAAAAGCGCTTTCCCTAAATTTGAATGATGAATGAATTTTGAGTTTTCTGGCGCAGCAGCAACTCCCTAAATTTAATTCGGGTCTCAAGGCTATTCATAGAGTAACTATCAGCTAATTCAGTACCAAGTGACCTCAAGCTCCACGAAGCGCAAGGCAAAACCAGAAAATCATATCCTCTCAGAGCTTCATCGACTTTGATAGCTTGTAGCGTCCGCTTCATACATCTCGGCAATCTCGGCTATTCAGTCGCCCAATATTTTTTGTGCTTGCACATTGCACGGGGGATTGCATCTCTTGACACGAGCGCGAAGACTGCATATACTCAAGTCTCTATTTCACCATAAGTGCGAAGGAAGCCCAAGACACGAGTGCATTGATTCTATCATGTATGGCTTGCACTGACGTCCAACCAGCTGCCACTGTGGCGGCCTTGCAGCTGAGCCGGATCCTTTTGCACTGTACATTTTTAATGGTCGCATTTTTTTTTCCTCGGCAGGAACGACTAAGAATGCCCCCTCCTGCATGGTGCAGCGACGCTAGGTACAAATCATGTGTATAAACGTATTTCACAAGGACGTCGCCATCTTGAAATATTGTCATTTCCAGTATGGGCGAAAAAATATTGCTTTGCCGTCGCCACGCCAATAGAAGACATATAAGATATAAGCGTAACCGTCACCCATTCTCGTTTCGTCTCCCATCTATTTTCTTTTTTTTACTATTTGCAGGTTGAAATGTTTTATTATTTTTTCGTCGCCTATACCGGATCCGCCTATTAGGTGGCTGGGGAGGAGAGCAAAGGCCCGTTCACACAGTTGCGTTCGGAGCGACCACTACTCTAACGAACGAATTTAACCGGTTGGAACGACGAGTTGCCATAGCAACGAAGCGCCAAACGGTCGTTTCGTTCGTGCTCGTTCGTAACGCAAGGAGTTGAGCCGGGCTGAACTTTTTCGTTACGTTCGGGAACGACCGCAACGTCCGAACGTAACGTAAAGACGCCGTCCGAAACTCCAACGGCTTCTTTCTTGATTTTTTTTTCTTTTTATTAACTTTGTTACTTCGTTTTTTTGTTGGGTTCGACTGCTCCCTTCTCTGTGACGATGCCGTCTGTGGACATACGTTTGGCAGGACTCTGGTTTGGCGGTTGTTTTGTCACGCAATGGTGTGGTCCGACCGTTCAACCAATGAGTTTGTTAGAATTGTGTCACGAGGTATAAAATGGCGGATGAAATAAAAATAATAAATGCAAAGAAGCGCGCAGTTCCCCCTCGGCGCTTTATTCTTCCAGAGGCGAGCAACGCAGTGCCATGGCGTTGAACTTGTGCCGTCTTCATGGCGCCATGAAAGACCCTCTTGAAGCAATTAATTTGCTTTAGCGCGTTGGCCTGCTCCTGGCTCCTGGGTTTTCGTGCGTGTCCAGAGTGCGAAGCTGCGATGACAAGCTGCAAGGCCGCGCTAGATCTGCGGATGGCTACCCGGGGGGGGGGGGGGGGGGGGGGGGGGGGTGCGGTGTGTGGATGACTCGCAAGGTGCCCAGGAGGAAGCCGGTCAAAGTTCAGTGCCGGGGCGAGGTCCCTGTACGGAGCGGTTCCTTTTTCGAAGGATCGTACCTGACGCTTCTCCAACTCGTGAAAATCATCCTCCGGATGCCAGAACCTACCGTGCGCCGTCATTCAGCGGGAGGCTGATATCGCAAGTAAGACAATAACTGATTGGGCGAGCCTTTGTCGGGAGGTTGTGGTAAATGCCGTCTTTAAGCATTCAGACATGATTGGTGGCGAAGGCGTGACTGTAGAACTAGACGAGAGTATGTTCGGTCGGCACAAGTATTATCGCGGGTATTTAAGGCCTGGCCAGTGGGTTTTCGACGGTGTGGCGCGTTGCAGCGGGTGCTGCTTTCTTGTTCCCGTGGAGACCCGTGATGCTAAAACCGTGCAAGGGCTAATAGCCGAGTGGGTCCGCCCTGAGACAAGAATAATCAATGATTGTTGGGCTGGCTAACGCAAGCTTGCAGATGACGCTCGCTTCACGCACCTCACCGTCAACCACAAGCTGCACTTTGTCGACGCGAACACTGGTGCGCACACCAATACGGTGGATCCTCCTTACGCCAACAAAAGCGCAAACGGCAAAGCCTACACGCGTATACATCGCATGTCAATGGGGACCCACTCGCCGGGAGGCACATCATGGCGGAAGCGGCGCCCGCTGAGTCCGCTAGACCTAGCGGGCCGTAAGCCCCTCCCACCCGCCGAACTCTCCCAGTATAAAAGGCTCTGGGCCGACCAGCACACGCTCTCCCGTGCTCGTGCGTGGCACACACGAGTATTCCAGTGGCCCTTCCATTCTGCTCGCGTTTTGATAGACGGGCCTTGGGCGTTCAGCTCGTCCACCAATTCTGTCCCACAACTCGTCGTCGCTTGGTCAGAGGACTGTCAGCGTCCTCTGACACTGACTTTTGTCGCGGATGTGTTTGGCTCTATAAATTTCCTGAAAAACGTGATGACGTGATAGACGCGGAATTCTAAAATTTAGCTTGAGGAATTCAATACCACACAACTTAAAACAAATAAACTATTTATTTTTTGGTCATGTGTCCCATTCAGGTAGCTTGATGTTTATTTTGACCAAAACAATGAGATTAGAAAACAAATTGACACCCAGGTGTAGATACTGAGTTTGGTGAACCCAAAGTGGGACTGGTGCAGGCGTCCTACGCTTAATAAAGTAACGCCAAGGTTAAACATTCCCTCACAGCATTAAATGATAATAATTAATTTTTAATACGAGTGCAGTGATAAATTCAGTGACTGGCCAAGCAGAGATTCTGGGTTTGTGGATATACGAACAGAACTTGCACAGAGTTTCAGTAATGTAAAAGTTTAATTTGGTGATTTTTGCGCGCAAGCAGTGGTGTGCAAATATTAAAAATATGCAAAGGGTGGAGTCTGTCGTCGTACAAAATATGGTGCAAGTTCGCAAGTTGCACGCTGATTAAGACTGAAACAGCGCTACATTTTACACAAGCTTCGAGCGTATCGAAAGCTAAGGGTGCGAAAACTAAAGTTTGTACGCATATACTGTTCAGGCCGTGATGTTCGAATGTTCATAGTGCTTTATTGCATTTAGATTTGGTCCTTATTTCTTACAAGAGAAATAAAAAAAAGATTATAACTCTGAGTTGATAGAAAAAGTCCACCTGCTGAAAGCTACCAATCATCTCGGCGCCGATTATGAGTGTTCACTGCACGCTAAGGGTCGTGTACAGACAACGAGTTTTTTTGTTTTCTTTTTCCACGCTTCATTTCATACAATCACAGTTGTTCTTGACAAACAACATTGTTTACCCACGGAAGCAACCACATGTGAAGTTTAGAATATTCTGTCTTGATTGCTGCTCACGTAGCAAGTGTCGCAGGTTTTTTTGCAATCCGCGAAATATATTGCTCCTAGGTCAGCTTGGTCTCTAAAGGCCGGTTCTCACATGCAGCGAAGCGATGATGTAGAGCTGCTCGCGTGTTGAGCTTCTTATCGTCTGCCATGAGCAACGTTTTGACGTTTTGTATTTTGTATGCAAAACGTTTCGCAACGTTCTGACGTTTTGTATCGCAACGTCTTGACGTTGCGATACAAAGCTTGTCAACGCCCCGTCAGCACGCGCTTAACGCGAGGTCAGCGATATGCTTATAGCGTTCCGCTGTGTGAACAGGCCTCTATGCATGTCGCACACAAAGGAGCATGAGCTAGATCGAAGCTGGAAACGAAAACAGAAATGATAAGCAAGTGTGTATATAGTCACGTGAAAACTGAAGAATTGTGCATATGCAAAATGTAAGCTTTGTTCCACCAAACACTTTACCAGTAAAGTATTTCGTTTTACAGTGTGGAACCTACAAGCCGGAGCGTGTACGAGAGCTTGTGCCGCCGAAATGTGCCCCAGAGCGAGGAGCTCGCGCTTGTAGCCTTTCCTGCGGTACATCATAAGGTGAAATAGACTATAACTGAGGTAGGCCAGCTCAGTTGAACTCAATGATCCTTAGCGGCCCAATCACAGTTGGTGCCGCCGTGTAACTCTGGCCGATCGCGATTAAGTCAACTGTCGTTGGCTTAATGAGAGTTAAGAGCGCTAGTGTAACTAGAGCCACTAAATGAACTGCGCTTAGAGTATCGACACTTTGTTCCCCGACATTGTTTTGGACGCCGCCATTACGGTGCTTTTGCAGAGCAAACGCAATTGCCAATCGTCATGATTCAAAAGTGCGATTTCCTCAACATTAGATTCAGTGTTAGGAACCTCACGTAACATTGCTTTGCTTTGTCGCGAACTGTTTAAACATTTGTGGAGGGCGGAAAAGCGTTTCCTGTGATTTCAGATAAAGCTACATATAGCTGGCAACCATGATAATAATAATAATAATAATAATGCTTTATTCGGTTTCTAAAACCCGGGCGACAGTGAAAAGGCTATTGCCCATGCCATAGAGGCCCACTGTACCCGCTACATTTTAATGTATGGGCGAGTGTCGTTACTCTGCAGAGTAACGACACTAGTGTAACTAAGTGTAACTAGTGGCACTATGTGTAACTAGGGTATTAGAGAAGGTTCTGTAGTAATTCAACTCACAGATCATAAGGCTGCCTGCGGGGGCTTATGCAGAACACCTCTTCCTCTTCGTCTCCTCAAAAAACGAGTTTATATAGACAAGCGTTTAATTATCGTAAGCTGAAACATATTTCAATCAGCTCACTACAGTTATTGTAGATAAGCATATTGGCACACATTTTCAATCGCAGTGGTCGGGGAACAGGTGTTCAGGATGGCTCAGGCAGTGTTGGGCGAGGTAGTGTGATCGCACCCTTACACGGCTAAAAGAGTTCCATTGCTCTTAGGCGAGAGTGAAGGCCGCAAGGAAAGCGGCTCTTTAGCCCCGCCATAGAAGAACATGGCAAGGCAGCACTGATCGTACCGCTTAATTTTATTTTGCGACACTGATTGCGGGCACTTGCAAGAACGAAAGAGAAAGGCGATGAACCTTCACGACTTGTGATCCTGGCTGCTTATCATTAGTTCCAAAGGACAAGAGTGATGCTGGGTGTAAAAAGCACAGTTGAAGCTTGGAGTCGTCGCATTATTAAACTAACACCGTCAAGGTTGATCATCTGACATTACTCGGTTTGAGACGCAACAAGTGACTTTTTGTTACCTCAATGAGATGCCCAGCCGCTAAAATGGGTAATAACGAATTAACCCTAAGACAACCTTTTGGACACAACGAGGTTGTGTATATAGCTCAATAGCCAGTCTTGAGACCACAGCAATGAAGTGAGGCGTTTTAAATGAGAGGAAGATAAAGCGAAGGTCAGACATGGCTGCTCACATGCGCATCTGCATAAAAGCGTCTACATATCAAGGACAAAAGCAGCGCCACCCTAGGAATTTTCCTGAACAAGTAGTTCTTCACAGTTGTGAACAAATCAAGACATAGCCTCCTTTATACTGAAAATGCCTGCCCAATGGTTTCTTTGTCCGCGCCTATTTCACAGATTTGCTACTAGGGGCGCCAAAACCCCATACAGAAATGCAGACGACGCTTGTCCGCTGCCTGCTGCTACAGTTCACTGTAGCTAGCGTAAGCTACGTTATCCGTTAAGCTACGTGATAACGTAAGTTTTCTATGTTAAGTTACGCGGTAACGTGACCTTACGTGATCAAATAAGTCACTTGATCACGTAATTTGTTTGTGACGCGAGTAACTTTTTTCGGTCGTCCTTCGACCCGCAGACAGAGCGCTTAGCAATTGCCGGCATAGCTCAATAGCACGAAGCCGTCTGCTGCTCGTGGCACGCGCACCGCGACGCCACACGTACAGGCGCGGTCATTTCGTTCCATTTATTGATCATGGGCACATCAGTACCTTGTACTTAGCCCCAACTCTTTGTGCTGCATTCTACGTCGCATGATACCTTACTGGTGTGTGCCAATGTGCAACTCGGACTCGCGAGTTGCACTTCCTAGTGGTCATTGAACAGGCTTCTATGGCTCCTGGTAATTCCCTCCTCAGGCACCAGAACAGGGGAGGACTATACTATCCATCAGTGAAGCTAGTGAGGGTGTTGCATGCGCTGAAAACCTTTGTAGAGATTTTACCGAAAAAATAAAAAAAACAAAAAATATATGCTGAAAATGAAAAAGCTTTAGCATGCAGCTGGTGATACTGCGGTGGATACTCTTAAGGCCGGTTCAGACACTTGCGTTTGAGTGCGTTTGACTGCGTTGTGTCGAGAACCGAAAGTGAATCACCAACACATCTGTGCTTCGTATGAAGCGTGGAATCCAATTCAAGGAATCATCTTGGCACGCGATATAAGCAGCAGGGATGTCCTGGTTTCTCTTAGCCGCAACGCAGTCAAACGCAGTCAAACGCAACTGTCTGAACCAGGCTTTATACACCATGGCGCTCTGAAATACGCAAAGGTAAAGGAAGATGTCAATCATCACAAAGATTTCCTGCAACTTCTGTGTACTGGATATTTCAGGCCAATTTTCACAAACTACTCGGCATCCGTGACTGACAAGCATGACTCCAAGAAGATCTTCACCAACAAGGCACAATCTACGAAGCCGTTAAAAAACTCTAGAACTGCATACGTGAAAAACAGTGCGGACCACAAGAGACCGGTCAAAACCATCAAGGGGCTGTGCACTTAAGAAAACAAATTGGAATTGTATATCAAGACCCCCGGTCAGTGTGTTGCCGACGGGTGCGCAGGCTTTCGGTCAGCGGGGACGTGTTCGCGGTCTTGAGAAAAACCACATGACTGCCGCATGTAGTCCGTGGGCCGTATGTTTTGCGGCTGTGCTCCAGTAGCAATAAAAACTCTAAAGTGGTCGCTGCTTCAACGTCGTGAAAGTCCGTCAGCCTGTCTGTCTCCTTTTTAATTGGCATTGACTATTTCTGTTGTCGATATGACAAGCACCAGAGGTCTGGTAACATTTCAGCATACAAACAAAACCAAGACGTGAAAGCTAAAAGAAAGGTATAAGACTTATTTATATATAAAATCTATTCTGACGGTGCCCTGCGCCTGGTATGTAGCATGGGTTACGGAAAAATTCAATTCACAAACGGCATCACAGTGGACTAGCAACGGGCAGCGAAGAAGAGTCGTCTGCATTTTTGTATGGGGTTTTGGCGCCTCTAGCAGCAAACATGCGAAGCAGGCGCGACGACGACGAAGCATGGTGAAGCCAACCATTGGGCAGGCATTATCAGTATAGACGCTTTACACACGCGCCAGATTGAGCCGCCATAGCCGCCCTTCTCTTGTCTTACCGAGATGCTGAGCCACTGAAGCGGGCTTCGACGGGTCTTCACAAGGGCCTATGCTAGGCACAAGAACACAGTAGCATCTAAAATGGCAATAACCTGTCCTGCTGTGGTAATGATGAAGTGAAGCGAACGGAATAAGAGGGAACAAAAACTGAAGGTCAGTTATGGCGGCGCCCATGCACAGCTGCTGTAAAGGCTATGATCAAGAGATAACACAATCGGCCACTAGAAGTTCAAAAGACCCTGCTATTATGTATTTTGCTGGCTTTAGACAAAACTGGGCAACGCTTACTGAAATAAGAAGCTACTAATTTGTATATGCGATAATAATCTATCTTGTTTATACTAACATTATCTTTCAAGCGGTGAAACATATATACAGGGTGAAACAAGGAGACGCCAGGCTCTTTAAATCGACCGGAAAATTCGATTTCTTAACCTATCGCGCTACGACTTTGTGCAGCGTTGTCCACAGATGGTGCATTGGTTTTTTTGTAAAATTTGCGAAGAACGAACTTACCTGGGAAAAAAGTAAAGGAAGAAAAAGGCTTAGCTCCTATTAAAGCCCCTCGATGTTTTCGTTTGTCTTTGCAAGTAGCGCCAAATGCGCAAGCGCACGTGGCCCAGGTCTCGAGCGGCCCTTGGAAGCAAATGGCGGCGCAGCACTGAAATGAGCGGCCCTTGGAAGCGAATGGCGGCGGAGCACCCGCTCGTGGCACGTGTCTTGCGCATTTCCACAACAATGGTTGGCGGTACTTGTGAAAACACCTTTATCAAGGGGCTTTAGCTCCTATGGAAACGCAGCGACGCCACCGGTCTGCAAACAACACGGCGCCGCTTCGCACGGGAGAGAAGAGATGGCGCAACAAACGCCGCCAACGAACGAGCATACGGCGCCGAGAGCAGGCCTTTTTAGCAGACGATCTTTTCGACTCAAAAGCGGCGCGCGTTCCGCAGGCGGCGACAGTCGCAGAAACAAAAAAGACAGGCGCGGTAACAGCAAGAAACTGCAGTTCCTTGTGTGCAAAAGGGCCGGCTTTCGGCGTCGTCTGCTCGTTCGTTGGTGGCAGTTGGCGTCGCGACTGCTTGCGTCATCTCTTGTCTCCCGTGCGAAACGGCTCCGTGTTGTTTGCAGACCGGTGGCGTCGCTGCGTTTCCATCGGAGCTAAGCCTTTTTCTTTCTTTACTTTTTCCTCAGGTAAGTTCGCTCTTTGCAAATTTTACAAAAAAAAAAATGCACCATCTGTGGGCAACGCTGCACAAAGTCGTAGCGCGATAGGTTGAGAAACCGAATTTTCCGGTCGATTTAAAGAGCCTGGCGTCTCCTTGTTTCACCCTGTATATTAAAATTACCTTTTTGAGTCTAAAGAATGTTTATATTTTTCTGTATTTCACCATTTCTTTCTTTTTTTTTTGTAGAAAAATTAAGCGTAGAATTCGAAAAAAAAAAAGGCTACGATATGCAAACGAGAAGTGCGGATACCTTGTGTAGAAAACCAACGGCGGTGCATCTGTACTACAAACCAATGTTTGCCTATTTTTGCAATAGCGTTTATTTTCAAGCAAGCCGTACAACAAACATTGAGCATCAATCTTAATGCCATTTGACACATATTTATCGGTTATATTCATTAATAACTGTTATAAGTTTCAGAAGTAAAAGACGAGCAGTTGTCGTGGAAACTGATCTTGAATTTACACCCATGAAGCATATTTTGTAAGAAATATAGCTATCAATATAGGATGAAAATGAAAAAAAAACCCGGCCACGATGCTAAACAAGCGCTCCTTATTTACATCTCTTAAAAATGTGAACCCCTTCTTCCCAAGACAAAACTCTTCCCATTTGTATTACCAAACCATGTGCGTCCAAAAATGTCACATCATCATCATCGAGCAGAACTGCTAATATACTCATTGTTTTTTTTATATCAAAATGAAGACCATTTCTTATTCTATATATTCGCCTATAATAAATATTTTTTTAAAGAATCAACCAAGCGTGAGAATTGCGATTCAAACACCTGCTTATATCTCCATACATATGTATACCTCGAGCATGTCTGCAAAGTTTTGTGTGGCCAGTGGGAGGACCGTCTCGGAGTGTGTCTGCTGACTGTCTTTTGTAGGATATATTTGCAGTAAAACAGCGCCTTTAGAGGTTTTTGCATGCTCAGATTACGCGCACAATCACGGCAAAGAAGGCAGGATGACAAAACAAATTATAAGATGGTTAATGAGCAGCAAAGTTTATTGCCGAACAAAATGTGATGGCTATTGTATACGCCGAAATTATTAATAAGTTTAGCACCAGACAATTATTACAAATATGTAGAACATATAAATGTACATTAAATTCGTGAAAAGTTCTGAAAGCCCCCAAAAACCTTATCCCAATACGCAGACGGCATTCACTTGGTGGACCTTTCAGAAGTCAGCACGGAACATTTACCACTGGTAACGTGCGTCATGATGGAGTCATTGGTGCATCCGAACACTTCCCCAAACTCGTCTATATGACGGAGCGGCATGTTGACCCTATATTCGGCGGGTAGCCAGTCACCCGAGTGTTCCTTGTAAACATCATCTGCGGACTCACAGTTGTCTAAAGCATAGTAGACGAAAAATAGCATATCCGCGCTGAGGTCCGGCAAACCCTTGAGGCGGAAATCCAGGTTCCATATTCGTCTAACGTGAAGCAGCTCTTGGAAGGCGCGGAACGCCAGCTGCACGGCTATCGTGTGCAGGAGCAACGCGCTCCGCGACGTCGCCATATCGGAAGTCACTGAGCCGTGTAGGGACAGAGGAAGTTGACGCAGGTCCAGTTCCAAGCAACTCAGCAGGCTTTCCAGTTTTCGCGTCTGCTCGTCAGTAAAGCTGAGCGGAGCCTCCAACTCGTAGACATTGTTTTGAAACAGGAGCTCCACAAGAGCCCGGTAGGAGCGGACGCCAAAACGAGACAAGTGCAGCGCGAACATAGTGCTATTGCTCGGCACGGAAGTGTTGAAGAGGGCCATCGGAACGTGTATCAACTGACGAGTCTCGTCGTATGTTGCGCGAGTGGACAAGTCTGATTGTAAAGGTCGCTTCGGCAAGCCCGCGCTGCCACGCAGGATACGTTGCAGTTGCTCTTGCTGCTTCAGCATGGACACCTCGTGAAAAAACTTCAATGGTTTGCTCGTGTCGAACGTCTTCGTTGGGCCTCCTGGTGAGCACTGCTCTAGGTTAGAACCAAAGCGTATCACCGGGCGTCGCTTCAGACGGTAGCGGACAAAGAGGACCGAGAGCTCGTTGATCCAGCTAATCCGTGGTAAGTTGCGACTAAAGACTGTCAGTAATTGGGAAAGCCAATGGCTAATTGATACGTCCGCACCCAACGTCTGACGTAGTTTGGCAGAACCTTTTACGAAGCAATCGGGAAGGAGCCTTTCCACGGCGAGCAAGCACAGCTGGCCGTAGTTTGACACGTCTGAAGGTGCCCTTCCGAGAACGCTTCTTCCAAAAAGCTGCCGCAGGTCACTCAAGTTGTCTGGAAAGAAAGGTGCAGTACGCACCAGAGCGAGGAATCCTATGTAGTTCGCGAGAGCTCGGGCAGGTAACTCGTTGACAGTCGAAACCAGAAAGTTGCGAAGAAACTTGGAGGACTTGAGAACCACGTTCATGTCCAAGTCAGTCCGAAGTATGCTGTTGAAAACTTTACTCAGCAGGTCCATGAAGCCTCTGTCCAGGTCAATGAGTTTCACAATGACGTAGCTGGTTGAATCCACCTCGGGAGCCACAGGAATCGCTGGAGCGGAGCCAATTCGAATGAATACGTTCATCACTTCGTTTATGTGCTCGTCCTTGATGTCGTTCGCACTTGGCGCGAAACTGGACATCGTCTCCTTGAGGGCTCTGCGAAGAAGGTTAGTCACCTCGCTTCGCGATGCGTCGTTGTAAGAAAAAAGCGGCTTGGGCTTATCGAGCACGATGGAGGTCTTGTCAAGCTGAAATGGGTTCACGTCAATAGCCACGTCGCAGAGCGCAGCCACATTAAGATCTCGAACCAGTTCCCCAGCAAAGATCCAGACATCAGAGCTTTTAAAACTTATCAACTGGGGCCAAGATTTGACTGACCAGCCAAAAAACATTTCTTTGGCACTGTCTATTGCGTTATTATTTGTGCGATCAGCGCACCTAGTGCTCAGACTAGCAGCCAGTTTTACGCCCTCCTCAGGCATTGAATGTAGCACAGGCATAAGCTTCTCCATCAGAGACTCTTGGAGCATTGTATCTCTAGACAAAACGTCTCCAGCCCCTGACGGCATAGGCAGTGGGTTATTCGCGCTCCAAGTCTCACAGACGTAACTGTAGAAGTTGTCGCATGGCTTCTTTGTAGCGCTTAGAAGGGAGCTGAGGTAGACTGCCTCTTTATTGCAGAAAGCGGTCTCGCAGTAGTAGCGTCCACCTGGCGGATGAGGAAGGGGTGTTTCCGTGGACGTTGGCGTCTTGGACGTCACACAAACCGTGGTGAGAAGATACACAGTGAACACGATGAGCGAAATGGATAGCACCAAAGCAAGCATGAGGCAGCAGAGAGTGAACCAGGAAATTTCTTTCATCGAAAGAAATCCTACAGTCAGACCCTCTCGTTTCTTGTTTGCTTGCCTATTGGACATTCTACTAAGTTCTGTTTCCTTTTCATACTTTTCGATTTGCTTGTGAAGTGCTTTCGTTCCATCATCAATTAGCTCTTTTTCCTTTTCGTTCTTGCCTCTAGCTGACCCCTCTTTTCGTTCCTTGTTTGCGATGTCTGTGTATTTGTTATTTCTTACTTCACCCCAGACTTCATCGGTCTTGAGCGTAAACATTTCTGGTGACATTGCTTCTTCTGCAGCGATTCTCTTTTCAGTTTTCTTTGTGGTCTTCGATATTTTCTTATCCTTTGGTGTGCCCTGCTGATCCTTTTCCTTTTTTTCGCCTGTTTCCTTGCGCCTCTCGGATATTGTTGACTTCTCAGACTTTATCTGATTGTGCAGCGAAGCACACTTCCCGCTTCCTGGGTCTTTTTTCTTTTTTAGTTCTTCCCATACCTCGTCTGTTCTTAATGTCACCATCTCCGGTAACGATGTCTCATCAGATGAAACCAAATTCCTTGCAGCCTCCTTCTTTGTGGACTTTAAGTTGTTTTTACTTACGAAGTTAGACTTTTTACCATCCGCCTGATGGAGAGCATGTGGTGCACGGAACGGAGGGGTACCGCTTTCAGTTTTCGTCCATGCTGTCTGAGATGCCTCAGATTTTGAATATTCCTTCTTATGAGATTCGTCTAGCTTTCCGTGTCTCTTATTTCTACTGTCGTCTTTCATTTTTTGGTTATCGTCTTTCTCATGCGGTTTCTCTCCAGGCTTGCTGTAAGGAGCCTGCAGCACGTCTCCCAGCATGTCACTTCCCTTTTCTAGCTCTCTGCTTGAATCGCTCAACTTGTCAATGCCCTTGCATTTACTAAAAGATCCTTCCAGCATGTTTTTCGCAGGTTGCCCCTTCATCCTAGCGATATTTGGCTCAACATTCGCATTGGCTCGCTCCTCCTTCTCCTGTAGAGAACGCGACCCCTTGGCGATGTCAGCCACATGACCACCGGATTTTTTTATACCTAGCAATACGGAAGAACCAGAAGTCACTGGATGAGAGTAGTTCCAGAAGGGCAACTCGTCTGCCGGCTTCCATTGAATAGATGCTTTGAATGGCCTTGTATCTGTAACTGCCGTGGCAGTGTTGCTAGTCGACCTAGAATGAAGTTGAGGCTTAGTGGTTGGCTGCTCCTTGATAGTAAGATCCACCGAAGCAGTCGCTGACCTCAAGGCAACTTTTCTTTGTTCCACTGCCAGCTCTTCAAGATTGACTCCTTTTTCTTTTTGAGTGGTTGATGTTAAAGCTGGAAGCGGCGTTGTTAAAGCACTGGATACTTTTACTAGTCTTTCGACTTCCTCTGCACTCTGCCGCTTACATACATCCGAACCCAAAACAGCAGATTTATCTTCCTGAGTGACGGTTCCTCCGGTCACATGATGTGGTTTAGACGGTATCTTATTGTCCGCTTTTCTTGTGGTGACAGGTTCTGATTTAGTTGACTTGATCTGTTCTTTAGACGATGGCGTTGCTTTCTGTTCACTGCCCCACTTGAGCGCGTTGACCGTTTCTGAAATACTGCGTTCTGGTGCGTTAGCTTCCCTCGCTGGCTTTGAAGCGAGATGCGTGGTTGAATATGTGAATTCTCGTTCCTTAAGCTTTGTCGGCGGCCTTGTAGCAGCTGATGCAATTTGTTGATCCTCTTTTGCAGGTTTCGTTTCTGCAGTTATCACCTTCGGAAGAGTATCTTTAGTGACCGACAAAAACTTTGAAACTGTAGAGTCTGCTGGTAATTTCTTCTGATCGAGTGGTTGTTGTAATGGACGGAGTAAAAGCTCTGAGCCTGTTCGATCCTTCTGTACCTCTGAGTCATTTAATGTATGGGAAACTTGAGGCGCGTGGGCTGGTTGATTGTGGGGCGGCACATCCAAACCTCCGTCGCGCCCGTTGTGCTCTAATATCATGAGCTGACGAGCAGCAATAAGTTGAGCGTCTGACAGAACAACGATCGGCTGCGATGGCAAGACAGATATCGTAGCGTGAGTTGGTTTTTTTAACTCAGCAGTCTCCTTCTTGAACAAAGTACTTTCCCGAGGTGCAGTGGGGTTCGTGATAAGGTCACGTGCTTGCGGTACTTGCTGCGTCTTAAAGTCGCTCGATAATTTGGGGAATATATTCGATGCTTCGCCAACGGGCTCTCTTTTATGAGGTGAAACAGAGGCGTTGCTAGCTGCGGTATAGCTGAAAGGGTGCATTTCTAAATGAGATGGATTCCGCGCAGGAGCCTTACTCGCAGTCTCTACCAATTTCAAAATTGGCTCTTCGGAGGGAGGTAAGATGTACTCTGGGTACGCAGGAGCCCATTCTGGAGCTTGTTCCGAGGGCTTATGTGGAGTCGCCAGTGTTTTCAAAGTAGGATGAGTATGCCTCTTTGGGAGGGCAATAATACCAGCGTCAGTGGGTTTTGAATAGGTCACTTGCGCCTGTTTATCGGCGTCTGGAAGTAATTCGGAAGATGACCGTTGTTTAACTCCCTTCTCTGCGATATCTTTGAACAGGGATGCCTCCGAGGACGTTAAGTAGCGACTGAACTTGTAAGTCGCGTGACTCGCAGTCTGGGGACTTGCAGCCCTGGCTTGCAGATTCGATGCATAATGGCCTTCGGGAATTTCGGCTTCTACACTTACGCGAGGCGCAGGCCTATCAGCACTGCCAGGTGCAGGATCTAATAGTGATACAAAAATACGATCTGCCATATTGGAAACGGAACCGACTGAGAACCGTTCACCGTCCCTGGGTCCTTTTTTGGTAACTTCAATCTCCACTTGAATACGGTTTGTCGCAAACACTGGGACATCTTCGATGGTCTCTGTGGAATCAAAATCGTGAATGTCGTAAGTTAGTGACAAACAAGATCTTCCTTTATCACTGACGGGCTCGTTTAATCCGCTTTCAATGGAGGCCGAGGACTTCGTCTTGGGGTTCTCTTTGACGTCTAAAACGACGTCCAACATCTGCGGACATTTTTCTGGCGGTGGCTCATGCGCCTCACGATTGCGAAATTTCCTGCCATACAAAAAGTCTGCGGCCAGTTTTAGCTCCATACCTGAAGGCGCCGCTTTGGTCCTCCGGGACATCAGACAAACTGCGTCGCCCATGGATGACGTCGCTGCGCAGCCCATGTTCAAATCTGGGGGTTTCGTATTCGTGAGGGATGGGGTCTTCGGCCAGACCAGGGGGGACGTCGCTGCGCAGCCCATGTTCAAATCTGGGGGTCTTGTATTCGTGAGGGATGGGGTCTTCGTCGAAACCAGGAAGGGTAGTGGTTGCTTCACGTAAGTAGTCTCTTCCGCAGGGCAGTCCTGGTGGAGATTACGGCGAGTGCTGAATGATGTTGGTAGCTTCAAACGGCCCGAACGCACCGTCGTCGGCTCTGAAGGTCCCGGAGACACCTGCACAGGTATCGAGGTGAGAGGGAAGGCCGGGCGACTTGCTGGCAGCCGTACTCTGAAAAGGGGGTAGGGCCATGAAGAAGCTCTAGTCTGTCTCAAAGACGTCGGTCGCTGGAAAGCCAACTCAGGCTGCCCCCGTGACCACACTGGAGCAGGCGTGCGTGTTCCCTTTTGCTCAGTGTGCCTGAACGAGCGATCGGTGGAAACATCGGAACTATCGTCCCTGTCCATGACTTATCAACGCTGTGACTGCCGGCAATCTAGAACAGTATGAGATGGCGAATAGCTGGCACGAGAGCACGAACAGCGCGTCGTCGTTTTTTACTACGAATTCGCTTTCTTTGACGTAGGCAGCACCAATCAGCTACCGGACGGGGGATTGGTGACCGAGTGTGTAAAGGCTCATTCACACTGCCCCGTTTTCTTACGTTAAGTTACGTCACGTATGAGCCACCGAAACATTCGTGTCTCGAATGCCGCGTGTCATGCTTTCTCCTTGAACTAGTAGCCTCGTTTAATATGAAGCACATAGGTCCCGGTGAGTTCAACGTAATATTTCGTAACGTAACTTAACGGCAGTGTGAACCAGCTCGGAGCGCGTGGAGCGTAAGCTGGCGCTGCATAACCCAGGGTAGAATGTACAGGTCGTGGGGTGTACACCCTGCCCAGGATTCCTGGGGGGCTATGTTGCGCTTTTTGCACTCCCAGGAGACTAGGGAGAGGGAAGTGACGACAACGACACAGCAAACGCAGATTGGGTGTTGATTTCGTTTTCTTCTGTCAACATCCAATCTGCATTTGCTGTGTCGTTGACGTCACTTCCCTCTTCCAAGTCTCCTGGGAGTGCAAAAAGCGCAACATAGCACCCCTGGCTTCAATCAATGCCACTAAGACTGACAGGCGTTTCCGCTCTTCCAATAACTTCCCGCTATGGGACCGGCCGCCTGAGATCTCCTCTTTTTTTCAGTCGTTCGGCAGTGACGGCGGAGACTATGGCGTAGTGCGTTTTGTCGAATTAATGTTTCAGTTTGGATTTCAGAACAAACCAAGGATAAACCGTACGTGACAGTGTGTGCTGTCATGTGTACTGCGATCTGAAAGAAACGTGCAAGAAACGTGGGCTTCTGGATACCTGCACGGAAAGAAATTTAAGATCGGGAAAAGTTGGAAACGGTTTCATTTTGGCCTCGTTTTGTTGGAATTGCAGAAGTTTTTTTGTTTTTTTTTTTACATCTATGCTACTGTTTAGTTTTATGTAATTTTATTTGTGACGGTATTTATACGTGATCTCTATGAAGGATTAAACCTTAACTGGTTTAGGTCTGGTGGTAGAATCCTGTTGAGCACAAGAGCTCACTAAATGAAAAACGACAACAAACCCCCACCCCCCTCCCTTCCCCGAAACACGTAACGATCTGGACGTTCTAAGCTTTGTGTACATATTAAATACGTACCTTATGCCTTTGACGACGACGACTGCGTATTCAAGGAATTTTACTACAAGCGAGCAGCGTGGGCAAACAGGCTAGAACTTAGCCGGCGGCAAGGCTCGGCATCGTCGAGCCGAGTCGTTCTGACCGGAGAAGACGGGCACATCGGTTGACGTCACGCCGATGTATTGGAAAGGCCTATTAGTCTAGGTCAGGGGTGGCCAGGCTGGCCTGGCCTAAGAGCCGCAAACAAAACCACGGAACTTCAAAGAGCCGCGGAGAGGGGGGGGGGGGGGGTGCATACTTGACTTTTGTTTAGAGTCTGACTGTACGTATGGGGGCACAAGCATGTACGACTGTACGTATGGGAGTACAAGGCTGCCAAACTACAAGCTGCAGTGTGCTTTATTCTGAAATCTTTTTTTTTTTCCTGGGGAAACGCGGAAAGCTTACGAGGAATCCGCGAGCCGTACTTGGACCAGCAAAGAGCCGCATGCGGCTCGCGAGCCGCGGTTTGGCCACCCCTGGTCTAGGTGGTGTTGGTTCGATCCCCACCCCTGCCCCTTTCGATCTCGTAGCACCGTACCAAAGTTAACGTCAAAGTGTTTAATGGCATCAACATCGGTAGGGTCGAGGCCCTGAGGCAACCTGAGGCAGCCAAAAACCAGGAGCCCGTGCATACAAGTGTTGGTTGTCTCCTCGGCCCTACATTAACAAGGATGATTATGATATGGAATGAGTAGGGCTGCGCGCCGATTAAAATTGTTAACCCGATTAATTGCAACACTTAAATCTATTAATTAATCAATTAATCGGTCTTGTTCATTTCCATGCATAATATTTTTAAAAAGAAAAAAATATGTTTTTTTTTTGTTTTTTTGGCTTAGTGGTAAATATGTGATAAACGGTCCATATACAATTTTGACTATAAATCAACCTCGATGTATACTTGAGAACAATTCAAAGACAATTGCAAATTAGTGCTTCAGCTGCATGAGGCAACGAGGTTCGTTGATATTCTCCGGGCAGAGCGAACTCCTCTGATTTTTAACAATAGTCTCTGCTGTGCTATGTACGGACACTCGCACGGCGTTGAGGTGGCCGGGACACGTGTAACCTACTGTAATGGATCGGCAAAGTATGATATATGTATATGTTCATGACGCACGTAAGCCACGCACTAGACCATACCATAATTTATGTATATAAGATAACGCGGAATAAACTTTTATCAGTTGCTGTCCCGATTCCGGCTCGAGTCACATCCATTACACCTTCTACACTTGTCCGAAGTTACAAATCTTGCCATGTCCTTCTGCACTTCTCCGGAGTCACAAGCCTTGCCATGTCCTTCTGCAATTGTCCGGAGTCACAAATCTTGCCACATCCTTCTGCACTTGTCCGGAGTTACAAATCTTGCCATATCCTTCTGCACTTGTCCGGAGTCACAAATCTCGCCATATCCTTCTGCACTTGTCCGGAGTTAAAAATATTGCCATATCCTTCTTCACTTGTCCGGAGTCACAAATCTTACCATGTCCTTCTGCGCTTGTCCGGAGTTACAAATCTTGCCATGTCCTTCTGCACTTGTCCGGAGTCACAAATCTTGCCATGTCGTTCTGCACTTGTCCGGAGTTACAGATCTTGCCATGTCCTTCTGCACTTGTCCAGAGTCATAAATCTGGCCATACCCTTCTGTACCTGTCCGGAGTCACAAATCTTGCCATGTTCTTCTGCACTTGTCCGGAGTTACAAATCTTTCCATATCCTTCTGCACTTGTCCGGAGTCACAAATCTTGTCATGTCCTTCTGCACTTGTCCGGAGTTACAAATCTTGCCATATCCTTCTGCACTTGTCCGGAGTCACAAATCTCGCCATATCCTTCTGCACTTGTCCGGAGTTAAAATATTGCCATATCCTTCTTCACTTGTCCGGAGTCACAAATCTTACCATGTCCTTCTGCGCTTGTCCGGAGTTACAAATCTTGCCATGTCCTTCTGCACTTGTCCGGAGTCACAAATCTTGCCATGTCGTTCTGCACTTGTCCGGAGTTACAGATCTTGCCATGTCCTTCTGCACTTGTCCAGAGTCATAAATCTGGCCATACCCTTCTGTACCTGTCCGAGTCACAAATCTTGCCATGTTCTTCTGCACTTGTCCGGAGTTACAAATCTTTCCATATCCTTCTGCACTTGTCCGGAGTCACAAATCTTGTCATGTCCTTCTGCACTTGTCCGGAGTTACAAATCTTGCCATATCCTTCTGCACTTGTCCGGAGTCACAAATCTCGCCATATCCTTCTGCAGTTGTCCGGAGTTAAAAATATTGCCATATCCTTCTTCACTTGTCCGGAGTCACAAATCTTACCATGTCCTTCTGCGCTTGTCCGGAGTTACAAATCTTGCCATGTCCTTCTGCACTTGTCCGGAGTCACAAATCTTGCCATGTCGTTCTGCACTTGTCCGGAGTTACAGATCTTGCCATGTCCTTCTGCACTTGTCCAGAGTCATAAATCTGGCCATACCCTTCTGTACCTGTCCGGAGTCACAAATCTTGCCATGTTCTTCTGCACTTGTCCGGAGTTACAAATCTTTCCATATCCTTCTGCACTTGTCCGGAGTCACAAATCTTGTCATGTCCTTCTGCACTTGTCCGGAGTTACAAATCTTGCCATATCCTTCTGCACTTGTCCGGAGTCACAAATCTCGCCATATCCTTCTGCACTTGTCCGGAGTTAAAAATATTGCCATATCCTTCTTCACTTGTCCGGAGTCACAAATCTTACCATGTCCTTCTGCGCTTGTCCGGAGTTACAAATCTTGCCATGTCCTTCTGCACTTGTCCGGAGTCACAAATCTTGCCATGTCGTTCTGCACTTGTCCGGAGTTACAGATCTTGCCATGTCCTTCTGCACTTGTCCAGAGTCATAAATCTGGCCATACCCTTCTGTACCTGTCCGGAGTCACAAATCTTGCCATGTTCTTCTGCACTTGTCCGGAGTTACAAATCTTTCCATATCCTTCTGCACTTGTCCGGAGTCACAAATCTTGTCATGTCCTTCTGCACTTGTCCGGAGTTACAAATCTTGCCATATCCTTCTGCACTTGTCCGGAGTCACAAATCTCGCCATATCCTTCTGCACTTGTCCGGAGTTAAAAATATTGCCATATCCTTCTTCACTTGTCCGGAGTCACAAATCTTACCATGTCCTTCTGCGCTTGTCCGGAGTTACAAATCTTGCCATGTCCTTCTGCACTTGTCCGGAGTCACAAATCTTGCCATGTCGTTCTGCACTTGTCCGGAGTTACAGATCTTGCCATGTCCTTCTGCACTTGTCCAGAGTCATAAATCTGGCCATACCCTTCTGTACCTGTCCGGAGTCACAAATCTTGCCATGTTCTTCTGCACTTGTCCGGAGTTACAAATCTTTCCATATCCTTCTGCACTTGTCCGGAGTCACAAATCTTGTCATGTCCTTCTGCACTTGTCCGGAGTTACAAATCTTGCCATATCCTTCTGCACTTGTCCGGAGTCACAAATCTCGCCATATCCTTCTGCACTTGTCCGGAGTTAAAAATATTGCCATATCCTTCTTCACTTGTCCGGAGTCACAAATCTTACCATGTCCTTCTGCGCTTGTCCGGAGTTACAAATCTTGCCATGTCCTTCTGCACTTGTCCGGAGTCACAAATCTTGCCATGTCGTTCTGCACTTGTCCGGAGTTACAGATCTTGCCATGTCCTTCTGCACTTGTCCAGAGTCATAAATCTGGCCATACCCTTCTGTACCTGTCCGGAGTCACAAATCTTGCCATGTTCTTCTGCACTTGTCCGGAGTTACAAATCTTTCCATATCCTTCTGCACTTGTCCGGAGTCACAAATCTTGTCATGTCCTTCTGCACTTGTCCGGAGTTACAAATCTTGCCATATCCTTCTGCACTTGTCCGGAGTCACAAATCTCGCCATATCCTTCTGCACTTGTCCGGAGTTAAAAATATTGCCATATCCTTCTTCACTTGTCCGGAGTCACAAATCTTACCATGTCCTTCTGCGCTTGTCCGGAGTTACAAATCTTGCCATGTCCTTCTGCACTTGTCCGGAGTCACAAATCTTGCCATGTCGTTCTGCACTTGTCCGGAGTTACAGATCTTGCCATGTCCTTCTGCACTTGTCCAGAGTCATAAATCTGGCCATACCCTTCTGTACCTGTCCGGAGTCACAAATCTTGCCATGTTCTTCTGCACTTGTCCGGAGTTACAAATCTTTCCATATCCTTCTGCACTTGTCCGGAGTCACAAATCTTGTCATGTCCTTCTGCACTTGTCCGGAGTTACAAATCTTGCCATATCCTTCTGCACTTATCCGGAGTTACAAATCTTGCCATATCCTTCTGTACTTGTCCGGAGTCACAAATCGTGCCATATCCTTCTGCACTCGTCTGGAGTCACAAATCTGGGCCCTTCCGTTTACTTCAGGATAAAATCTCACCAAAAGTTTGCCTTTCATACAGGCATACTCGTCCACGTCTGCGTAGTGAAAGCGTTTAATTTCTATCACAAGTTATTCTGTGTCTTCTAATTTATTTTCAAGTTTCCTTACCAGTCTCAGGGTTTAGACATCATGATTAATTCTTACTTTCTTTTGGTTTACCGATTAACCGGTTAAATATTAATCGCGATCAAAGCATTACTGATCAATTGGTGTAGTAATCGATCAATTGCCCGCCCCTAGGAATGAGTAAATATAAGAATGGACGAGTTATGTGCAAGGTTATGTTATGACAAGACATGCGGTCGTGTATCAGCACTGCTGCACGTTAAAGGCCCCAAGCTAGCAGTCGTACTGCACTGGCTAAATGTCTCGCCTATAGAGTGGGTGACAATGTCGCCATATAATTTGGCAGACTGAACTTCTGCTGTATGAAAAAGTAACGTCTAATTTGTTTAGTTTGTTGTTCAGCTACCGGATCTTTCTACCAAGAGGAACGAGAAAGCATGTTTTCTCGTTTCTGTACACCGCCTACAATTTGGCGGCGGAACCCGGTATAAAACCCTCGATTATATTCATGACTCAATTGGACGCGAGTGTGAACTCCGCTCGAATAACCGTTCGCGCAAATTTCGTCAGGGGGAGTCTGTATTAGCTCTGGCATAAAGTAATTTATTTCCTGAAATGGTGGACCAACACGCAGACCATAGACCTTTTCTATACGGGCACCGCCATTTTGAAGCGCGGAATCTCCGGTATGTGGAAAAACATAGTTTTACCCAACGTTCTTAGATCTCGGTCAGTAGACAAGCTTCGGAAAACGGCTGTCGCCTTTTCGCGGCGCGTCCGCTCGGTGGCGCTTGTCAGCCCGCCGCATGGGCAGACGCGGCGAAACCGGAGGAATGTCGGATACACATTACCTGAGGTGGAACGAGATTTTATTGCGTTTTTTTATAGTAAACATGGGTTTTGCGCCATACTTGACGCAAAAAGAGCGACGTTGAAAACATGTCCTTCATCGCTGCCCGTGGAGGTGTTGACTCTGGGCGCTAGGTATGCTATCTGCCCTTATCTGCTCGCGTGCCGGCACAAAACAGAACCGCTTTCGAACGCCGCTTTTCCGTGGAGCTTGACAACTGATAGATCTAAAAACGTTGGTTTTACCCACCCCAGACCGCTGGGAGAAGGTCACGTTTTAATCGCGACTACCACTCTTGTTTTGCCTTTTTTATATTATTTTACTCGTTCCAGGTTGTAATTTATTATATTTAAATTGTACCTACATCGCCCTGTGAGTATTATTGTAGGTTTTTTTTTTTTTAGAAAAAATTATGACAAGTGGAAAAAGAAAACATCATTATCATCAATGGACACAATATCTTTCGGGAGGTCATTCCACTCTCTCGCGGTTTTGACAAAAATGAATTAGCAAAACTGTCAGTCCTGTAAGTGGGAACAGCAGCCTTAAAATGACTCGCTTCGTTTTCTTTCTTTTTTTTTTTTTCATTCTGCATACCGTGGCTGGGGACGGGGATAAACAATAAGTTCAATGTACTTGGAGCTTCCATGTAATGTCTTAAGGAGTTATAATGTTTTCATAAGTAATAAAGCTGATACAAAAAAGGAAGAGGCGCCATACACCATTCCACTGCTTGCAAAATCACAACCCGGCAAAGTTTGTCGATTGGGGAGTACGCAAAGCACGCGCCACACGCACGAAGACTGAAAATGGCACCTGCCAGAAGCTCGTTTCTGGAACGATCCATACTCCATGCGCTACCTCTGTACCTCCGTTGATGTGGGCAAGCAAGGTCGCAGCAAACTCTCGAGGACATGCACGCCGGACTTATTCGCACGCATAACTGGCATAGGCCAAAATCCTGTTCTTGGAGTCTTACATAGAAGCTTAGGAAGAACAACTACGATGGTGCTCTCCTTGGTGAGGGCTCTGAGGAGTCTGTCGAAACGCGTTTTAAAGGGATTCTTCCACGAAATTTGAAATATTCCCATCGTGTTCAAAAGTAGGTTGAATATGATCCACAATATCCGTAAATGACAATCGCACGTTTGTATTTTGAGCCTGATGGCTGTATTTTTCGTTATAAACGGCCCACTCTGGCAAGCGCTCGGAGAAGGCCCAGCGGAGACCACGTGACATCCAACGCAATCGTGACGTAGGTCGTCTCAAGACGAGCAAGGCTACGGCGAGGCTGACGTCGAGAGGATGGCCTAGTCGTTCCAGCCACCGAAACGGCTGCTTTTGTACGAATTTTGAGTGACGGGTTAATCTTCTGTGATCTTGTAGGGGGACAATAGCGACTTCTGCGACACACAAAAGGCATTCTCGGGAAGAGGGGAGTTCCTCCTGCCCCTCTTCTCTCGTCGTGGCCGGAGACGAGACAACCTCCGTCACTAGCTGCCAAGGTTCCTAGATGGGCATTACAAGCGAGGCGTTAGCGACATCCACCAGGTGCTCTTTGCTAATCGTTTAATTCGTTTTAAAATTCATTTTCGTGACTTTTTTAACAGGATATTGGTATGTTCGATTTGATGGTGCTTTTTTGAACACATATAGACCAAAAAATGAGCGCCGAAATTTCGTTGTAGTATCCCTTTAAGGTTACGTGACTATTTACGTGTGATAAGCTCTCCCTAAGTTTCCCTACTACTGAATTTGTCTATGAGCCGATGTTCAGTGAAACAAACTTATCAGTAAGAAACAAACCATGTTGTCTTCCTCTTGAGAAGTTTCTTTTGCTGAAAGAAATGACACGGTGCCTGATGTGTAATCGCAACCCTGCCATGCGCACAGCTAGAGCGCGCGATCAAAAGAGTCGCGCATCCAGATGGACACATGCTTGCGCAAATGCCGGTCCCGCTCTTTCGTCGTATGCTCTTCGTTAGATTCTTCCATTTCGGGTCTCACCTTTCGCGAGCATCAGCATCGAACCCGCACCCGCTGCATGCCTACATGGTAGATGTCCACGATGACCTAGTGATCAGCGTTTTTAAACCACTCTCAAAGTATTCAAAAGATAGCTTCTATATCTTTTATTGTGATATAGATGCAAGTCGGTAAAACGACTTTTCAACTACTATTTATTATTCGTTGATCCAATCTTTGTAAAAATCCCCAAACATGCCTCCGCGAAGAACTGTGACCTAACTCCGGATTTTGCTTTTTTAGTTGACTATGTTTAGTTTTGTTTTAAAATAATACCACGTGTAGAATTTTTCATTGCCTTCCACATTATGTAAAGTTTGTGTCTTAATCTCGTACGAGTACTGAAAAGGGAGGGAGGGGTTACAAAGCAGAATAAATCAAAAGTACAGAGCACCCAAAAACAACAAAATCAACCACTCTTAAGTAGACATGCAACAAGGGTCCCAAAAAGTAGTTAAATCTTGGCGAAAAAGAACCTGATTACGTTGACAAATAACGTTATCGGGCAAGTCGTTCCAGTCAGCAATGGCGGATGGCAAAAACGAGCAGAAAAACAAGGATGACTTACAAGAAATAAGTTTAATCTTACATGAGTTATCAATGCGGGCCGAAACATAAAACGGTTGAGAGAGAAGTGATCAGTGAAGTGATGGCGAGTAGTAAATTTTATGCAGAAGACATAGCTTTGATACCCTGCGGCGTATCTCAAGTGAATGAAGGTCAGCACGAGTTTTAAGGTTAGTTACACTGGTATGACGTGAGTAATCAGAAAAAAATGAAACGAACGGCTCGGTTTTGGAGTGCTTCCAGTGAGGCAGCTAAGTAATGATAATGAGGGTTCCAGATGCTGCAAGCGCATTCCAGGATCGGTCGAACAAGCGTGACGTATGTTAGTCGTTTAAGAGAAGATGGGGCAGAATTAAGGTTACGTTTTAAATAACCGAGACTACGGTTAGCTTTTGAAAGAATGTAATTAATATGCATGTTCCATGATAGATCGGAGGTTAGGTGAACGCCTAGGTATTTGTAAGATTGGACTAATTCCAACGGGGTATTTTGAATGTAATATTGACTGGGGTAAAAACAAGAATTATTAGGACGAATGAAACGAACGTGCTTGCATTTAGAAGAGTTTAAAATCATAAGCCAGTTAGTACACCATGAGCTGATATTTAGTAAGTCGTCTTGAAGGGCAGTAGAACCTGATGGGTTACTGATCCGACGATAAATAACGTAGTCATCGGCGAAAAGACGAATTTGTGAGGTCAAGGAGTTAGGCAAATCGTTAATATAGATAGAAAAAAGAAGCGGGCCCAGCACACTACCCTGAGGATTACCGGAGGTGACGGGAACAGGATTTGAACGATGGTTGTAGCGATAGTGTACTGGGTCCTGTTATGTAAAAAGTCTTTAAATCCATTTGAAAACATGCGGGTCAATATTTAGTGCAGATAATTTCGAGAGCAAACGCTGATGAGGAACGCGATCAAATGCCTTAGAAAAGTCGAGAAAAATAGCATCAGTAACCTCCTTGCTGTCCAAATTGGCGTGAATATGATGTAAGAAACCAGCTAGCTGTGTCTCATAAGACAGTTTTTTTCTAAAACCATGTTGAAGGGTGAAAAGAAATGATTGTTCTCAAGAAAAGTAACAAGGTTAGTATAGATTATATGTTCAAGTAATTTGCATGACACACTGGTTATAGATATTGGGCTGTAGTCATTAGCAAATGATTTATCACCACCCTTGAAGACAGGAACGACCCGCCCGATTTTCCAATCATTGGGCAGCCTACCCTCTATCAATGACTGGGAAAATATTTCGGATAGTATGACACAGCTATTGTTAGAGGTATATACGCTGGTTTTTGAGTATTAAGCCTCTAACTATGCTTAAAAATGATTCTGTTCTGCTATCAACATGAATTTCGCATTAAAAGTATAAAATTTCGCATTAAAAAAAAAAGCTTTCCAATAGGAGGTGCATTTTACTCCAATGTCTTAGTGTACATTATGTAGCGTATAGGGTTTAGGCTTGAGGCCTCTCCAAATCATGGCACCGGCGGAAATTGTCTGAAAACCCGCTTTCGGCAGTTGAGATTTTATAATGTTTAGACGTTTGTAATTGCTAACTTGTTATACTACGCCTAACGACATTAATGTCTTTTGTATCAGTATTTATTCAGAGTCCCTTAGATTATCATAATAAATAATAAAATATACAGCTATAACCCATAAAGTAAACCCGCCATCAGCATTTTTTAGCATATTTAGACGCTTAGAACTCAAAACTAGTGCATATACCTCTAACGGATTGTATGCTGGCTAAAAGAAAAGTGTAAAAAAACGCGAAGCAAAAAAAAAAAAACTGTTTTTTTTTCAGCGTCGAAATTGAAAAAGTGAAAACCTTATCTGCTTCATAATTTATTTATCTGTACTCGTACGTGATTAAGACACGAACTTTCCATAATGTGGAAGGCAATGAAAGGTTCTACACGTGATATTATTTTAAAAACAAAACTAAACATAGTCGACCAAAAAAAACAAAAAAAAAAAAACGCAGTTTAGGTCACAGTTGTTCGCGGAGGCATGTTTGGGGATTTTTACAAAGATTGGATCGACGAATAATAAATAGTAGTTGGAATGTCGTTTTACCGACTTGCATATATATCACAATAAAAATATAGAAGCTCTTTTTTTAATACTTTGAGATTGAGAATGGTTCAAAAACGCCACACACGAAAATCGTCAAAACCCACCATCGGCATTTGCTCTTTTTTAGCATATTAAAAAAACTTCAAATTCAAAACCAGGGCAAATACCTCTAACGGAACGTATTCTGGCTAAAGGAAAGATGTAAAGAAAACGCGACGCAAAAAAAAAGAAAATCTAATTTTTTTTTTTTTTTTTTTTTACAGCATGCTGAAGTGAAATTGAACGAAAAGTGAAAACCCTGTTTCATAATTTATTTCTCAGTACTCGTACAAGATAAAAGCACAAACCTTGCTTAATTTGAAAGGCAATGAAAGGTTCTACACGATACTAAACATAGTCGACTCAAAACAAATTCGCAATTTAGGTCACAGTTAGTCGCGGAGGCATGTTTGGGGATTTTTACAAAGATTGGAGCGACGAATAATAAATAGTAGCCATAATGTCGTCTTACCTACTTCAATACCCCCCCCCCCCCCCCTCCCCCCATACCACACTAAAAAATATAGACGCTCTCTCTTGAATACTTTGAGATTGAGAGTGATTCAAAAGCGCCCCACGCGACAATCGTAGAAACCTCGTCGTTCTTTCCCGCTTCTTTGAGATTTTTTTTCTCAGAAACTAAACATGTCAGGACATTAAAATAAAAAGGATTGTTCTTCTTGGAACATGTTCCACAAAATATAAAAATTTGAAGCAAAATAAAAATTACAACTGCGACTCGTTGCCTGAATCCAAATGAAACCATATATATATATATATATATATATATATATATATATATTGTGAGGGTGTTTTTGGTCGCTTCAAGCAGAAGACAAATGCCGGTTGTTTCCTGGTCGAGATCTATATCAGCACGCGCTACCCGAGTCTCGTGTCCCAACCCCAGCAGCGCGAAGTTCCGCGCACTGACGATTGTGCTTCCCACGCCACAAATGCCCCCTTCGAAGAAAAGGCCATCCTGGCCTTAAGAGATCAGGAGGGAGGGAGACGCTGATAAAACATCTTGAGGCGGCCAACATGTACGATGTGTCGACCGGTGGTTCGACGATCAGATGGTGGGTTGACAGGCTCAACTAGGTAGTTGACCGGGGAGGTCTGACGAATGACTTTGTATGGGCCCTTGAACTTTGGGAGAAATTTGTCACAGCGACCAGTTTGACGGAACGGGAAGAAGATTAAAACGAGGTCACCTGGAAGATAGTGTACGTCACGGTGTTGGGCGTCGTAACGACGTTTTCATGCGTCTTGGTGTTGCAGTGTGCGAGATCGTGCGAGCTGACGAGAAGCTTCGGAACTGGACGTGAATTGGGTCATGAGGTCGTTGTCGGGATGTTCGTTAGGATAAGGTAGGATTGTGTCGAGGGTTGAGGATGGATGGGTCGCGGCCGTAGAGCAAATAAAATGGGGAAAATCCAGTCGTTGTCTGAACTGCCGTGTTGTAGGCGAACGTAACAAAGGGAAGAATAGTGTCCCAGTTGGAATGGTCCGAATTGATATACATTGAAATCATTTTTGTTAGGGTGTGATTAAAGCGCTCGGTGAAGCCGTTTGTTTGTGGATGGTAAGGCGATGTCGTGATGATGGTCCACCTTGCATGCTTGGAGGAGAGCTTCGACTGTTTGTGCCAGAAAGGAGTGTCCCCGGTCTGTGATTAGGACCAGGGGGGCGCCATGTCGTAGGATGATGTGGTGCAGAAGGAATCGTGCAACGCACTCGGCAGTTGCATCGGGAAGGGCTGCCGTTTCCACGAATCGAGTGGTGTGATCGATGGCTACGAGGATCCAACGGTTCCCTGTGGTGGACTGGGGAAGAGGGCCAAGGAGGTCCACGCCCAGTACGTCGAAAGGTTTGGGCGGTGGAGTTAGCGGTTGCAGGAGACCAGTGGGTGCCGATAATGAACGCTTGTAGCGTTGACACTGTGGGCAGGAACGGACATATTTGCAAATGGTGCGGTACATACCGGGCCAGAAGAAACTGTTGCGGATGCGAGCGTAGGTCTTGAAAAGACCGAGATGTCCTGCAGTGAGGTCGTCATGAAAATGATGAAGGATTTTGCTACGGAATTCGGATGGAACAGCCAGTAACCAGCGCCGACCTTCGGGCATGTAATTCCGGCGATAGAGATGACCGTCAATTAGACAGAAGTTTTGAGTCTTCTTAATAAATCTCTGTTTAGTAGAGGGGAAGGTTCCATTGAGGTGTTGAAGTATTGATCGTATCCAGGGGTCAGAATGTTGGGCGGAGAGAAAGTTGTGAGATGAAATGGTGGCGAGAATCGAAGGTGGGACGGTGGTCGACACTTCTGCATCGTGCATAGTGCTCGGTGGAACAGGGCAGCGTGAAAGTGCATCAGCATCATTGTGTTTACGCCCTGATTTACGTATTACTGCGAAGTCATATTCCTGAAGACGAAGTACCCAGCGTCCAAGACGGCCGGAGACGTTCTTGATGGACCAAAGCCAGCAGAGAGCGTGGTGATCGGTTACTACCTTGAAGTGGCGGCCGTATAGGTAAGGTCTAAATTTGTTTATTGCCCACACTACGGCAAGTCCACCTGGGCCCACGTCAAATACTCTCTTCCATCTGGATGGCGCGAGAGCCACCATTTCACTGGTCACCTTGCAAAGTTCATATTTTGGAGGAGAGACAAGGTGCGCGGAAACACTGATAGATTCCAATCGTTCGTCGCCGCGGCCGCCAAAATCTAGAGGCCCGACGCAGACAGGGCGAGGATTCTGACGACCCCGGTGACTTCGAGTGATCCGCTGCGCTGAGCCCGTCACCTGCCTGCATGCATAAAGACGACTTATGCGCCAACCGCTCGTCAAGTGCTCGTTACGTCAGTTATAGGTTCAGGTAGCGGTCTAAACGGCCCTTCTCAGGGCCCCCATATTTTGCAAATGGAGCCGTGTTTTGAATATGGCACCCCGTGTCTCTGTAAAAAGTTCACAGGAAAGACCCTGCAAACGTATGTGGTCCCCAACTTGGATATCGGGTGATTCAAATAAAAATTGTTCTTGCTTATTTCGCGCCTTTGATCCGAATAAATGCCGCAGTTGCAGTCGTCCCGCGGTGCTGTTGCTCGCCCATTCGCCGTCGGCGTGCCTCAGCTTCGTCGTCTTTGCTAGCGGCGCACCGGCGGAGGCGGCCTTTGATCCGAATAAATGCCGCCGTTGCAGTCGCCCCGCGGTGTTGTTGCTTGCTCGATCGCCGTCGGCGTGTCTTAGCTTCGTCGTCTTTGCTAGCGGCGCACCGGCGGAGGCGGTTGATCTGACACACCGCGTTCGGCTTTGGCTAGCAGACGGCGTTCGTAAAATGGCGTCAGTTGTTGCTGGCTTCACGCGGCGGTACCGTGCGTGCTTCTATTCATTCGGCGTTCGTTGCCATGGTGACGGCGGGGAAAGCAGACGAACTTTTTGATGCGGAAGAACGCTGCGGCGCAGCGATACCAGGTGCGTTCTAAGGCCCTTCCCGCATGCTTTTCAATGAGCGGAAGGCGAACAAAAAGAGTTCGAAATAAGGACTTAAAGGAGCGATGCAACAATTTTTTTACTTTGCGCAAATACCGCTTAAAACGGATCCCTAACGTCAATGACCTATGAAACACGCGTTCGTTCTTCACCCCACGCAATAGAAGTCCCAGAAAAAAATTTAAGAAAAACGAGCAGCGTTCACCCCCTCAACTCGCAGCCAGAACAAGAGGCCACGTGATCTGGAGCCGATTATATGCCGCCAGTGTTGATCATAGCCACGCGCTGGGGTTGGCAAAGCGCAGGACACGCGCTGAGTTCCAGACATTGTTATGGCTCGGCTGTTGTCGTCGTTGCAGCGATTGGACACGGGTCACAACCCGAATGCTTCTCGAGCTAGCAATTATTACGAGCCCAAGTCGAGTGCCCACGCAATGCTCGGGTCCAATCTATGAACCGCATTCAAATATCGTCACTTGGGTGTACTGCGATCCCCACGTTACGTCATCAAATTTTGCAAAGGAGAGATTGAATGAAAACGATCGCTTTTGTCCTTGAAATTACACCGCAACAAAGGAGTTTCTTGGCCAGTGGCGTTGCGTGTGAGTATCCTTGAGTCCCAGGTGTGCCAGTAAGCTCGTGTAGAGTGAAAAACATTCCAATTGAATATCGTTGCACCGCTCCTTTAACGCAGAATGCTGCATTTCTCCAGCGCCTCATTATTTGACGAGCCTTGCACGAAAAGCATGTTTTTAGATCGGAGTTTGGAGATAGTTTTTTTTTACAACAACATGGGTCTAAAGTATCAATGTGCCAACTGTTCTGGGCGGTGTCAAGCAAGGGACTCGTGACGCGAGTCGCCGCCTGCGCAAGCTCGTGAAAACATCAGCAAAAACAAATATTCTGGTTTTGTGCATTTGGTGCTGTTGTCGCCCATCTCAATAAACCCATTAAAAAAAATCTAGCGAAAATTGCTCTGTCAAATTTATTTACACAAATACGCAGTCTTCACAATCTAGTCATCATGTCAGGGTCTTAACAATAAGATAGGAGACGTCTCTAGTACGTACTTCCATTCGTTTTGACGCATTTATCTTCAAAGTAATTTTAATTTCAAAATTGCCTCAAAATGCGTTCGAAACAGTAAAATAATCATATTTCTGGATCTCATTAAAAGTATCCAGCGCTCTCAAAGGGAAAATCCAAGGGTCGTACGATCTCTCTTACATCTTTATAATGAAACTAAAGAAAAGAGCAATGCTCTGGTGCACTCCTGACACTCAGGTTTGTGTAGCGAAATTTGCCCATTGAGTGACGTGCGGGAGAATCCCCCTTAAAGTGGGGCACGCGTAGTCCACGAGGGAAAGTTGTACACCTTGAACGAGAGTTTACGGTGGAAACAATAGACGCTGTCCAGAAATGCAGACGACGAGGCTGCTCGGCGAAAATCACATCCGAAAAATCTCACTACGTCCCTGAATGGCCAAACGCAAATCCGCTTAGCACGACACGGAGGACAGCAGGAACAAATGCACCATGTCACGGCACGTACCCGCAGACGTCTCAAGCCACCAGTCAAGCGTAAAAGAAAAAAGCACGCTGGTCCTCAAGGGCCAGAAGGGAAGCTGTTGTATGACAACCATCCAATCATCGGCGATGAGTAAAACAGACAAGCCACTAAACTTGTCATGATCTCGATGCAGGGCAAGACGAAACGCCATATAGCAAAGTATAAACACTAGCCGGACCTTGGCAAGTGTCCGTGTTTTTCCGAGCCTCTGACGAAGGTAGGATGTGTGCGCGGTAGGACAGTGCACATACTCGTCGCGTCCCGCAAATCAGCGGCGCTGCACGCCGGGGAGCACCAGCGGGAAAGACGAGTGAGCCGGGCCAGACAGCCAGCGCGACGCGAACGCCGAGAAGCAAATCGAGAAGGATTAAAGGACCAACTGTGCGGATGCAACCCGGATGTAGGCGCACGCGAGAATAGGAAGAGGAAGAGCCCCAACTTCGGTCCTGATCAGGTTTGGAAGGAGACGCGGAAAGCAGATGGCGACCGTAAAGCTAATAAAACTGAATCAACCCCTCATAGATAGAGAAAAGAAAGCGCAGAAAAGGCGCAGCACGAAAAAAAAAAAAAAAAAAAAACGCGTCAGACGATATTCCGGCGGGGCGGACAGGTGCTGGGGAAACAAAAATTGCGTGCCGCACACCGCTCACTCTAAACGAGGACTTGACGTTTCCGCCGGAACCGTCAAGACGGTTTGCTCATCACAATTCAGATGCGTCGTGATGAGCAAGCAGAGTAAAAGTAATTGTGTTGCATGAATGTTTAGACAGCGCAGTGTTCGTCTGCCTCCTGCGTATCCATTGTAGATGAGATGTTTATCCGGTACAGTACGACTGTTAGCCTGAGGTCTTTAACCGCTTAACTGTTTCAGACAAGCCTATCTCGCCCACCTAGAGCGGTTCCCAAACCGTTTAGGACGAGTGTAGCTCGTCCGCGCAACCTCGCTCGCCCCTTGGCTGTTTTGAACGACTCAATCTCGTTTAGAGCGTAGTTTGGGGCGGTGCCAAAAAATGGCAGCAGGTTTTTTAAGTTTTTTTTATTGTAAACATTTCTAAAAATGGCGACCAGTGGTGTAGACATGTCCGGCTCGGGCCGCACATGCAATCGAAAAAAAAAGTTGGTAAAGGGGTTAGCGTGTACAACGCAGGGGGGATACGCGACCACATGCCGTCGGGATGCCCATTCCGGTCGCAACGGGCAAGGGTGGGAAATGGACTTTGTGCTAAATTACTTACCCAAGCACCAAGGAGCATGCTGCGACTGTAGCTACACGCGCTGCACGTCAGCAGTAATAAGTGGCCTAAAAACATAAAAAAAAAAAATTTTGAAGCAAGTGACATTTTGGGCCTGCGTTCATCAACATCTATTTCAGATAATTCCTCCGAACTTTTCTGCTTTTTATAGATGTTTGCAAGTACGGCCCTCGGGCGCCAGCCATCTTGCTGCTGGTGTGGGTAGATCGTCTGATAGTCAGGCATTGCTGTGGGTGTGGGTACGCCTCAGCAATGCTTATAACTATGAGAAGATCTACCCACAGCAGCAGCAAGATGGCGGCGCCTAGAGGCCGTACTTGCAAAACGTCTTTAGGGTCTTTAGTGACTGACAATGCCTGTGTTCCAAATCTTACCCAAATGGATCCGAGTTACTCCGGCGGATCGTATCACGTGACAGCACAGATTGAAAAACGCTGGACGCGGGTAGGTTTTAAAACGCCAAGGGCACAAAACCCTTACCCTGGAGTAAGATCGAGTACATTTTAGAACACGGCCAATGAGAATGCCTGCGCGTCTCTTTCGGAAGCCTCCAGCACTCACTCCCCGCCACACAACGTACATTGACTGCGCATGCACGTTCGTAGCTCACAGGTCAAGAACCAAGTGGAAGCTCCTCTTCCACCCTTTCCACTTTAGTAGAGTGAACGCTGGAGAGGAGGCAACCTCCTCTCCACCGTTCCCTCCGCTGATGTGGAAAGGGGTGGGAGGAGCTTCCACTTCGTTCTTGACCTGTTACCGATTATAGGAAGCTCGCGCTGGGGGCGGGAGAGCTGAAACTCCTCCCTTCCGTTCTCATCCTGTCAGCGACTGTAGTGAGGCGAGCGCCTGGACCTAGTACACCTGTACGTTCTAGCTTCTCGGCATTCTATTTGCTTGCGGATCCTTGGGTTCCGCAACGCCAATTTTCGCTTCACGTGCTCCGAGCTGCGGCAGAAGTCATGCACAATGTGCGCGTTTAGCCAAATGGTTTAGCCCTGCTGGCCTCTCTCATCGGCCTCTCTTGAACTCACAAGTCGTAAATTAAACGGACAAGCGGGCCTTTTGGCACCATTACTTGGGGAAGAAAAATAATCTTCATGGAAACTTAGTTACACCGTAGAAAGCTGGTTCTTAGCAAGCGAATAGCCAGAAGTGCAGTCGTGCGATTCTCGCAAATAAACGAAAGCCCAGAAACCCGGGGCAGTGGTGGTATGTGACAAGAAAGCGCAAAAGATCTTAGCTCACCCAAACGGGTGCGTGTATACGACACCGAGGGTGTCCGCGGGAGGACGCGAGGAGCAAACACGCGAGGCATGCGTGACTCAAAACTGACGGGTGTTTGGACAGCATGTCCTTGGAATTCGGAGCAGGTCTGCAGGAAGCTTTTACGCCGCCCTAGATACCAGACCCCTCGCGGGGAATCTGTCGACGGGTCGACAAGATCCCCGCGGAGCTATGATGGCACAGGCATCCTAGAGACGCGAGTTCAAAATATATTTCTGGGTTTCATAACGCCAATATGGTTAATCTCTGTTACTATATATAAGGCCGCGCGGCTCATCTGGGGAGTGACCTACTTGCGTCGACACATTTAGTCTAGTGTGTTTGGTGCTAACCAGTCACTCAACGAAGCAAATCCAACAGCAGCCCGCCCCGCTTCGCGAAGTCTGCTCGCACAGCCTGCGGGGTCCTTCTTGCACACTAGTGTCACGAATGTCCAGAACCTCATTAGAAAAGGGGAACAGCGGCCGGCCTCGTCTTTAATCCCTCTCTAATCTCGGAGGATGTTTAACGATCGGGAACCAAGTGCCCTCTGCAAGGGTAGCACCAGGAAACGAACACCGGAATCGGGGAGAGTGAACTCTTTCTTCAGCGTTAATATGCAATCTGTTTTCCAGCCAAGCCCTCCCTTCTAAGGCACTCGAAGAAGGGGGAACGACGACGAAAAACCAAGGTATATATTAATGACACGTCCACAATACGCGGACACTCTTTTCATTTTTTTCTGCGCAGTTCCGTATAGTAGGCGTTTGGGACACCAAGTATTGAAACGATCGCCGGGGTACGCTTATTATGCAAATAAACCAAATGAAGAGAAAAGATGAATTCGAATGAATTGACTATCATACCTTTTTGAGTTGGTTTCGTCGCACTGCGATTGTACTTGGTACCATTTAATACGTCACCGCAATACAAGATCACAGTCAGTTCCATGGAGAGTCTCGCTTTCTTGGTATCAAACAGGTGCACGCGTGACGCTCTCAAAGCGAGTCACAGTAATCGGTGTGACATTACACCGGTTAATTAGCGGTACCCGGACGAACGCGGCTCGGTCTTCAATAAGGCCAGCCGAAGTAATAAAACCCGCGAAGATAACCGGGAACGGCATTCGTAATTACACGTGCAAGCGGCATCCGTCTTCGTCGCACGCACGCGGGCACAGCGGCCAGCGGCAACACCACCTAGACAGAAGGCCTCCACACGCGTCATCATAGTCAGATCGATCGAGGCGAGAGATTGGGCACGAGTGCTGCGTCAGTGTTCGGCTGCGGCTCGTGGCCAATCAGCGCGTCGAAGGTCGGGCTCGGGTCCGATAGCCGACCGAGCGCGATCCGACTGTGATGACGTTTCATGGAAGAAGAGGAAACCATGCGGAGGCCTTCTGTCTAGGTGGTGTTGCCAGCGGTCGTTTATGCTCTGACAAACGTAGGTGATGGCTTTTTGTGTCGGCATGCTCGCTAACCAGTAACTAACAGCGTAAGCCGAACGAGCCTGCCCTATAGAACAAGTTCCCGTCGCCGTCCTGCGATTGGAAGTTTTGCCTCGTTACAAGCGCGCGTATACGTATTTCCGGATGCATCCTATAGACCTGACGGGATATTCAACGCTCACCCCTTATCGCGCCGAGACAGTGAGCTGGCTCCACGCCCCCTAATGAACTCTCTCTTAACAAATGTCGTCGTGGTTTACGTTGTGAGGAACTCTATAGCTAATATAGAAGGCACAGGTCAGGCAGCTGCCTCCCGATTCGAAGAAGTTAGCCGAACGTCATTCAACCGAACGAAGACCAGTACAACTGGGAAACAGTGAAGCTTCGCTGTCAGTTGTTGTAGGCGGCGCAAGGAGATAGACCGATAATAAGTAAGAACAAGAACAGACAGGGAAGTTCACACGGCATTTAGCTATGCGCCATTGGCATGACGGTGAAGCAACCAACGAAGTCCAACATGGTACACTACACGACAGAGTTATAAATGAATGCGGGTTAGTAGGCCCCTCGGCTCTGTTTTTCACAAAAGTCAACGTCTGGAACTAAACTTCACCTTCTACGTTTAGGCTGTGCGTACGCCCAATTTTACATCCTAAAAATTCAGCCAAGCTGTGTCGCACATTCACTTAACTCCCTTTTCTCTTCCTTCGCCCCTCTCATGCCATCATAATTTTCTATCTTACTTCTCCTTTTCAAGTTATGGAGCAGCCGGCGCCGCTTCTAAGGCTGCCAAATTCATTATAATCACATATCTCTCTCTCCTTTACTCTCTCTCTCCCTCTCTCACACACACACTCAAAGAAAAACAAGACGACCACCTCAGTGCCCATTTCGAATGTTCTGAAAAAGGTGTAGTAGCCATTTGATAGTGTCCAGAACGCAATTTCACAGAAGTTCTTTTCGGTATCCGTTCATTGGGTCTAATAAATGTTATGGGTAATTTGTTTGGTCGCCTCGGCGCGTTATGCCGCCATCTAACCCAGTTCTCTCTTAATTAAACCTTTTTATATTATTATCTGCCTACCGGTCCTCACATTTGACGTCAAAGCGCAGGTACATAAAATAATGCACGTTTCAGTCTATTTATTTCGCCCCAATGTATTGGGCAGCACAGGAAAATTACTGCTTTTATTGCAATACGACCATTTAATACAGTATGCCCTACTTGTGAGACTAGACTAATGCGGGAGATTTCATGATTTCGCCATTTCGACCATAACTAAAAAGAGTTTCTAAACCAGCGTCTTAGATTCGTTCTAACCTGACGAGATGCGAATCGAAACCCATTGAAGACGCGCCGACGCACAAACGATGATGGTCGGCAAAGCGGGGCCACCACCTTCCGCTCCAGGTTGGCCGGAGGACCGAGAGACAACTTCCCATTCATGGCTGCCAACTTCACGCTGTCCAAACATCATACAACCAATTTGACTTGGAACGCTTGAGCAGTGCCTGAGGCAAAACGGAAAAGAAAGAGCGCTTCAAGGTACACCGGTACATCGAAAAGGAAAAATGACAACCCACGAAGTTTGGCACCAATGCATTCAAAGTGTTGCCATCAAATCCGTCTTACTTGCTAATGAATACACTCCATTTGGCTGATCGCTTCAGCTGTTTGACGCGAACAAAAATTTGACGTCACCGTCACAGTTGCATACAAGATGTCAGCTTCAGTCAAACTGGAGTTCAATCAGCTCTCGTCAAACTAAAATGCGTTCCCTTTCTCACTCTTTTTCCTTCTGTCTCTCCCTATAAATCTCTCGAAATAAGGAACAACAAATAATAAAAGGCAATCGCGTAATAAGATAGCTTTGGTCTTGGATTCAGGTTGCAGCGATCCGTTGCATCAATACAGCGCCGCTCCTTCCCACTCAATCTCTGTTAAGCGAAAACACCGCCGAGCAAGCTTCTTTGATACACACATGCACGGTGTATCGGAGATATCTGGACACAAGCCTCACTCGATAAGCAACCCAAAACATAGGGGCCTTTTAGAAGGAAGACGCACACCTTCGAGTTTCGAAAGCGAATGGAGCGACGATAAGTGCATGCCCTTTATACATACTTCCGAGATATTAGAGCTGGTTCGCATGTCGCTAATGTTTTGTCGTTGTTATTTGTCGTCAATGTGAAAACCAGTCAGGTTGGCGAGGGGAGTAGCTCTCTTATCACCTCCAGAGCTCACTTGAAAGAGGCAAACGTCTTCGCACATTTACGGCACGTCCGAAAGCCCGACTCGAAAACCAAAACAACACAACTAAGACGAAAATGGCGTGACAACTTGTCTCTTTGCTTTGCGAGCTCTCGGTTGCATGGAGCAAGTACAGCTCCCCCGGCGAGCGCTTCCTGGTACATTAAACATCGTGAACGCGATAGCCATTTGTCAATTTCACTTTTCTCTCCTCCTGGCGCACATACTTTTCTTGTTCTTTTCACTCGATTGGTGGTTCCTGGTACCTTCTTTCCGGATTTCAATCGCATGCAATCTTCGCGCTGAATTAATTTTTTAAGGTTTGCTTTAAACCGAACGTTTTAGGGCACAGTGCGATCCATGCTTTAAATGATCGGGAGTTGCAGGGTTGGCGGAAAACGGCTCGATTTTTGTCGTACCTTAGATCCAGATATGTCTGTTGGCGTTGTAAGCGAGAAGGAAAACCTCACTATCTAACACGTACCTAAAAAAAAAAAAAAAAGGGGGGAGTACGAGCATTGAACGGTAAGTTGCATTTGCCGGATATATATAGAAAATATCTGGTTTCACAGATTGGGGATACTGGTCGTGGTTAAGTTATTTCGCAAGCCAGGTTCCCACGAAGTGCTGCAGGCAGTGGCGTCACAAAGGGGGGGACGGATCGCCCCGAGTGCAACGTTCAGGGGGGTGCAGCTGGGCAGTGAAAGGGGAGGGGGGGTGGGGGCGTCGTTGTACCACCCCGAGAGCCGCTGACACTGGTGACGCCGCGTGCTGCAGGTTACATTTTATATTGAATTAAAACGTTGGATTGGGCTAGTTAGTTCATTGTGATATGGATGACTTAAAAGGGCTAAAAACACAGACGAACACTCTACAAAAAGCCCGTGCGTCTACTTCCCGCACAAAACTCGGAGAGCCAATCACCGCAACTTACCGAGGCAGCTCAGTGAATGACGATGCCAAAACATATGTTTAGACAAAAAACAAAAAAAAAAAAAAAAACACGCAGTCTGAGTTATGACATTAAGCAATGCAAGCGTGATGTTTTGCATTGCTTGATGTGACAACTCAGACTGCGTTTTTTGGTCGAAACATATGTTTCGGCATCGTCATTCGCTGAGCTGCCTCAGTAACTTGCGGTGATTGGCTCTCCGAGTGTTGTACGAGAAAGTATAGACGCACGGGCTTTTTTTAGGGTGAAGAAGAGACACATACAATACGGACTGGCGCTAACTTTTAACTGATTTAATCAAGGAAAACCATCCAGCAAACATGCGTGATCTCCTTCCTATCTTGCCGACCCCCTGTGATAGAAGCAACCCCTAAACACAAACAACAAATGGCAATGGCAATGGCAAATGGCAAACATTCGTATCCGTTCAACGTGTCTACACAAAACCATATAGAAAAGAAACTTCCTTGTCACTTAGTAAAATCGAAGACGTGCTGACGCAGTTGTCACCTGAGTACTTTATAAAATACGCTTCACCTATTTCCCTTTCAGTCGTGTTGTTTGCTCTTTTAATGAAGTCCTCCATATTACATTTTATATTTTGATTATCTGGATAGCTGGGAGGGGGGGAGTGATCTTCAAGGTATGCTGTAGGCTTAATCAAACTTTGTGCACTACACTGTCTCATAAAGACTACACACATGGTGTTCTATTAGATCAGATGTGCGTGTCTGTTTTTCAATCTGCGACTCCAGGAGTTAAATTGGCGTCGACCACAGCGGCACCTCTCGTTCTCTTCTACGTGAACAAAGAGGGTTAACAGAAATTACTTTGGTTTCGTCAGAAGTGGGTACAAAACAAATTTTGTATAGCGAGAAAGAGCATTAGTGTCAAACATGCCACAAGCTCAAATGTCGCACCAGCGAAGCTCCTTTCTACTTCCTGGCGGTATAGGGACCGATAAGTCAGTCGCAGAACGTATATATAGAGGATAATTTCGCCACGGACTTCCTTTCGCATTAAAACAGTACCGTCCAATAAAATTCTATTGCGGTCTGGTGCAGCTGCAGGCCTGGTTCCAATCAGACAAATAATGCAAATATGAAAAAAGAAAATAGACAACTGGGGCCTCCTGCTTTGCGTGTGAGCTGTCGGCACAAAAGATCAGCTCAACTCAAGACACTTCCTCGAAGAGTTTTCTCGTGCGTTCAATCCAAATACGACTCGTATCTTTAGCATCGATCTACTAAGGGCTGCGCTCGCGTGCGAGGCTATGCCTTATTTCAATACTTACAGATTGCTGCACCACCTTAACGAACAAAACGAGCGTGCGTTTATTGAAAGCGTAAGTTCAGTCCAGGCATTGTTGCCACCGTGTCGTTAGTGCCCGAGAGAAGTGTTACAACTTGTGAAGAAAGGAGTCATAGACAATAGGTCAGCAAAAATTGGCTTCACAAGGTACCGCCCTGTGATTTCGAAAAGGCGTACGTGCATTTAGTTAATGTCGTGCGTGCAAAAATAGCGAAGAATGAACTTCGCTTCCTCGTAGCCGCGCCAACTTTTAGGAATAGAGATGCATTGCCGGTCATTTGCATCACACGACAGCTTAAAGTCACGCACGTGCGTCAACTGCGTTGATTGCATCTGCAACGTCAGCGACAGCGAGGGGCCGTGAGAACCTTGCCTCGTCGTCGCGTGGCAAACTAACTATTACACTCTAAAACAAGCTTCTGTGTGTTCACATTTCTGCAGAACAAGAGACATCGAAGCACGGCGAAAAATACCACATTCCCGGTGAATGAGTAAGCTCAAAACGCAATTAGGAAAAAAAAAGGGGAAAAAAAAAGCGGTGTATTTGAGAAGGAGCATCATGTTTCACCTGCTCATTGTCAAAAAAAAAAAAAAAAAGAAACTTACTAAGTTTTTTTTTTTTTTTTTCTTTTTATGAGGGTGTATATAGTCACTCAGAAGGTGGGAACGGCAGAGAGAAGCTTCAATTGTCCCGCTTCCAGCGCGAGCTTCCTCCTTCGACAAAACATCGGCGTCTCGTACGCCTCGAGCACTCGCGCGCGCAGCCAGAACGCAGCAGAAGGCATGTAGCGCGTGCTGAAAAGCGGGCGTTCGAAAGACGCGCCCTGCTGTTCTTACTCTGTCAGTGAAAGCTTAAGAAACGTAGGGTGTTGCGAGTTTCGGGAACCTTCTCGTCCCACAGCCATTGAACTTGCTAATTAAGTAAAAAAAAAAAAAAAAAAAAGAACGAAGAATTATTTACGAAGGAAAAGGAACTATATAAGACGCGCCGAACGGCCGTGCACGTTGTTTCTGATCCACAAATCAATCTGACCAATCTGATCGAAAGGATTGGTCAGATTGATTGGCGCGCACTAACGAAACTTCTCGTTTCGTTAGTGCGTGCCTCAGCTACTCATTGGTCTCGTGCGCCCTAAGAAATACCTGCGCGTCTACTTACCCGCAAAACACTCGAAGAGCCAATCTCTGAGATTAACGAAATCAGCTCAGCGAATGATGAGGCGGAACATCTGTTTAGACCTCAAAATTAAGTCTGCGCTGTGGCATTGCGCAATGCAAGCATGACGCTTTGCACTGCGTGATGCCCCAGCGCAGACTTTATTTTTAAGTCTAAACGGATGTTCCGCCTCATCATACGCTGAGCTCGATTTCGTAGATCGCAGAGAATGGCTCTTCGAGTGTTCTGCGGTTCACTAGACGCGCAGGCATTTTTTAGACTGTGGCGTAGTAAATGTCTAAACTCCAATAGCAGAAAGTATAAAAGAAAAAGAAAACGGAAAAAAAAAGATGCGAGTTTCTTTTTTTTTTTTTTGGTTAGATGTGAAGAAGACAATGAGGTATCGAGTAGTGTTCAATCGCCATTAAAACCATCATCAGAGGCAGTCTGTATGCGCGTTTTTCTCCTGTCCATAGACTAGGACCTGGGTATTATTTAAAATGGCGATGCAACAATATTTGTACTTTGCGCAAATACCGCATAGACCAGATCCCTGACGTTAAAGGGGTCATGAAACGATTTTCCTTCTTCTTCCTCCTTAGCTTTAATCCTCAACTACCTCAACCCAAATGCCAATTGTGAAATCACGTGGTCGTGACATTCCTTCGGCACCGGTGCGATGACTCCTAGCTTCCACCGTGCTTTTTATGCACACCATATAACTTGTCATTCCCCAGTGACAATAAGTTCCGTCTCATTGGCGACGAACGCGAATCCAAAAATTCGTCGACGGATTGATTGTTGACGAGCGCATACGTCCGAGTGACGCAGTTCTCGTGTCCAATGCGTGAGCTGGGCTCTGCTGACGTCAGTTTGGCGCCGGTGACGCGCTTTTGGAACCGCGGATGTATCATAGTGAAAAGGCGGAGAGCTTTCGAAGGCAAGAAGGTACAAAATAGTCCACTATATTTTCAAATGTTCGTACCGAAAAGCTGGCTTTTGACTTTCTAGCCTCTTTCTTTTGGCCAACTAAACGATATGCGATTAGTAAAGTTCCAATCTAAAATCATTCATCCCAACTCAAAATTCGTTTCATGGTCCCTTTAATGACTTGTGAAACACGCGTTCGTTTTTCACCCCATGCAATAGAAGTCCCAGAAAAAAATTAAAGAAAAACGAGCGGCGTTCTCCCCCTCAACTCGTAGCCGGAACAAGCGGTCACGTGATCTGGAGCCGATTATAAGCCGCCAATGTTGATCATAACCACGCGCTGGGGTTGGCAAGGCACAGGACACGCGCTGAGTTCCAGACGTTGTTAGGGCTCGGCTATTGTCGTCGTTGCAGCGATTGGACACGGGCCACTATCCGAATGCTTCTCGAGCTAGTAATTATCACGAGCCCAAACCGAGTGCCCAAGCAATGCTCGGGTCCAATCTATGAACCGCATTCAAATATCGTCATCGGGGTGTAATGCGATCACCACGTTACGTCATCAAATTTTGCAAAGGTGAGATTGAATGAAAATTATCGCTTTTGTCCTTGAAATTACATCACAACAAAGGAATTTCTTGGCCAGTGGCGTTGCGTGCGAGTATCCTTGAGCCCCACTGGTGCCAGTAAGCTCGTGTAAAGTGAAACATATTCCAACTGAATATCGTTGCACCGCTCCTTTAACAGCTAACAAGGTTGTACCGCCGACTCAGCGTTGATGTCGTGTCGGTTGCTCAGGACGCAGCCGACAAGCTGCGCCTGAATAAGCCCCCCCCCCCTTCCCACACACTCTTTGGTTAATCTACACTCTAAAATACGTCCGTGCGTGTACTTTTCCGCACAACACTCGGAGAGCCAATCCCCGCAACTTACGGAGACAGCTCAGCGAATGACGGTGCCGAAACATATGTTTAGACCAAAAACGCAGTCTGAGTTGTGACATTAAGCAGTGCAAAACGTTACGCTTGCATTGCTTAATGTTACAACTCAGATGCAGGAGCATTGACGCACGGGCATTTTTTAGAGTACTCCGTCCATTTCCAGGCATTCAGAAAATGTTCAGAAAATAACGGCTTTCATTAATGGCAGATTGGATTTTTATATCCTTGATTACATGAATTCGTACACAACAAAATAAGCGCATCTCGATTAGGTTTAGTAAACTACGCCCAAACTTTGTTAACCTAGAAAAGAAATACACTACGCACACAACTACGCACCTATTTTCGATTAAAGCGTTTAACAGACTGCATGCACTCTAAGAAATGCCTGCGCGTCTACTCACCCGCAAAACACTCGAAGAGCCAATCTCTGTGATCTACGAAACCAGCTCAGCGAATGATGAGGCGGAGCACCCATTTACGCCTTAAAATGAAGTCTGCGCTGTGGCAATGCAAAGCGTCGTCCTTGCATTGCGTAACGCCACAGCGGAGACCTCATTTTTAGGTCTAAACAGATGATCCGCCTCATCATTCGCTGAGCTGATTTCGTAGATCGCAGAGATTGGCTCTTCGAGTGTTTTGCGGGTGAGTAGACGCGCAGGCATTTCGTAGAGTGTAGGTGAACAGTCGTTACTTGAATTGGGAGCATAGCAATTAGCAAATGAACTGACCTCTCTTCTTACGTCTTTCAATAGAACTTGAAACCTGACATTCCGGTGGTGAAACCTTGTAGGCCTCAAATATCGAACGAACATATGCGGAGCGCAAGTTCGTCTGTTTCTTGCGTAGGGGTTGCAATGACGTCAAAGAGACGCCGTGCTCCGATTGGTTCTGAATGAAGGATAGCGGTAGGCCGTAGACCTCAAGATCTTCGCTTGCTTTGAGGTCTACCCAATATCCTTCAGTCAGAGCCAGTCACAGCTCGGCGTCTTTCTGACGTCACAGCAACTCCTTCGCCAGAAGCGGACAACTCGATCTCCGCATTAAGGTAATAGGACCATCTCCAGCTTTTCAGAACCCTTAGAATACCGCCATCATCTGGAATTACGCCACAATTATAATTGTTGTTTTCGAGTTCTCAGCAACTCCAAACTCGGTGGCATGCCGTGCAAAGTCAAGCTAGTAGCGTATACACTCGTCGACCATTGCAAACATTTGTAAAAGGGGACGACGACCGATGACACGAGCATCTGACGTCGCCACTGACACGTGACCGGCGACACGGGGCCATCGGCGCGTAAACATTGGCACGTGTCCGGTGGCACGTGACCAGCGGCACACGTGAGACGCCGTGAACGCAATACGCTTGCCAGCTCGCGCACGCTTATTTATGACTCGCGGTCACTGATCATGCATTCTCCAGTCGGTGCACTGACGTCTCGGAGTGTGGGCGCTACCCCTTTTGCGACGCTCGTCGATGATCATTTGCAACTTTCACGGCCTATGGGGAACGCACTAGTTAGTATCAAAAGAGCTGTCATCTATATGGTCGTCGTAGAACAGCAGTGCGAGGTTGGGTCTCCGACGCGTAGGTAATTCGAATCTTTGAAATACGAGCGATATAAAGCCTTTCACGTGAGGAAGAGGGAAGCAAGCACCTTCGTTCGGAAGCCGATTATCCGGGAGCAAAAGAACCTATTCTCACACGGCGGTCCAACCATCGCTGCAAGTCGCGAATAAAAAGCGTCTGGGGAATTCCATCGATGGATTTGGAGCGGTCCAAGAGAGCTCCGTGCTCGCGCCAATAGAGCGGTAACTGCGAGTGCGCTTCTGTACGCGCAAGCACATACCAACCAACGAAAAAAGCGCTCCAGAACCTTTCCGAATTCTCCAACAGAATGAACCGATCTCACTAAGCGTTTCACGCCTGCGTGACGCCGCCATAACTGTAGGAGACACGAAACAGCTCGTCCGCTTTTATGCTCCGCTCGCGCAGAACCCGCAGCGGGGTTGTCGCCCGTGCAGAAAGACTACGGTTCCCACGATGCATGGCGGCAGAGATAGCACAATTACTTTTCAAAACTAATTTAATTTCATTACTTATTACTTTTAGAAATACGCGAATGTAGACAAATTGCATTACAAATTACCGCAGGCTAAAAGTAATTACCTCACATTACAATTACGTTTAAAAATAATGAAAATAATTTCGAGATTACGGTACTTTCCAATTCCTTCGGGCAGTAATTCGTAGCCGTGACGGCGGAAGTATTCACATAATGTAGAGCTTATTGAAATATGAATAAACATACAGCTCACCAGTTTTGCTGAACGGTGAGTTGATATCGGCTAATGGCGGATATGATTGCGTCCTCCTGATTTTTGAGAAGTCGTCCACTTCGATGGGTCGGGCCATGGCAGGTAGCTTTGAAATCGTAACTTTTTGTTGTGAGGTGTGCTAAACTTATGTGGCGTTTGGCGAACGGGATCCATCGTTCCGGGATCCATTTCGCACAAAGTTGAGGAAATGCCTTAGACCCCTTTTTTCTGACTCAGACACAGTCGTATCATTTTCTCTCAAGAGCACTGGTTGACGCATTCCCGGACATCCTTCTCGAGGAGTATCGTTCCATAACACCAGAAGACCGCGAATTATCCAGCGTAGAGAAACAATGTTTTTTTTTTCGAAACTAATTGGAAGTTTGAAAATTAACTAGTCGAATTTCCAATTTCGACATCGAGCCTTAGGTTCGACAAAGGTTCGCCGTATCCCTAGAAATAGCCCAAAAATAACCACATAGCCAACCACAAAACTCAGACGCTTACTACAAAAAAAAAATGTAGCCCTATTTGGGTATAAATAGCCCAACCTGGCGACACTGGTAATGTCACGTCGCGTAGTCATGTGACGTCATGTGACTTACTAAGTCAAGTCGATTTAAATTGAGAACGTCACTGGATTCCTTAGCGTTGTAGACACCGTGACGCCACATGACATCATGACTTTGCATCGCAAGTCACGTGAAACCGTGCCGTACTCGATTGTCATGAGCCCGAGTCGAGTGCTCGGGTTCATGAGAACCAGCGCCGCAAAACATCGGCCAATGGCTCATGTTCAATCAAAGATGAGAATAGCCAAACTTTAACAATGTCTGAAGCTCAGCCCATGCTCTATGTTTTTTCCAACACCGGTGCGTGACTATGATGAACATTGACGGTATATAATTAGTGACATATCACGTGGGTTGCTCTTTCTAGTTGCGAGCTGAGGAGGGGAAAGCTGTTTTTTCTTTTGATTTTTCTGCGTTTGCCATTATCGGAGACGAAAACTAATGGATATGTTTGCAAGTTACCAACGTGAGAAATTAGTTTTTAACGGTACTTACTGAAAAGAGAAATAATTTGCACGACCCATTTTACATGTTGTGCACATCATTGAGGCACCCAAACGTGTTTTCGTGGCTGCTGTACTGCCTCATAAAATTGTCTCCGAGAATAGAAGCATTTGAAAGTACTAAATGTGACTCATCCGACCTTACACCTTGACCTTACCTTGACCTTACGATGGACTAAAGGCGGAAGCTACGAACCGCCAGATCCAATCGCGAGCCACTTAGACATAGCGTGGAACTTCGATTCGATGCACGTATCGGTGCACGCGTCTCGGATCACTGATGGGAATGGGCGGACAGTGGTTCGGATCGAGCAATGAGTGACTCAACAATTTCACACCGCAACAAAAGCCACGACCTACACTCTAAAAAAAGTCTGTGCGTCTACTTTCACGCACACCACTAGGAGAGCCAATCACCGCAACTTACGGAGGCAGCTCAGCAAATGACGATGCCGAAACATATGTTTAGACCAAAAAACGCAGTCCGAGTTGTGACATTAAGCAATGCAAGCGTGACGTTTTGCATTGCTTAATGTCACAACTCAGACTGCGTTTTTTGGTCTAAACATATGTTCCGCGTCGTCATTCGCTGAGCTGCCTCCGTAAGTTGCGATGATTGGCTCTCCGAGTGTTGTGCGTGAAAGTAGACTTACAGACATTTTTAGAGTGTACTGGCTCTTTGCATTGTCGAAGCTATAAAAGTGATGCAGCGTTTTTGAATTCGGAGCATTATTCGTCCAAACCTAATCATTTCGAAGCGTGTCATAGTATAGCGTGGAACGTGATTGGACCTGGGGGCATGTGGCTTTGGCCTTTAGTCCATCGTAGGATGAGACGAAGTATAGAGGTGTGTACGGGAGGGAAATCTGAAAAGAAATATTTATAGTAGACAGCCTAACGTTGGCAGCCGCTCCAAGTCTCACAGGAGTGTCGTTCTCAAGTTCTTCCCCCAGCTTAGACCACCTCCGTATTTTGTTTAAACTTCACGATCTTTAAGTGCAAAATAAAAGCCAATGGAGGATTACTAACGAATGACACAAACATTATTGTCGAACTAATACCCCCAAACAGATGAGAGAGTCCCTCAGGAATAAACGTATTGTCTGGAAGAGCAATAAAAAAAAAAAAAAAAAAGAAAAAAAAAAAGAAAAAGGGGGGGGGGGGGGGGGGGGTTATTTTTAAAGACATACCGTGTTGTAAAGGTTCCTCTGCCCCGCATCTTTGGCAGATATCAGAAAGCGGGGCATCGAAAACAACTTTGTTTGCAAAAACACTCAAAGTGGCAGACGCTTGCACCGTTCCTCACGAAGCTGCACTGAGCGCGAACCTTCTGCAGCGTGCATTTAGCACCACGAGATTTTAATTTCACAGCAAGAAAAAAAAAAAAAAAAAAAACGCAATGACCACTAGTGATGGGGCGGAACTCCGAAGATTCGTTTTTTTTTTCGGGCTGTTTCTGAAGATTCCGAAACTTTTTAGACGAAATTTCGATTGTTTCGAAGGTTCAATAGTTTCGTCGACTTTTAGCCAACATGTTCCTTTTGATGTTGTGGACGTTGCGAGTGTTTAAAGATTTTAAACGTCAATAATGACCGAAATTCGATCATTTTCTTACCATGTTGCACCGGCGTGTTGGGGATATACGTAGATCCTACGATCCCATGCTGAGGCTTGCGGGCATGTGGACCAATCGACAGCGTTCTTGATCCGTGTTTGAGGTGACGGCCACACTGACGTTAGGAGCTCAAAAAGCAAAATATGGCAAAGTTTATACGGTAGCTTGTGCGTGTCCACGTGTCAGAGCTCTGGGTGCAGTGTGTCCTCCCGAACATTTCGCTCACGAATCACGGTTCACTGATCACTGATTTCATATCCACCCTGGAAACCGCCAGTGGTCTTTAGCGGAGCACTGTGTGAAAGGCGCTTTACTGGGATGCACGAGCAATAAACCGCTTCGGTAAGCAATGCATTTGTATCTTTCTGAAGAACTCGGAATAAGTTACATAGCCACTGCAGCAGTTATTGACGGGAAATAAAGCAAACCTTGTTAATCTGTACTGTGCAAATAGCGTTAGTTTCGCAAAAGTCTCGCTCCCATTTTTTTTTTTTTTTTTTTGCAGCCTGTGTTGCTGTGAAAAAGAGTCACTCGCTTTGTCACCTTGGGAACGCACGTAAGTACCCTCGTTAATGGTACACTTATCAAGTTCGTTCGAACCAAATGTACCTAGATCTAGAACGTTTATTTCTTATAAACATGATGCACGTTACAGTACACACTCTAAAAAATGAAATGCCCGTGCGTCTGCTTTCCCGCACAGCACTCGAAGAGCCAATCGCCGCAACTTACGGAGGCAGCTCAGCGAATGACGATGCCGAAACATATGTTTAGACCAATAAAACGCAGTCTGAGTTGTGACATTAAGCAATGCAAGTGTGACGTTTTGCATTGCTTAATGTCACAACTCAGACTGCGTTTTTTTTTTTTTTTGGTCTAAACAGATGTTTCGGCATTGTCATTCGCTCAGCTGCCTCCGTAAGTTGCGGTGATTGGCTCTCCGAGTGTTGTGCGGGAAAGCAGACTCGCGGGCTTTTTTTAGAGTGCAGGTGGTCTCGGGCAGCAAGGTGCGCATATTTTCGATTTCATAACACAGATGTCGGAGATCTTTAGGCATAGTCACTTCCAGATGCCACCTGGGTTGTGTCAACGCAAACCGCAACGTTCCCGGCGCTTGGAACGAACACCACACACATCGTCGAGCTATTGATGCGATGAAAACGGGCATTGCGATTTGTGATAATCGATTTCACCTACCTGCCCGCTTTGTTTTGGTGACTTGACGACGTGACTATGGAAGTTGGGAAGTCGAAACCATTTTGACCGACGCAAAATCTCAACATTTGGTGTCCGTGTTGTCCGTTATTTTATTTCTCCGTATCTCAGATTTCATTTGAACAAGCCTATTTTGTTAAATTCGGTATTTATATAAAATTTTCAATATTTAATGTGGTTTATAAGATTGTTTTGTTAAAAAAGTTGCAAACATCAATAATGTGGTCTGGCCACTCTGGCAACGCTCCGGAACTATCCGAACTTATCCGAAACTCACCGAGGTTCGGCCGTTCTTCCGTAACGCTCGGAAACCTGTTTCGGAAAAAGTTTTGCCCCATCCCTAATGACCACCAGCATATAGTGCGATGATGTCACGTGCAAACCATGTTAAACAGTTCAAGTTTCTGGTGAAATGCGATGTTCGTAACACTAGTAAAAGTAGACGTCCAAATTATAAAGTTGTAGAGTATATATATATCAGTCTCGCGATGATACACGGGAGCCTAATAAAATGTTTGAGCGCATGACTTATAAAGCACAGAGTTGTAAAGTGATTGCCCAAAACAAGTGCACGTAAAACCGAACGTAATATTAGCCTCCCGAGGCGGTATTTCGCGAAGTTTTGAGTTCGTGCTAGGGGATGCCCAAATATGATTGATGTTGGGGTTATAAAAATCTTCGTCTATCCTTCGCGCTATTTATGTGTAAGTAGGATTATCATTACATATCTATGTAATTCTTTTTTTTTTTTTTTTTTTTTTGCAGTGAGGCATCATAGATTCTGATTTATAAAAATGTATATTATTCATTATTTCTCTCTTTCTGCACATTTCGTGTCTTTGCCTTCAGATCTATCATGTACCGTAAGCACAAAGTCATTTTTGGCACACTCCGCGACCCGGTGTTTCACACTGCCAAAGAGCGAACAAAAAGCACGTTTCCGCAGAATGCTGAACAGCTGACGTATTTATGAGTATCGATCTCCCGTGTCAGTTTCAAGCGGTTATGTGAACTTCGTGCAATTTATGATCATAATAAAATAGATTTAATTACTGACTAAAGATTTCACGAAATAAATAAAGAGCTGATAACCTTAGAGATATACATCGTAAGTAAATACTCCCTAAATTATCTGAAAGATGCCCTGGAAATCGTTTCCGGCATTTTTACCTCGATTGCCGTAAAGAAACTTCTAAGCCACGAACAAACTTCTAATTTTGAAGCCAATTTAAGTAACTACGCCTTTCTGACCACCTAGATAGCTCCTCAAACATACAGAAATCTATTATTGCCTCTTTTATGTTATCAACGGCAATTTCATGTGTCTGTGGGCGGGACAAAAAGCAAAGTACACAGGGGCGCGTGGTGGAACTATGACGATTACGCACACAGACCGCCAGAAAATGACCAATCAAGTAGCTGCCACGTCGAAACACCACTTTGTTCTGTTTAACAAAAATCATCAATAAGCAAAGGTAATGCTTGTTTGCAAATTGAATTGACCGGTATTTCGCCATGAACAAACCTCAACAGCCAAGCTTTGCCAGTTTATCCTGTATAATAAAATGTTTTCTTGGTTACGCCCTAGTTTAGGCCAGATTCTATATGAGTGCGAAGGTGCATTTTGGTCACTCCTTTCTGTATGATTCTTCGCCTGCATCACGATGCTGAGTGTAAGCAATGTTGGTTAGGAAAACAAGCGTTGTGATTGCCGTTCAGTGTTTTTAATAAAAGAGACTGAAAGAGCTTGTCCTAAAACTTTCGCGACATTTCGAAAATATTATTGTATTTAGCTCAGTTGCGTCTTTATCATACATATTGGGAAACGTATTTCGTAAACTATATTTCACGATACATATGGCGTCGAGGTGCCTATTTCTTGATTTTATGCACTGCAATTAATTCCTTAGTTCACGAGCACAACTAAAATTCAATTTTTAATACTGAGACGCAAAGTTGTACCAATCACGGGTGTTTTAGGTGACCTACCACACTTCGTGACAACCTTTCAATTCAGGTAAAATATATGTGACTAAAATAAACAAGTGAACGTTGAGTCGTATAAATACGACGTTTTGTATGTTAATCAAGAGTTTGTTTTACTGTTGCGTCAAAATTAAGTAACGGAAATAGTGCCCATTGCAAGACAAGACTGGAAAAAAAAAAAAAAAACTCTTAATTTAGCGGTTTAAAGCGGTTCGAGCAGGTTCGAACCGTTATTTTTGCTTCCCGTATCTGAATCGGAACTGAACCGAAAGCCGTGAACCCGAACCGAACCGATATCAATTTCGGTTTGACACTCTGGTGAGAACAAACGGCCACGTGACCTCGTGCCGAATTTGTGCTGGCGATGCCACGCGCTGCGTTTGGCAATGTGTCGTGATGCACTCCGGAAATTGTTAAAGTTCGGCTGTTTCCGTCACCACAGCCATTGAACGCGAGCCACAATCGGTACGATCGCCAATGCATCAATTACAACGAAGTCCAAGTGAAGGGCACAAGCATTGCTCGTCTCCCATCCTTGAATCAGACTCGACTATCGATGTTTCGGAGTGCTCCCCGCTCATGCGTCAGCAAACTTTAAAAAAAGCAAGTGAAAAAAAAAAAAAGTTCGCTTCTAATCTTAAAGTTACACCCCGACAAGTATGAACCTGGCTTAGTTCCCTTGATTGCGTATACTTGAGTAATACTGATGTCAGTATAAATGTGTAAAATACGCAGTGCTTGAAACCAGTAGTTTTGTATAGCCCCTTTATGCAAGAGACACGCATCGAAGAAGGATCAGAGACGACCACATCTATCTTTGTGGCGGTTATTCCGAACACGTGGGGCGCGCCCAGCACTAAAGGACGTAAGTGTTGTACGGGCCTTTCTTGCTTAGTAAACCTTGGCACGACCACCTTGCCTTATCCGATGTATCAAAACGTCTCCGCTCGAGTAGCCACGAATAGTATGTGCCGGGAGGAAGCTTAGATACTCGGCCCACACTGGTGAAACGAAAGAAACACAAGACGGTTGCGTGAATCACTTCATGCAATCCACAGTGTCCCTTCCAAAAACCAAGCAACTTTCGAAAATTGATTGGAGCCAAAGAAATTGAGTGACCCGGGTCTCCAAATACATCGCCCAAAAGATGAGCTGGTGTAAGAGAGGAACTCGGATCATACGTTTTGCGGAACCTCTATGATACGCATTATACGCCCTTCTTTGAGCATCGGTGTGATGGAAATGCATCCAGGCGTGTTGATGGCTGTTCCAACTGGTTTTTATGTGAATTAAATTATCTTACTTTCAGGCTTTTTTTCTCTCTCTCTTTCTTTCTTGCTCTTCTCTCTTTTTCTCTCTCCTATGCACTTAATTATTTATTTATTTATTTCACTGTCTTTCTCTGCTTCGCATACCACCGTACTTCAGCACCCCTTACACAGCTCCTGCCTAATTATGCCACGCGGCAAAATGTACAAATAAAAGAAAAGAAAATAATAGGGTGGTTTTATTTGAATCCGTCCAAACTTGAAAAGAGAAAGTGGAAAGGGCTTTTTAAATATAAAAAAAAAACCATGTTGTAGCTCTATTTCTCTGAGTAACAAAGCTGTCTTTTAAAAGTATTAAACGACCAGTTTCACAAAAAAGAAAAAGAAAATCTTAAAGGGGCCCTCCTGAGCTTTCTGCGATCGTCTGTAATCTAAAACAAAGTTTTAGATTACAAAACCGTTTATTGAGCAGATGGAAGTAGAAATATATCGGGACTATTTCCTCTTGGAAGACAATCCCCCATTCCCTGCCCATCGCTAAAACTTGACCAATGGAAATTCTGCATCTCGCGGTGAATGCGAACGTTATTATTGCAACACTTTTTAAGCATGTTGTAAATTAGAGTTTGAGAAAAACGTAAACTGATTGTGGTGAGGGAAACATAGTCCGCAATTATCGCTCCAAAACCAGCGAACTATGTTTTCTCCCCGCAAGCTTGTTGCTAGGGGGTGATGCGTCGGCGCGTCGGCTCGTCTGCTTCCCGGGGCGTCTGCAGGCGTGCGTTTGCGGGACACGTGTTCCTTCTTCCCGTGGATCCCGACTCCGAAGCCAGCTTTGCGATCCTTCCACATTAACGAGTCAAACTTTTTCTTGTCATCTGTGGAATGCGACTGCGTATTGTAGTAGCAGCGCGACGATGAGGTGCGACGAACGACGACTGGCGAGCACAAAGTCCGGGCCCCTTGACGGCGGTCCGCGCGTGTTCGAGAGATTCCTCCGCGGGTCGGAGGCAAGGAGAGTATAACCTTTTTGGTCGGCGGTCGGCCGCGTTGGTGACGCGCAGTGACGCCGGAATCCTTTACTTGCTATTGGCTGACGCGTAAAGAGATGCCCCTCCCGTTTTCCGAGGTCATCTCAGAAAGGGGGGCGTGCCGGGGACTTTGATAGCAATTTTAATAGGGAAATCCGCCGCGCATGACGGTAATTTTATGATTTTTAGGATCCTTAGGGCCTGTAGATTGAGTTACCGCCATAAATAGACCATCGCAGAACGCTCCGTAGGGCCCCTTTAAGTATTGGAACGATTGTGTCAAAAACTTAATCTGATCTTTTTCTCTTTATTTTTTCTGAACTGCGGGCGTCTTTTCAGGACTATTGGCTTTGCTCAAGCGGCTAATATATTTTTACGCTGCAGGCATGTTGCGGACCATTTGTATTAATAAAACAGTGATTTTCAGGTTTTATAGTTATTTTCGTTTAAAACTTACAACCTTGAACAATTTTGACTCCAATTTAGATTTTTCTAGTAAGTGCACCGTTAAAGATAATGATATGAAACAACTAGTATTCGTGCATAGCTATAATCATGCCCTGCGCAGATAACAGTTTGATCATCCGCATCCGCATCCGCATCCGCATCCGCAGACTTCGTATCCGCATCCGAACCGCATCCGTGAAATTCGGAACCGTATCCGACTCTTAATCCGCGCATTAATTTTACATAATCAAATCAAGCATTAATAAAACAAACAAAAAATTCTGGATGGTATATCCTATAAGCCGTCTGTTTACCTTTATACAAAGAACCCTTCGTGTAAGAATACAGTGAAAGTTATGTTATCATATTCTGTTTTATCGTATTTATAAAAAAAAGCAATCATCCTTCCAGAGGCACTTCGCATCGCTCGGAAGAGGATCCCAGCTATCAGATCTTCTTGGGGGTCCGTGACGCTGACACTCTGTCCAGTATTTGCGCTCAAAAGGAAGGAAATATATATTTATTTTTATTTTCGCATTGTAAAAGCCACTTCAAGCAGACACATATTTTATAAACATGAAAAATTCCAAAGGACAGGTTAATAACATTGTGTCATCTTTTTTAGGCAACAGTAAAAAAGTGGGAGGAAAGTCGCTCATTCGCAGCAGCAAAATACTCGTGTATATGTGATAAGGCGCGAGTACACCACTAGGAAAATATCGCGATATTCAATAATGACAACACCTCCCTATCGGTTTCAGTTTTAAACACGAACACTCAACCGCATGCTCGGAACCATATACTTAAAAACAGGTCAGTGCCAACTATCGAGGAAAAGAAAACGCGCACACACGCAACATCGTACTTCTCGAGGTTGTTGCGCAAGAAGAAACAGAACATCTTCAACTCGGACAGATCCCAGAGTGGTTCGCCTCTCTTAAATGAATACGCGCTAATGAGAAGTCACTCTCCGTTGGTGCACTTGATGCTGGGGTGGTATGCACAAACTGCGCTACAAGAAAGAGGGACGGAAACTCGTGCTGGCGCAGGTTCCACCACTCCAGAGGATCGAATTCAGTCTCCTCAATATATACTTGCAGGCGAAGAAGACACCTATAGGTTTCTCATACTTTCTTGTGGCTTGTACGTTTTAGTTTTTTTTTTTTTTTCATTTTTCTCTAACTTTTTTTTTTTACGATAGCTCATAAGGTATAGAAATACTGGATATAAGTCATCGGTGTAATCTTTTTCTTGTATTTCGGGGACAACGAGTGAAATAAGCCAATTTCATGCTTGGCACTCAATCCTTGGTTTAACTATGCTTGTTTCACCGCCATGCTACTGGCAGCCTCAATAACAACGGATGCTTTTAGAAGCCACTTTATCGTGATTTATTTGCTGTTGTATATGCTCGTAGAAACTCCTGAAATATGCGAGGGACGTTAGGGATGGCTAAAATAAACCTTTCATGTTAACAGTATAATGCCACCTGCAGTCTGAGAGCGAGTGGAGCAAGCCAGACATGTTTTAAACTCTGGCAAGCAAGTTCTCTTACCGAAAAAATCGCTGGAGCAGAGTACGATGAAGTAATCTTGAATATAGAGCTGATAATATATGCGATAGCACGGTTGCTGAGGTAAATGAAACCCCTTAAATATTATTTGCAAAAGATGTCATAAAAAGAAAAGTATTGATAAACAGTTTTTGTTGCATCCCGAATTTTTCAATGGACAGAGGAAGCTTCTGTCCAACCCCTATAGACCGTTGCAAAAATTTCCTTCTGTGCACTGTCATCTTTGTCTGCTGCTCGGCTGTGGAACACCTTCTGAGCATGCGCTGTTGCTCTGCTGTGCGGCATATCAGACGCTGCGCATGCGTCTGCAGCTCAGTGACTCAACATTTTTTGCCCGGGCGATAAGCGATGCAAAGATGCATACTATGAAACATCAACAGGAGCGAAGCTGGTATGAATAACGTAGAGCTCCCGATAAGCCTTAGAGCTGCAGCCGACGTTTTACCTATAGAGTTTGCTATCTTCCTGTATTTTGTTGACATAGTTGAACAAATCGGGAAAAAATTGCTCTAGACTTCTTATAATTCGACCGGAGTCGGCACTATTTAATTGGCAGCACCATTTTCCTTGCACCTCACAGCCACGTAGAGTTATTTCACGTCTTTCTTCGAAAGGAGTCAGTCATCTTTGAAATGGAGAGAAAGCATAATGTATTTTTTGCGTCAACGTTGATCTTGTTGTTAATCGAAGTGACGAAAACGCAGGTCCATGTCGATCAGCGCAAGGGGTAGCGATGTTTGTCACAGAATTCTCCGTGCGATAAGCTTCGTAGACCTCGTACCTCCGACCGATGTTGTGTACCGATGCACCGTCCCCCAACCATCCTTCTCTAACACTCCTCAGTGCGCAAAACCTTTCTCGCTCCGTTGAGTCAACATTGTCTAGAGGAGGAGACGTAGAAAGCCGACTTCGACATTTTCATGTCGATCTCATGAATTCGCGCAATCCTATTTGTGCAGAGTTCGCAATGTATCTGCAGATATAACCTCGGTTGGTGGCTATCGCTTTTAAGTTCGTCTATCTGATCTTATTATCGTCCTCTTTTCCCTATTCCTTACTGTCGTTCCCTTTCAATGAAAAGACATACGGCGCGTTCTTTCTCGGTAATGATTTTGAGTGATTATAATTGATAAAACCCTCTAGACTAAAACAGTATAGTCAAAAATAGAGGGAGAGGAATAACAAAGAAGCCAAAGGCTGCACTTTGTCAAGGAATAACACACTGGTTTGAACTAGCAAGTGTGTGGTCACTCGAATTTCGTACATTCGCGTTTCAGTCGTGGTGTAAAGCGTAAAAAGCGTAAAAAGAAAGTAAGGTGCCGACTACTTTGAGAGACATAAGCGAGTGGTATGCCGCAACTGATATTTGCGTCCTGTAACCGACCTCCACATTGATGCATTAAAGAGACCCCTGCCTCCTTCCAAACCTATTACTGTGCTGTTGACGGATATGCCCTGCCTGAAGTATTTTCGAAGTACCGATGAGCAACTTCCAGCGTGTACGGTGAGTGACCCATCTTCAGGCTCTCAGGCAGGCTTCATCGAAGAACATGAAGTAGTAGAAGGCATTAACGAACAAATATCTGCTGCAGCACTGAAGACAACTTCCTTGAACATGCCGTATGTTGTAAACCACAAAAACCGTATCTCTTAAAGTGCAAAAAAACAAAAAAAAAAAAAAAACAGCGGGAAATTAAAGGGTTGTGCAGAAGAGAGGTACGTAAAATGTTGGCTACAGCATATAGTCTTGCAGCGAGTGAATCAGGTGCTCGCACTCAACACTCATCCCTCGACTGTGACGAGTTGTGAGAGAACCTCAGAGAATCCATTGTCAAGGCACCGTTTTATCAGGAAAGGTATTAGCAGCTGCAAGCTTGTGCCTGCAAGTGCAACTGTTAGCCACGTCATACCTTTGATCCCTGAGGCGTCGAGCCAGATTGTGAAAAAGGCCAAGTGACTTCGTGAATGTTTTGGCGTATGGGAGCGCCTGGAGATATACCAAGGAGCTAAGATAAACGAGTACATCGAACAGTCAGCCACGCTGCTTTACACCGACGATCATCTCGACTGTTCCCAGCAGAGCCCCAACACGCAGAACGCAGTAAATATTATGAAGGACGGGGAACAAGAGGTCGTCGTTGAATGTTACATGACAAGTCCATTCCAAGAAGCCTGCCAGCTGTTCAAGAAGGCCAACCCGGACTCCAAATTGGGACTGACCAAGTTTTATTCGCCGCGACAAAATGGGTTAAGCTAAACCCTGACCAAACCGTGTACGAATGAGTGTGCTGCACACATTTTGATTTGTGCTTATATACCCTAAAGAACGTATTGGAGGAAATTATAACAGCAGAGAGGATCGTCGCTTTATGCATTTGGCCGAGCTCAACGCCCGATTGTTTACAAGGCGAATGCAAGGAGTGCCCGAGCATTGCATGATTCTGCTTAGAAGCATTAAAATTGATTACAGATGAGGAAATTACATCTTGCACGTGCGAGAACGGCAATTCGGTGAATAAGACTGCGGACTTGAACGCCTTTTTGAAAGAGGTGCAAGAATCGGCCCAAGACCTTCCACTCACGATTTCATCCGAAATCGAAGGAAGCTATTCGGATCGAGTAGAGCAAGGTGATCCCTAGACATATTGCCATGCATTTCTGATTTTGCACAAAACTGGACGGTGATTCTGCCACACGAAATAGAAGAGAACCGCTAGCGCAAGCATCAGATCTCTGTGTTCAAATCTGTTGTGTCGACCTCGCAAGATCCCAGATGTTTTCGTATCGTGTGTGAAGAAGACCCGTGCAACGACACTCTCCACGCGGTTCTCTCTTTCAGATGCATTGAGGACTGACTGGAGGAGTACATTCCAGCTTATGACTCAGTAACGTATACATCTGACGGAGTGCCTGCTCACTTTAAGAATAGATTTCAGCTCTAGAGTTCCAAAAAGCCTGTCTTCCGAAGGTGAAGTTGATTTTTTCGGCGTCGGGACATGGCAAGAACACCTGCGATAGAGTTCGAGGGCTTCTGAAGCATCAGGCGAAGGTGCACAACCTCGGTTTGTCTGCGGATGCGGCGATACGGACATCAAAGAGCTTTTTGAACGAAGTGAGAAAGTGTATAAAAAACGTGACTCTCTTGAATAATAAAAAAAAAAAAAATGGAGGGCGTGAGTGATTTCCCAAAAAAACAAGAGAGCCGAATGACAGTCGGTGTCGGCTCAAAAAGGCAACCGCCTCTCACACGTGGGGCGACTTGAAAACGGAAAAGCGCATCATCAGCGAAGTGCATAATCGATATTTTTTTAGTGCGAATATCTATGGTGCCTCGCAAGCTAAAAAGCGCAAATATGTAACTTTGTAAGCTATCCAAGCAAACGACAGTCTTTTTCGTAAAAGTCTCTGCGTCAACATACTGTGCAGTGTTGTAGATAATTATCTACGGTTACGTATGCGTATTTTAGTAACGTGGATAGATTACTCGTTAGATTACATGTTTTTATTGTGGTTGGTTGGTTGGTGTGATACCAGTGGGTATATTTGCATTTTGCCAGCTCAACTATGGCTTATTTATGCAAGCTTGCAAACGAAAAAAAATATAATCTACATGGTTCAAAAAGGTCAAGTTTGTGCAAAAAAAAGTACGTGCGTTTAATTGGAATATATATATGTGTTGGTCACACCAACACACATATATTTTTACACTTTTGCGTATCGCATGAGGTAGGTACTGAGCTGCTTCATGAATTATTCCCGGGTGCTTATTTTTAAATTGCACTTTCCTCATGTCACTCTGTGCTCCAGCGATTTTAAGATAAGAACACTCGCCTGCCAGAGCTTGTAACACAATGTCTGGCTCACCTCGCCCTTAGACTGCAGGTGACATATACTGTTACATGAATGGTTTATTTAAGTCCTTCGTAACACCCCTCTGATATTCCCGGAGTTGCTAAAAGCATATATAACAGCAAAAAAAAAAAAAAAAATCGTGGTAAAGTGGCTTCCAAAAACATCCACTATTATCGAGGCCTCAAGTAGAATTGTGGTGAAGCCAGCGTTGTTGAACCAAGGATTGAGTTACAAGTCGAAAATTGGCTTGTTAAGCTGGTTGTCCCTAAACTACAACAAACATATTACACCAAAGACCTATTATATGCAGTATTTGTATACCTTATGAGCTATAAAGTAGAAAAGGAAATAAAAAATGAAAAAATGACTTTTGTTTTTAGAAATTTGATTTTAAATATTTTAACACTTTATCATTTTAACACGTTTGGAGCTGGATATAATCTTTTTTGTAAAGAATACAAAGACGCAAGTTGCGCCATCAGATAGTCATACAATCATAGCTATGCACTGATACTTGTTTCATGTCATTATATTTAACAGTTCGCTTACTGAAGCGATTCAAAATAGAGCCAAAATTGCTCCAGGTAACAAGTTCGCTCTTTTATACGAAAATAATTATAAAATCTAAAAATCACTGTTTTATTGATAAAAATGATCCGTAACATCCCCTGCAGCGTAAAAATATATCAGCGGCTTGACTAAAGCCATATACTTGAAACGACGTCCAAAGCTGAGTAAAAATCAAACTGAACTTTTAGACATTTCACTTTCTGGCACTTGTTTTTTCTTTTTTTTTCCTATAAAACTGTTTTGTTCCAATTTTTTTTTAAAGGGCAGTTTTGTTCATCGGAGGGATTAAGGTACCAGATACAATAAACAAACCAAGAATCTAAAAAAACCCGCCCCCCCCCCCCCCCCCCCCCGGCAAGTTTGGTTGAATTCAAATGACATCACCCAATAAAGAACAGGCTACGTACCGTTGCATACTCACAGCAGAGCCGTAGGTGTTGAATGTTTGGCCATTCATTGGGAAGTATAGAAGACAAATCAGGAGGCGCCATTGGCCGAGAGCGGTCTGGGCGTGTTCCAGGGCGTCTTCACAAATTCGAATGCGGTCAACCAGAAGCCGGAAATAATACCCTGGCGGTGGTCGCGAGAAACAAACTTAAGAAGTGCATCAGAGTAACTTTCGGTGATTGAAAATATGGTGCACGTGATTTTTCAATCACGGTCATCCAAAATCGTGTTGGAAGAGTGGGACTAGCGGAACGATCGACGTAATCCATACGCCAGGTGCCGAAGGCTGGGAATTTGCCATCCCAACAAAACAGAGTTGAGTGGCACATTCGTTTCTTGCATCTTTCTGCATGATCATGATCTAAACATCACGTGCATCCTCTTCTCAACCGTGAAAGGTTACTACATTTAACTCTTACGCACTTATTAAAACCATATGCCTATGATTAAAACTGTTTCTCGCTACCACCGCTAGGGGATTCCTTTCGGCTTCTGGTTGGCCAAGGGAGCATGTCGAGCCCTCTTTCTGCGGCTGGTGCACGCCCTGGCTCTGCCCGTGCCCCCCATTGACTAAAGTCTCTCTATACACGGCTCTGACCGACAGTACCGACGTTTTTTTCGGCAGTATGCATACCTGCTGAGAGGTAAAGCTACTCTGCAAAGTGTAGGCATCAGCTTTTCGTGCTTGTCACTTTTAGTTTTCTTGCGTCCCTTAGCCCTTAGGAGCTCTCTTAGAGGAGGTAATTTCGTAAGGCATAAACAAATTCAATATTTACACGTAAGCAAACGGAAAACCACAAAATAAGCATAACTTTGGTTTATAATTGAACGTATTCACGTCAAAGGTAAGCGAACAAATAGCTGACTCGAATTTCGTGACGTCTGTCAGTGCAATTGCAGCGTTGGGAAGAACGTTACATATTCGTAATTTATAAGCTATGCTGGAGATAAGAACTATCGCCCATTGGTCAAAGTCTTAACCGACAATATCAAGTTACAACTCTCACATGTCGCACGTATACAGCTGCTGGAATATTTTCCTTGGCAATATAAGCAAGTGCAGGAACACCAAGAGGAGACTTCAACGTAAAAAGAGACACAGCAACCAACGAAATTACGGTTTCGAGGCCTACGCGCCGCGAAAACTGATCTGAAACGTGTTGAAAACAAAAGAGTGGATAAGGAGGCAAACATAGTATAGAGTGAGGAAAGGAGAGAACCTTAAAGTTGTAGCAAGGAACCGTTCACTATCGAGCAGTAAAACGGAACCGCCGAGTAACCCGTTAATCGGAACTAGTATCGGATTCACGTGCGTCCACAATTCTAAACCAGAACCCGACTGGACGAAGAGACGCGCAGACAAAAATGGGGCGAGAGACATCTGCAAGAAGACATCCCTACGTACAAAAATGACTAGTAACCAAAAAAAAAAACAACAAAAACAACAACAAAATCGCATCTTTTTTTTATTTAACATTGGACAATGAGGCATCGGTATTCTTGTCTCCTCTCTGAAGCTGTTGTTCGGGCGTAAAAGAAGGAAAAGTCAGGTTGGGTGGTGGTGTGCCCTCCTTTTTTCACGATACCCGATTCCCGTCGGCTGCTTCGGAACCAAGACCAAACGGAAAGCGGAAACCCACGCAACTGACGAAGGAGAAGGCGGCGAAACAGTGTGTGGAAGCGACGGATGAACGTTCGGTTTCGTCGTCTAAATAAGCGAACGGATGAAAAGAGAAACAGGCGAGAAAGGTGACAGCTTCGAGAGGAGATACTTTGTCTCCAGAGGAAAAGTTAGGAGGAAGGGGGAGGGGGCACGTGACTAGATTAGGGAGAACGTCCCTCGCAGGTGCAGTGATAGGAGGATATATAAAACCCGGATCACCATGGAACACCGACAACTGGTGGCCGAAATCGAGTGCAAGAGTGCCGGTTGCTGCTGCCGTTCGCTCTTGTTCTCACTAGCTTAACCGCTTTGAAGATGCGAAGCCACAGCGCCAACATGTTGGTAAGTCGAACAAGCGGTCTCCCGCGTTTTTGGTTAAGTAATACATTGTTTTGTGTGTACGTTCATACAGCGTAAAGTAAGTCAGCCCCACTGGGCGTCTGGTGTCTCATCTGTAGATGAGAAATTGAGACAGTGCTGTACAATCGCTAGCTTGGGGTCTTTAACGTGTACTACGCAGTAGTGATACACAACCGTTCGCCGGTGCGATGCTCACCCAGATAGAAACGGGCAGGGGTGGGGATTACCTCCAGGGTGCCTTAAAGCCCCTTCATCTTTCAAAGTAGCGCAAGGTGCGTCGATGCGCGAAGCGCGGGCAACGTGCAGCCCTTGTTAAGATCATGGCAGCACAGAGCAGCACTGAGCTAGATTTCAGACGTCATGTTCCTCCCAGATTTGGTGCACTGCACGTGTCTCGAACATTTTCACAACAATGCATGGCACCACTTTTCCCAGAATAGAGGGGCTTTAGGGTGCCTGGGTTCCGCAGCGCGAGCGTTCACTCCACGTTCTCCGAGCTGCGGTGCGACTGGTTAGGCACATCCAGCTTTTTCCGAACGGCATGGTGCGCATGCGCGCAATGCTCGAAGCTCCTGGGTTAGGGATTGCGTGCTATCAAGAGTTCCACCATCTTGTGTGTTGTGGAGAAGCCTCGTTTATCAAGCTCGTTTTGCAAGAAAGTACGTGTTTTTGTTTTCTGCGTGGCCTAATTTGTTTTAAATTAAAGGGACCAATTTTATGTTTGTTAACTCCTTTCTCTTTAGTTTTAAGCCTCAAATCAAAGAAAAAATGAGAAGTCACGTTGTCGTGACGTGCTTGGCCACTGGATGCGACGACTCCATGCTTCCACCATGATCTTTAAGCACACTATGGAACTTGTCATTCTCAGGCGATGATAGATGCCGTCAGGGCACTCATTGGCCACGAAAGCGAATTGAAATATTCGTCGACGGATTGATTGTTGACGAGCGCATACGTCCGAATAACGCTGTGCTCGTGTCCAATGCTTGAGGTGGGTTCGGTTGACAAGATTTGGGTACCGCGGGTGTATCACTGTGAAAAGGCGGAAAGCTTTCGAAGACAGCAGGTAGGAAATAGTCGGCTGTATCTTAAAGTTTTCGTATCGAAAAGGCAAGCTTTTGGCTTTCTGCCCTCGTGTACTAGTTTCCTTTGGGCTAGAATTCTGCCCGTTACTTCAGAAATGTAATGGATTACAATTGCAAATTAAAGAGCCTCAAATATAATGGATTGCCGTTGCAAATTACTTTCCCTGCAAAGTAACTGATTACTTTACTCGTTACGTGACAAATTACTTTCACTAGAAAAAGAATGATGTTTTCAAAAATGTTCTGCAACACTACTTTCTAATTCTTATACGCCCACATCCTGGTATAGTCGTTGCAAAAATAAAAGATTGTATTTAAGAAAAAAAAAAAAATAGGTGCACTCCGTTGTCCGGTCAGCTGACAAGGCAGCGACAGCTGCAACCGCACCCACCATCTCGCTAGCTTACGGCGACCGAAAACGATCCCTGGAATCCTGCAGACAAAAATATTGGTGCGCATGCTCAGTAGCAGCGTCTACCTCCGCTACTAGATCGATAAAACAAAGTCTATTCGACGTTGTCTTCTTGATATTTGTTTTTCGCATATTTGTGTATGCCTTGCACGTTTTTCTAGTGGTTATAGCGACCGGTCAAAAAAAAAAAAAATCTTTTTTCGGTTATTCTCCCCTTCCCGATGTTTTACATTTTGCTGAACATATTGCTCCAGTTTCTGCATTATGTTAATATTCTTAAAAAAAGTAACGAGTAATTAAAGTAATCCGTTACAAATATTGCTAACCAAATTACATTACAAATTAAAACCGCAAAAAAGTAACGTGGCAATTGTAAAATTACTGAAAAAGTGACGGATTTTAAGTAATCCGTTACTTGTAACGAATATTTTCATAGTCTACTTTTGGCCCACTACACGATATGCGATTAGTAAAATCCATATTTAAAACCCTTTATTCCGATCCAAAATATATTTCAAGGTCCCTTTAAGCCATTCAGCCTAAAACCCCTCGATGTGTTTGCGTCTGTATCTGTATTTTATGCATTTTTATTTTTATTTTTCCTCTTCTTTTTGTTAAGATGCGTGTGTCATCTCGTGTTAACATTGGAGGAGGCTGAACTAAAACGCCTTTATCAATGGGCTTTAGTTCATTCAGCCTTCTCAAATATTAACTCGAGATGACACACCCGAGTATGTTCATAAAAAAAAAAAAGATACAAAATAAATGTTGGACTGCGTGGAACAGCGAAGCAACAACAAAAATCATGGTGTGGTCACTCGTGAGCATATATGTTTCAGTTTAATGCTTTGCCATTCATTTTATGCAACTAAATAGTCTTTATTTTGTGCGGTGTCGGCTATCATCTCCAGTAGCGTAACAATGATTTTTCTTGTGTGAAAGAACTGCGGCCCTGGGACGGGGTTCGCACGGTTCGGGAAATGACGACTTAGTGTCAGGGCCTCAAACGCGAACCAGATTTGCTCATCCCGAATATTTGTTAATCTTGGAAATGCTTCGACTGGTACCCAACCACTATTTGGTCAAATAGGTCGGACAAGCTTGCGAACGCGTTGTTTTCGAGCCACTTAATCTCGAACATGCGGATGTCCCATAGACGGCAGCACAGATTTGGAAAAACGTTGGATTGTATCATTGTACAGAAAATGGAATTCACCATTCCAACGATGTTTAGAGTGGCACACCGAAAGCTAAGCAACATATATTCGTTTGTTTTTTGTTTGCTTTTAAAACCGATGAACACCGAACACTCACGCCACAACTACACAGTTGGGAACGGTTTTTATTCTGCTCTCGTGATTGACGTCGTTTTGTACGTCACTCAGGACGTATTTTTTTGGTATTATATCTGCATCTGTGGTGCCACACCTGCGCGATATTGACGTCATAATCACGAAGTAACGAGTGAACAGCCATCTCACACTGGAGCGATTTCACACCACCGGAGGCTTACTATGCCTTGAGATTAGGCGATACAAATATGTCACATTGACGCTCTCCGAATGCCAACGTGGCGTAGATTTAGTGAGAAAAAAAAATGTGTGCCATCGGTTATAGAAACCGTCATTTTAGAGTGCCCACTGAAGCTACAGAACATGGTATGGTGTAGTGTACCAGCACCAGAGTTTACCGCCTAATTTAGATCACCACGTGTTGAAATTATATCACACTCATAATCGGTTTCGATCGCTGTTTTTCAGTCGTAGAATAACCGACGAATTCGGGTATCCGCTCAACTGTAATCCCGCTCTAGATCGCGTTCAGCCAAAGAGTGCTGAACGCAATCAGGACGGCCCTCACTCAAACTTCATTTGGCACTTAATATGCCGAACTCGTTTCTCCGTAAGAAATAGGAAATGAATAAGTAACAAAAAGAAAAGACCATTGCATAAAACATAATTAGAGAGAATCGAGGAAAATAACGGGGCAAAAAGAAAGAAAGTTGAGTGCGAGTGCATTGTTTTGATTGTGCTAGCAGCTTGTTTTGATCGCGTCCCTAGCTTTGAACGGCGATAACTCAGAAAGTTATCTCAAAGTATGGAGTTGCAGCGTAATTGATTGCTTCTAGAAACTTTAGAAACGGGACCTGAACATTTCGGTGTCGGAAGTAGGATTCACTTGGGAATGTCCTTATGTGGTTAAAGTCTTAATCCTATACTGCACAAGTTTGTGATAAAGTCGGCGACGGTGGTCGTCTCATTCTTCTCAGCCGAAACTACCATGGAGATTGTTTCATCGTTATATCAGTTGTGATGACAGGGACTCATGGCGATGGAAGGTTTTGCTCAGTATGCCTGAGTGAAAACACACGTGCAGCGTAAGCCTCATCAACAAAGTTACTTTCTGTCGCTTGTCAGTGGGCGGCTTAGTTAAGTATGAGTGGGCTTCATCATAGATAAGCGGTGTGAAATGAGGTCTTCAACGTGCCTCTTACGGTTCCTTGGCGTTCAAGAAAGTCACTCGCACCAGGGAGTGTTCGAGGTAGCTATATTATGTGCCAGGTTGGCCAGCCTGTCGGTCTCACAACTGTCAGAAAGATGGACGTGTAAGCACAAACATTGGAACCATGCTTGGAACCCGAAGCGGGGCAGCTCTTCTAAATATAATTGTGTAGAAATGACTTTTTCAGCTCAACACACCGGTTTGGTCAGTAACCCTACTGCCTCTTTAAATCTGTTAATATAGTGAAACTTACTACATTTGTGAAAATGAAGCCCGGCACTTGGTTCACTCCCGTTAATTTCGCAGTGGTCGAGCGAACCCTAGCTTTGAAACGGCCGCTTCAGATTACACATTCGGATGGGATCTTCAATGCAGCAGTAGCACCAAGATTGTAAAAGCTACTCTAAAAATGTGCCTAAGATAAAGTTACAGTTACTTGCGCTTAAATATAAGGTAGGTGTTCAGATACTTCAAAATTCACCTAGATACATAAGTATTTTTCTATGCGTAACGGATACCAATTTGTAACAATTATTGTTGACTTTTGTACTAGCAGCATTTTAACTGAAAATAATTACAAAGTACATTGGTATACTTTTCTTAGTTTAGTTTTCATTTGAGGAATATATGCGTAACCTGTAAACTTTTATAATTTCATCTCAAAACTTTAAATATTTAGAGACAACATTTTTGTCAGCGCCCAATAAAAGAGAATGCTAGATAATTATTTTCTGGGAAACGTCCTTAGCAACATCGCCCATCCTCTCCGGCGGGTGCGCTCATCTCTTCCTAAGATGATTCGTACTATAGGGAACTTTGTTCCAGATATGTCATACCAACGGCATTGTAACTGTCGCCCTTCACCATAGTGGTAACGAAATATTTTTTGATAAACATGCGTAAAACCACAGCGTCCTGCTATGATTGTATTGTTCAGAATCCTCTTGTGCAGGTAGCAAGTACTAGTCCTTCGCTTACGAGATTAAAAAAAAATCACTTGCGTAGTTTCAATTACTAGTATTTGTAGCTAGGGTACGGCTACAGTTACCAAGAAATAAAAGTACCCAGTCTTGTAACTTAGATACACAAAAAGTGCATAGGTAGCGACTTGCTCTTTTTTGTATCCAGATACTTTCAACCCAGAGCAGCATTGCCCATTTGTCGGATTACGGAACCATCCGCATAAACATAAAGAATATTACAGTACCCGAATAGGCGACTGTCCCCAAGCTCCATCTTGTACTCATAGGATACACCAGTGTTGGGGAGAGCAGTGAACTGTGCGTAGCCCTACAATCTTCAATCGTCGTGCCCACCAGGTAATAAGCTTGTTAAAGCGTACAAGCTACATATAACATTCGTAATGTTCTCAACAACTCAGACAGCTCTATTCAAGGTAGAAAAAAAGAAAATTAAGCAGTGAACGCTTCAACAGCGACACTGGTTCAACGCTCTGTTCTTGAGAAATGGCGACACTGGTTCAACGCTAATTACACCCCAGTACGGCACTCACTCACATCAACAGGTGCGGGGATTGAACCTTGTAGTCAGAATCTCTGGGTTCCGCAGCCAAGCTCCACGTGCACCAAGTCGCGTCAGCACACCCGGCCACCGATTCCGATTTCCTGGCAGGGGAAATCGGGCAAAATATGGTGCATTGAGCGCCTATCCATCCGCTAGACAGTTTTCAACTAAATCATCCTCTCCTTCCGTCAGAATCCAATATACGAACGCCGGGACGGAGACGGAAGTGGCACGAACGGTTGGGCATACAACCATGTTCGAACGGATCCAGCTTGCCGGCGCGCTCTTGCAACTCCTTCGGGGAAAGTGGCATGAGCGGCTCACGACTACTCAAGTTTGTCATTCCGTCGTCTCCGTCCTATAGCACCGAGTGAAGTTTTCGACGGTGTTCCGCTTGGCCCCGGTCTATTCGGGCGTTGTTATTTGTTTCATCCCGTTCGACGCTTCCTCGTTTCATTGTAGTTCCGATCATCAAGTGGTACCCTTTTATCTTCGCTCTCATCTTCTTTCTCGTCGTGCTCCGTTCATTTTTTTTAACCATATTATTTCTCTTTTACTGTAGATTGAGCGCATGGTTTCGAAATGGTCGGCCACCGTAGCCCAACCAGCCATTTATCAGATGCCCGCGCCCAGTCGGAGACTGGAACACGAGAAGCCGCGCCTTTCCCAACAACTGTAAAGACAGCGCTATAAATACGAACACGTCCCATCAGACAGGACTCTTGGTCAATACAGGCACATTATATATATACATATATATATAAGCTAGACACCATGTCTGCACCGTATGTCAAAAGTGGACTAGAGCCACTGGCTATTTTCCGGCCATCTGTTCCAAACTATATCCTGATCATCTCTGAAATTGCTGCCGCCGTACACTGCAGGGCCCCACAAATATGTGATGATTCGTTGTGTACGGTAACAAAGCACGCATATACTACTTACAATCCAGCAATCCTATACACTCGTGGGAAAGTGCTAAGAAGCGGGGTTGAAGAATGAGTAATAGACCCCGCCAGGCTCAAGAGACCTAGGCCGTGGCCTCTCGCGATTATTTATTTATTTATTTATTTATTTATGAATACTGTTCACCCCAAGTATGGGGCTTTAACAGGTGTGGGGTATAGAAGAGCGCTGAAACATACAACATCAGGACTACAATACAGTACACATTCAGCGACATTCACTTAAAATAAAGGGGCTGAAATAGCACAAACATTCAATATATTATATAGCACTGAACAAAATGAATTCTCAGCACTCGAAATCTGTAACGAAATTTCTAAAAAATATTTAACTACTATTTATCATTCCAAACCAGTCATATTCAAAAGGGCGCTCTCAAAATCATCTAAACAGTCCAATGACAACATATTTTGTGGGAGATCATTCCAGTTTTTTACAGTTCTAGGGAAAAAAGAAAACCTATAAGCGTCAATATTACATTTGGGCAGTTCAAACTGATTAGTGCCAACGTATCTGAGTTCTCTCGATGCACGATGTGTTAATCTAAAATCCGGGTTAATGCTATACAGGTGATGAGAAAACATAAAGAAAAACTTTAGTCGAGCAATTTTTCGACGGACAGAAAGTAAGCGGAGGTTGAGGCTGTGCAGCATATCTGTGACAGAATCAAGTCGCTTGTATTTGGATAGAATAAATCGCGCCGCCTTCCTCTGAACTTTTTCGAGTTCACCAATTTGATTTTTTCTATAGGGGTCCCATACCGATGCAGCGTACTCCAAGGTAGGCCTATACGTTGTGTAGGCCCTTAACTTCACTTTAGGCGGAGCACTGGCTTATTCCGTCTTAAAAACCAAAGCTTTTTCATTGCTTTGTGACATATTTCATTTATGTGTTTACTCCAACTTAAGTCTTTAGAAAGTGTCACCCCCAAGTATTTAAAACTATCAACTTCAACCAAAGGACTCCCATCAAGCTCGTAAGTATAAGAAAGAATATTCTTAGTTTTGTTAGTTATTCGTGCGAAAACAGTTTTTTGTGTAATAATTTTCATCTTCCATTTCGAGCACCAGTCCTGAATAGACCCAACAGATGCACTTAATCTGCGCTGGTCGTCTTGCTCCTCGATTTTTGAATATACCAGACAATCATCCGCAAATAGTCGCACAGTAACCCCTTGATTTATTTCCGCCGCGATATCATTAATGTAAATTAAAAATAATACTGGCCCGAGTACTGACCCCTGGGGGACGCCCGAGGGCACTTCAGATACAATTGAATGGTCACCGTTAACCTCTACATACTGCACCCGATTAAATAAATACGCCCTGATCCAGAATATCACGTTCTGATTTACACCATGCAAAGAAAGTTTATGAAGTTTATGCTTTTTGTTTCGTACTTTGGTCTTTGATTTTCTTATCAGCTGATACCGCGTTGCGATTGACTATACGCAGCGACCGTAAGAGGCCAGGGATTCGCCACCCATTGCGTTTTTTAGCTACCACACTCTAAAAAAATGTCTGTAAGTCTACTTTCCCGCACAACACTCGGAGAGCCAATCACCGCAACTTACGGCGGTAGCTCAGCGAATGACGATGCGGAAACATATGTTTATACCAAAAAACGCAATCTGAGTTGTCACATTAAGCAATGCAAAACGTCACGCTTGCATTGCTTAATGTCACAACTCAGTATGCGTTTTTTTTGGGTCTAAACAGATGTTTCGGCATCGTCATTCGCTGAGCTACCGCCGTAAGTTGCGGTGATTGGTTCTCCGAGTGTTGTGCGTGAAAGTAGACGCACAGATTTTTTTTAGAGTGTAGACCCACGGGAATGTTTTTGTACAGACATCGCTTGGCACGTGCTTCCCTCGGTTGTCAAAGTGGCAAGCAACTGGACTCTTACTTTTTACACACAACGTATTGGTGCACGCACAGTTACTTTCTAACCGCGGCTGCCCGTGAACAAAGGGTCATTCGTGCAGGCGGAGGCGCGGAAGGCCACTCGTTCCCAGTCACGGTGGGCGCTGCGCACCGATTCGCGGGAGACCCTTTGGGGCGGGAGGGTGCCACGGCGCCCTCCCGCGACGGAATTCTCGACGGAGGTTCAATGCGCGGCGAAGACCGGTTCGCGCCGCGAGAAATAGCGCGAGCTGCGCGAGACACGAACGCGCCCCATTCCGTCGCCGTGCCATCCGTCAGCCGAGACGTCCCGACAAAAAGGGACCGATCGGAGGCCGCTCCCCAGCGCGTCGGATCGCGGAAACAAACGCCGTGGAAGTTCGCTGCGCCATTCCCGTAGACTACACACGGCTCAAAAGAGCGCCGAGATGGAGTGGTCAGCCCTTGCGCCGGGGAAGCCGCGAATGACGGAGTGCCATTCGACTCGAGCTACTATTCGCACACCTTTATATATATATATATAAAAAAAAAAAAAAGAAGTCAGTCGGGTCCGTCGTTTAGGCAGGCACGCAGACCGCAGAGGTGGGTACGATAAAATTCGAGTCGAAAGCTGGTCAACGGGGTCAAATTGAAACAGTAAGCCGGAACTCAAACGATAATAGACGGAAAGCGATAAAAAAAAAAAAAGAAGAAAAATCCCTAGCCATTCCAGCCTGTGAAGTGTGGATGACCAGTGAAGGCTGTATAGCACACGACACAGACGTGACACCGAATTTCGAACAAAGGTACGAAAAAATTCCAAATTAAGCAAAGTTTGCGTTTTTGTCATGTACGAGTAGTGAGAAACAAATTACGAAACAGAGAGGGTTTTCACTTTTCGTCCCATTTCAGCACGCTTTATAAAAAAAACATTTTCCTTTTTTTTTCTTTTTTTTTTTTTCGCGTCGCGTTCTTTTGACAACCTTTTTTTAGCCAGAATACATTCCGTTAGAGGTATTTTCCTTGGTTTTGAGTTTTAAGCCTCTAATTATGCTAAAAAAAGAGCAAATGCCGTGGTGGGTTTTGACGATTTTCGCGTGTGACGTTTTTGAACCACTCTCAATCTCAAAGCATTCAAAAGAGAGCTTCTATATTTTTTTTTATTGTGATATATATGCAAGTCGGTAAAACGGCATTCCAACTACTATTTATTATTAGTTGATCCAATCTTTGTAAAAAATCCCCAAACATGCTCCGCGAACAACTGTGGCCTAAACTGCGGATTTTTTTTTTTAGTCGACTATGTTTAGCATCACTTTTAAAATAATACCACGTGTAGAACCTTTCATTGCCTTCCACATTATGGAAAGTTTGCGTCTTAATCACGTACGAGTACTGAGAAATAAATTATGAAACAAAAAGGGTTTTCACTTTTTGTTAAATTTCTAAACACTGCTAAAAAAATCTGCTTTTTTTTACATTTTTCTTTTAGGCAGCATACATTCCGTTAGAGGTATATGCACTAGTTTTGAGTTTTAAGCCTCTAAATATGCTAAAAAAAATGCTGATGGTGGGTTTATGGGTTATGGCTGTATATTTTATTCTTCGTTACTTTCTGAAGAAGACTTTCTGGAAGTTCACGAAGCAACATACACGTGACGTTAGTCCTATCATCTGCTTACGTGCCTGCTCAGATAACGCCCCGGGTTATGTTTCATCACCTCATGAAGTTGCAGATGTTTTCGCTGATTATTTTGCCAAATGTTTCTCTGACAATCAGCAATCCGTTCTACCGGAGGATAAGGAGCTGATTTGTCACGATTTTTTGAGTTCTATAAGAGTGGACTCTCTTGATATTGCCGAGGCGATAAGGAAGTTAAAACCGAAGTTTTCTTCTGGTGTAGATGGTGTACCAGGTTTTGTTATCAAAGGTTGCGGTCAGCTGTTCATTCCTATTTTGAAGCACATTTTTAATATGTCACTCAGTTCAGGCGTTTTCCCTTCGCTCTGGAAAAAAGCAGTTGTTGTTCCTATCTTAAAAGGCGGTGACGCATCTGTAGTTGCGAACTACCGTCCAGTTTCTCTGCTTTGTGCTTTTTCCAAGGTTTTTGAGATTGTTGTGCATAGCAGGATGACTTTTTATTTCCGTCAAAAAATAACGCCCTTGCAGCACGGTTTTTTAAAGGGTAGGTCTGTGGAAACAAATTTGTGTACCTTTTTAGATTACTGTGTGCCGTTTGTTTTAAACAGAGAACAAGTAGATGCAATATACTTTGATTTGTCAAAAGCCTTCGATAAAGTGAGTCACGTGTTGCTTTTGTCCAAGTTGCATCTGTATGGTGTCTGTACAGAATTGTGTAACTGGTTTAAGAGTTATTTGTCTTTTCGATCAAATAGTGTTCGGGTCGCTGACAGTTATTCCAAAGAGTTTTTTTCAATATCAGGCGTGCCCCAGGGTTCAATTTTGGGTCCTCTACTGTTTTCAATTTTTATAAATGATATAGCGTCATGTGTAAAGAACGTTGAACTGCTTTTGTTTGCTGACGATATCAAGTTGTTTAAGAGTGTTCACTGTCATTTAGATTGTGATCTGATACAACATGATGTGTCTAATATAGCACAGTGGTGTAAACAAAATCAGTTATTTCTTAATCCTTTAAAAACAAAAGTGATATCTTTGTGCAGACGCCGCGCGATCATAAATAACACTTATCATCTTGAGGGAAATCCGATTGAACGAGTGTCAATTGTAAGGGATCTTGGTGTGTTCATTGACTGCGGATTAACTTTTAAAAATCATGTCTCTTTTGTTGTCAGCTCTGCAATGAAAGTTCTAGGAGTTATATCGCGTTTGACCAAGCATTTTAAAAAGCCCCATTGTGCAATACATCTTTTTCAATCCTTAGTGGTTTCAAGGCTCGAGTTTGCTTCTGTGATTTGGAATTCAATTTCTGTAACACAGGCTTTGATCATAGAACGTGTGCAAAAAAGATTTGTTCGAATTGTTTATGATAGATGGATTGGACGACGCGTGTATTATGACTATGAATGCTTACTGAATAGATTTTCGCTGAAGCTTTTATCACACAGAAGAACAGTCCTTGACTTGGTATTCCTGCATAAGATCATTAATGGTGCCATTGATTCTTCATGGCTTATTAGTAAAATCCATTTCCATGTTCCTTTCCGTGCGACGAGACAGCTCACCTGTTTTGATATTTGCTCACCATGCCGTGTGTCACCTCTTTCTCGTTTACAGACATTGTATAACAGCATTGTGCCACCTCAAGTTGACATCACCACACCCCTGCCTACATTTCGCTGTCAGTTGGACGAACTTTTCGTCACTTCATAGCGCGTCAGTGTATATGCATATCTATTTCTTTTTAATGAGTAGGATTTTTGTTTAAGAGTTTTTATTGTACGAGTTGGTGTACCTAAGAGAAGGCCGCTCGGCCGTTTTAGGGCACCCGAAAAATAAAGATTATTATTATTATTATTATTATTATTATTATAATCCAAGGGACGTTGAATAAATACGCATATAAAAGACATTAATGTCGTCAGGCGTACAATAACAAGTTTGCAATTCCAAACGCCTAAACACTATAAAATCGCAACTGCCGAAAGCGGGCTTTCAGACAATTTCCGCCGGTGCCATGATTGCAGAGCCCTCAAGCCTAAACCCTATGCGCTACATAATCTCTACTACGTTAGAAATATCAAAGTATAATATTGTAAAACATAAGAGTAAAATACACTTCCTATTGGAATCCTAGATTTGTAAATGCAATTTTTTTTTAATGCGAAATTCATGATGATAACCGAACAGAATCATTTTTAAGCGAAAATATATCCGTTAGTGAGAAAACAGAATCGGATGACTCGTTCGTTCACATTGGTGTATTTTAACATTTCTTTTTAGTTCAAATAAAGTCTCGATTTATCTTCTTTTGGTTCCCGATCTGAGTCAAATATCATTCCGTCAGTATTTATTTTTTTCGATCCTATATTAGTTCTTCATGTGCCACCAATTGTGACGGAAGGTTGTTGTGGGCCACCAAACAAAGCATAATCATCATCATCAGCAGCAGCAGTAGCACATTATTATTATTATTATTATTATTCTTTACTTCCACTGATCGCAGTGATTGGCGCATCATGTATTCAAAGGGAAAGTTGAGGAACCATTTACATTTTACGAGTTCCGGAATTCCTATTTCCGTCAGGCGTATAGACAGCTTTAACGTTTGCTGTCAGTTGAGACCGACCTGGCGTAATGCGCCGATAAAGCATAAGGTATCATGGTACCGAGAACGCCCGCTAGACCGATATCACCAGGGTTGCTGCACGGTGGTGGCGTGTCGGTCGCACTTTCGGTCTGGGGCGGTGGGCAGAAGTTGCCGTGCGAGACATGCATTCTTGTGTTCTTTTCGGAAAAACCAGACAAAAAACCTGCGTTCTTATCAAAATGCTGCGGCGGGGACTGTATCAGAAGAGTCTGGAGAGGTTTGAAGATCAGTTTTCATGTGTTTCTTCCCGCTCCGTTCGTCCGAGTACGTGGATAGTAGCCATGAAAAGGGTAAACCAGACGCTGTCGAACTATGATTGCTTGTGCAGGCAACACTTTGTGGTCGGCAGACGTATTTGTTTTGTTCCAACATGAACGAGAGAAAACCGCCAAGTTGTCCGGGTCACCCGCGGGTTCACTGCGTCCTCAAATTCACACGGCCGCATAATCGTTCGAACTTTTGTCTGCTCTTTCGAGCCTGCTTTTTGTCGTATGCTCGTTCAAACAAAACCGGTCCGGAGACCAAACTTTACACCCGATGATTGCAATAAGAAGTAATTGCAGGCCTCAAAAGACTTATGTAGGCTCGGTGTAAAGAGTAAATACAAGATGTTGATCATTGGTACCAGTGGCCATCACCAACTTGTTACGCTTGGTGTTTTCCCGCTTCCGAATTTCAGTATCGACGTCGATCATCGTCGCTACCTACTACACTTTTGCAGCACGAGCGACGTCATGACCGAAAATATATCTCATCATGGTTTCGGCGTCCATTCTGCGCCGTCCACGTGAAATGAATCGCCGCAAGTCACATTATTCACGCAAAGTTTTGCCTCGTTAATTTTGCTGAAGCCGCTCAAGTAGTCAGACGTTGTTAGGAGGACGTAGAATCAACAATTCCAACGCGTAAAAGAGCACGGGGACTGCCACCGACGCCGAAAACAACGCAATTCAATGGTTTGTTTATCGGCGACGGCGGGCTTCTTGCCCGCCGTCCACTGCGCATGCGCGGCGCCGGTGGCATCCGCTCGGGGCGCTCCGGTTTGTTTGTAAACATGAGTTGGTGTATACAAGAAATAGAAAATATCTGACGCGAACCTTTGCGGTCAGAGGCTATCGCGCGAAGAAAAATGGACTTTTCCCAGGGTCGATAGGTAAAGAAGGCATGATATCTACACGGTGTAAACGTCTCGCGATCATCTTCGTCGATCTCCTAAACATACCCACGCGCAAGCAAGAACGCTGTCTAATTGCAAACGGGGGGGGGGGGGGGGGGGGGGGGGGACTAATTTGTTTTCGTTTATCGGACATCGCGCGCACGATCGCTCCGACATGACCCGCAGAGCGTCACCTTCGTCCAGATAGTTCTTTGCTGCGCATCGTTCTGTAGAAACCCCTTGCGGCAGCAAACACCGACGGCGAATTCAAATAGGGGGGACGTCTCATAAGCGCCTCGTATCATTAACGCTAACGGCCTTTCATTAGAAAGCGCGTGGGTCTTCAGCCGAGCTTAATTGGCTCTTTCCTCATTTCCCTTCTCGCTTCACGTTCGCGGAACGAAACGAGCAATTATTTAAGCTCTATTGGTTTTTCTTTTTTATTTGTATTTTTTTGCTTCTTTTATGTTCTGATAGTCGTGTCGGGCCGCTCTCGGCGCCATAGTACCAACGCAAACAGGCGACTCATACAGGTTTGGGAGGAAGGGAGCTCCCGAGGCAAGTGCCTCAGACGGGTCTCCCTGCCGTTCTGACAGACGGCGTTGTTAGCTTGTTATTTGCTATACCTATAGCTAGGCGGTGGACTATTGATTTTCGCCGGTTCGACAGCCGCGTGTCGGGGGAACCAACTCCGCCATCCATGACCTTTTAAGAGATCAAGGGAGTCGCCATCTTTTTCTTTCTTTTTTTTTTCTCCGTTTTTCGAGCAGGTCGCGACGTCTGACGAGCGACCTCTTGCATTAACCTGACTTCACCCGATCGCCTCTCCCCCCTATGAGTGGCGTCGCGTACATACCCGGACACTTCAATAACACCTTCTAAACCCCCCTCCCCCCCTCACCAAAAAAAAGAAAAACGAAACGGGCTTTGAGGAAGAACAATGACGAGCATAATTGTAGGATTTCCCCTGACACCCCATCACGCGCGCTTTATAGGACGCAATATTTGTTTTTCCGTTTATGTATCAGTGTATTTCCTTTCATTACTATTATTATTTTGCTCGCTCTTAGAGAAAACAAAACGGGTTTCGCGTTGCAGATGCCGCCAACCTCGTGTCAACATTAAGTGCGGCTTTTGCGAACGCCCCTGCAAGAGTTTAATTTAGCGCTCCATTTTTTTTTTCGTCTCTCTCTCTCTCTCTCCCTTTAACAGTCTAGGCGTCAGCCCGCATAGTGACAACCGATAATTGTTTTGCCGGTAGTTCGATCGGCTGCGCCAATACTTCCGAGTCAATCGATTGGTCAGAGGCAGCGCATTTGCGTGTGAACGTCCACCGAGAAACACCTTATAGGGCGTGTATAAATAGGTGACGCTCGGTTCTCGTGCGCGAAATCATCGATAATTATAATTTGTGTTCTGTGTCAACGGGCCACCCCTCAAAGCGCGTGAGTCAAATTAAACAAGAGCTGCAGGCGAAGTTCATCAGGGTAAAGCTGACACGCAAGAAGAGGAACGAGACAGTTGAGGCTCGTCACGAACGACTTAAAACGGGCTCGGTTCTCTTGTCCTCAATATCGAGAAACCTTATTGAACCAATGAAATAATTGCTCGTGGGAATGGCTCAATATGACTCAGGTTCCAAAGGACATAGGCTTTTAAAGAGTCTGCGAATCAGCAACTATATTTTCGCGGATTTGTAGGCAACAAATACGATCGAATGTATAGTTGTTCGGTAGTAAAAATGTGTTCCACATACGTAGTATGAAAACCCCCTTTCATATGACTTGTTTTTCTGAAAAGTTTAGAATAGTGTGAATTGATAGATTTTAATGACAGTAAGACAGGTTGTTAGCCTGGACGTTTGTCCTACTTGCTAGTCTGCACTGGAACTAAGGGAAGAGGAGTAAGAAATATATTGTTACGCTTTATTTTAAAGTGTTCGCTCCCCTTGGTGTTCCCTTGTTGTCCTTCCGATCACCTCTTCTTCTTCTACTCCTGTCATACTATCCCCCCCCCCCCCCCCAAAAAAAAAAGAAAAAAAAAAAACGAAAAGTAAGTTTGATTTAAGTTGAGCAGCTTTCGTACCGAGCAAGGCGGTTCCTATAAACCACAAGGATACGCGAACGGGTATTGCGTTGCACAAGGTATACCACATCGTTCAGGCGGGCGATGATGATGAAAGGCCCTTGTCAGTTACGTTGTAGTTTCGGCGAAAGTCCTCGTTTTCGCAGGGGGTTGTAAAACGACACCTCGTCTCCCTGTTCAAACAGTTCTTCCGTGGCGTGCTTGTTGTATCGCGCTTTCATTCGCAGCGAAGCGATGGACAAGCGCTCTTGAACAAAGCATTGCGACTGCCGTTTCGTGTTTCTACAAAAGAGACTATGAGTTTTAATTATAGACTTGAGCGAGTTGGTAATCTCTTTCGTGTTTCTTTCGTTTTAATTCAATGGAGACTATGAGCTTGTCCTAAAACTTTCTTGACATTTTGAAAATATTAATATTTTTACCTCAGTTGCGTCGTCATGATTTATATTGTGAAAGGTATTTCATAAACTATATTTCACGATACAAATGGCGTCGAGGTGCCTATTTTATGATTTTATGCACTGCAATTAATTCCTTAGTTCAAGAGCCCAACTACGATTCAACGTTTAATACTGCGACGTAAAGTGGCACCAATCACGGGTATTTTAAGCTAAAACACCCGTGATTGGTACAACCTTGCGTCGCAGTATTAAAAGTTGAATCGTAGTTTAGCTCTTGAACTTAGGAACCTGATAAAAAAAACTGATCGAATTTCAGTCTGTATCAAGGTTTAGAGTCATTTAGCACTCAGAACGTCCCCAGAACCAAAAGGAATAACGCTGTGTTGTCTAGATAGCGACGAAATTGACGAACTTTCGAAACAACCAAAATTTCGTCCAAAAAGTTTCGGAATTTTTCGAAACAGCCTGAAACCGAACCTTGGGAGTTTCGCCTCATCACTAGTGGTCATTATGATTTTTTCTTGCTGAGAAAATCAAATCCGGTAGTGCAAAATGCATGCTGAAGAAGGTTCGCGCGTAGTTCAAGTCATGTATTTCATAGACGCCAACTATTGTTGCTTGGTGCAGCGTCATGAGGCGCGGCGCAAGCGACTGCCACTATGAAAACGCGCTTTCTGGCAAGAGAGTTTTTGCAAACCAAAGTAGTTTACCGTTAGGAACTAATTCCTGACTTTGATAACTTGCAAAATTTTCCATTCGTTTTCCTCTTCGCGCAATGACAAGCGCAGAAAAAAATAAAAGAAAGAAACAGGTTTCCCCTCCTCAACTCGCAATTAGACCGAGTGGCCGCGTGATCTGACGCTAATTATATACCGTCAGCGTTCATCATAACCATGCACTGGGGTTGGAAAAGCATAGAGCATGGGCTGAGCTTCAGACATCGTTGAAGTTTGGCTATTCTTATTTTTGATTGAACACCAGCCACTAGACGAATGTTCGGTGATGCTGAATGTCATGAACCCGAGCACGTGTCTCGGACTCAAGACGTCACGGTGTCTACAACGCTAATGAATCCAGTGACGTTCTCAATTTAAATTGACTGGACGCATTAAGTCATGTGACGTCACGGCGCCACGTGACATGATATTACTTGACAGCATGTCTTGACACCAAGACGTCACATGACCACCTGACACATGATTAATCATAGTGTCAATACAAAAGCGCCACGAAAACCCACAACTTCTCATAAATCGCAATTCTGTATAGGACGATATGATGAATACAAAGAAATACAGAGCTCTGCCAATTTTTTTATTCTTAAATATTCATTTGGTTATATTAACAACAACAAAAAAAAAATGCCATCAACCGTTTTGTACTGGTTGCCATTATTATTACTTTTTTTTTTTTTTTGTTCAGTTCCGGTTAAGTTTAGAGATGGCGGTGAAGGTTTCGGTTCGGTTCAGTTCCTGTCCGGCTAAAAATAACGGTTCGGTTCCGGTTTCCGGTTAAGTTTGGTTCGGGTTCGACTCTCTGTTCTGGAATTCAGCTGAAACGATCGAAGTATATTTAAAAAAAAAAAAATATCAGAGCCTTGGATGCTTTTGCAGATTGGTTCATTCTGGTCCAGGCGCCAGGCATTTTGAAAATAGTGAGACAGGTGAAAAAAAAATGATTATTTAGAAAGTAAAATAAATCAAATTGATTTGATTTATATAAAATTGATTTGATCTATGTCAAAGATAAACTTTTATTTCAATCAGATGATTTCTATTGAAACCCCTCTAGCCACAAAGTAGCGGTTTTTAGTCACTAGACGCATTTTTAAACGTGACAGATTGATTGATAAATCTGTCCGATCACTGTAAACAATGGAGAAGAAATAATTACTGTATGCGTTAGCATTAGTTCCCTGGTAAATGCGCTGACCTTGGACTGGTTGTAGAACACTATTCAAAGTTCGTAGTGTCGCCGCGGGATGGCGCCACAGCCCCACGTAACTCCTAGCAACCGAAGATCGCCGGCGACGTCCCCCTTCGCCAATTTCGGCGTCGCGCAGTGGGGGGCGGCGGGTGTATCACTGGGGTGCGTGTCAATCTACCCACGGTGACAGTCTGCGGATGACTCATTACAAAATATTAGGGAGGCTTCGTAGACCGCGTTCCCAAGTCCGCTGCGCTCTCCGGAACGAAGACGCAACTGTTGCGCATGCGCGGCGCTAGCCTTGCGTCAGGCACGTAGCCAGGGGAGAGGCCCATGGGGTCCGCCCCCCCCCCCCCCCCGAAATTTTCCATTTCGCTGGGACCTCCTCTCCCCCTCCCCCTCATACAGCATTTTGTCATAAGCGCCCCCCCCCCCCCAAAAAAAAAAAAAAAAAAAAAAAACCAAATCCTGGCTACGTGCCTGCCTTGCGTGCAGAGTCCCGGGCCTCGTAGCGGGTTGCGGAGAACGTTTAGGGACAATGGCCCAAGTACGCCCTAGCCCCGCATCCCCCATCGCACATAGGTTGCTAGGCGTTTCGTCACGCGACGTGCGGCTGGGCGCTTTCGGCGACTCTCTCGGAAGCTCCTGCCGCTGGCTTTGGAGACCTGTGGACACACACGGGCTGCGGCTCCGTTCTTCGGTATGCCCCGCCGTTCTTGACGCCCTGTCGTGTGATCATGACACCGGGCCGTAAGCACACGGTGTCGTCGCACCTGTATGCACAACAACAAAATGGCTTTGTCGTTTTCTGCGCATCGCGCGCAGGTCCTTCATGCACACGCAAGGAGAAGAAGGATTTCGTGATAGTTGACCCCGCGGGAAAGTTCTGAGGGGGTGCATTCACCACGCCTTCTTATCCGTAACCGCTGCGTGAAGTGCAAACAAATTTTTTCGAGAATCAGCGTGGCGATAGAAGGGATTTTTAGTTAGCGAAAGGCTTTTCTTTTTTTTTTTTTGCCTTTTTTTCGCGATTTTGATGTTTTCGCAACATAACATTACTTTTCGAGTGCTAGCTACTTTCTTTCGCCTTCTTATTTACGTGCAGTAGGACGTTACGTAAGTGACGAACGAAGTGGGTGGTAGAAAGAAAGCTCCACGTTCCGATTGGCTCAGAAGACCACTGCTTTGTGCTCGTGCTCAATCAACCTGATATGAATCTTTCCAGTGTTGGGAAGTACTTTAGGTTCAGAAAACTTGTACTTTACTTGAAGTACAATCTCTGTGTATGTACTTGGACTTTACTGAATGTATTTTTCTTTTTCTTCCGAGGAAAGTACAACTCCCTATTTCAATATACATTCCCCAAATTTGGTCTCGGTGAAATTATAAGCACCTTCAAGGACCACGCACTCGCGTCCTTGTCTTTCTCAGAACTATACACAATTTCTGAGGTCGAGTATAAGAATTCACCGACCTCTAACTAAAAAAGTTAGGGTTCCAAATTCACGCTGTGAAGGTGATTGGACAGCGAAGCTGTGGTATCACCAGCAACGACTGCCCACTGCACGATAGACCCTTTCTATGGCAAACGCCACCAGGTGGTACTCAAGTCTTTGACGTCCCAGAGAACTTCCGATTTATAAAAATAATGGACAAAGGCCACCTTAACGCCACTGCTTAAAATGTAGATGAATTGTTGAAACACCAATTCTCTAGGTGAACGCCAAAACAAACAAAAAAACGAAGAAGCGCGAGATCTGTTAGTAATGTTCGAATATTGTTGTAAACCAACTTGAATCCTACAAGACATTAAACTGTAAAGCCGAAGGCCCTCGTTAAATCTCCAACTTTGTTGTCCGTGTAGCATTTATGTTTTCCAGCACTGGTGACATAATCAAGCTCAACAGGCTTGCAAAGAGGGTGCGACCTGACGTCGCTTGGAACGCAAGTGGCAGTTCATGTTTGTAAATAGCGAAAGGGTCTATATCAAACGACTGACGAAGGAAAAGTAAATGTACTGTACCAAAACTTTTTATACATGAAAGGCTAGTGACATCACTCCCCACGTAGCAAGCTGCTATCGCCACGCCAGCTTGCGCTACAGTAATCTTTACCGTGAAACGTATGCGGTGAGCGCTACGTGCTTCGCATTGTTATCAGGAGCGCCTTATCATCAATTATGTGGTTCGGATGCTTGCTTTGTGCTTATTCTTTTTTTGAAACGAATGCTGTGCTGTATGTTGTATACACTTTTGGCTTCAATCGCTTAAAAAGATTTTTTTTTTTTTTTTTGTTTACGTGACGACGACGGCACGAAAAACTTCCAGAAATTCGACCTCTGAGTCGTATACAGCTTCGCTAGAAAAATGGCGTATCGCCACGTGAAAACGCGCTATCGTCTTTCGAGACGTCTTCCGCTCATTTTTTTTTTTTTTTTTGAGTGAAAGTGACACTTTTTAAGAGCCTAATGTTTGTGCGGTTCAATCCCTAAATAATTACTTACTGCTCAAAAGATACTATGTCGTAAAGAACAAACAATTTTATTGAACAATTATCGAAATTAACAAAGAAACACAAACAGGTACAACACACGCCATGATGAAATATGGAATATACCTTTTGCACTCTCAAACTACGGAACTCAATCGCTTTTTTAGACATTGCCATCCTAACTCAATACGCGTACTGATTGAACAGCGAACATATTTTCGCAAGTTACTCCGCTCCCCTTATATGGTTTTGTTTTGCTTATGTGTAATATTTCTTCAATGTATGTTTGCTGCTGTATATATTGTAAATTTACGCCAGAGTTGGAATGATTCCGGAATCACTTCGCACCTTTGCGACACCGGAAGGTGCCTTTCGCCGGGAATGAAGTGGGAAAGGAACAGGCTTGGTTCTTATGCGAGCTGTGGCGATTTACATCAAGGGCCTACAAGCTGATGGAGCAATTCGGTAGCACATGATAAGTGTCTCTTGAAAGAGTGTAATTTCACTGGAGGTGACTAAATCCTTGGTTGTCTCGCTGGCTTATGGTCCTACGAGGATGAAAATGGCGCACCCTCAGTGAAGCAACAAAAACTGAATAGTTGTAGAGAGACAAGGTGTTGTTCCTGGCGCCACGAGACGTGAACCTTTTGTTACTTATTTTGGGGTTTATTTTGTGGGGCCCTCACTTGGTAACAGTCGGGTGCAGGTGAGCTCGTGGACGTTGATTCTGTTTTCAGTGCCCGAGACTGCGACACACACACACACACACACATACACACACACACACACACACACACACACACACACACACACACACACACACACACACACACACAAGAAAAAAACTTTTAGTCGAAGGAAAAGACACAAAAAGAGGGACGTCTCAATCTCAGCTACTTTCTTTGCTTCCACGAATCCTCACACACCCAGAAATCTAAGGCCGACCTCAGCCATCACTGAGCTTACACGAAAGGACCTAAAATTACAACAAAAGACCAGGTCAACAGGCATCGAACGCACCCTTGTAGCTCGGACTTCGGTGATTTAACAAATACACAAGATATACCTTTATTCCCTGTTGCCTTCTCTCCACCTTCAAATTGAACAACCAATCCGACCTTCACGAAGAAGGACAGGTGGTTTTCAAGACTGACTTTTCAAAAGCCCTACCCACTTATCCGCTTGCTTGTCTTGTGGACAGCAACATCGAAAAGAAAATGTTGCTAAGTTCAAACAAGGGACATTGTTAGATTGAAACGTGTGAAGTTGTAAAACGCTCGTGCAATGTGGGGTAACCCTTTAATAAAGATAAATAAATAGCACCGCTCCTCCTTCCCGGCTCATATTTGGCTTGTCTGAATCGTCCACTACACACAGGAATTAAAACGCTGAGATTTTTACAGGTTGTTTTCTTCTCCTGGTGTCCCTCCATCACGGCATTCAAAAGCGTATGTTGTCATCTAATGGGATATATATATCCCATTAGGGATATATATCCCATTATATATATATATATATTTATATATATATATGTGTAATTTTTTTCTGTACACAGGGTGTTTTTTGCCTTTTTTTAGGATTTACACTTTTGTTTAAAAAAAGTTTTGAAAGCTACACTTATGCGGTTTGTGTAGGTGAGTTATACGGCCAGGGGGACATTATGCGGGTGGCTAATTTTTGCGATAAGTCAGATAATTAACTCAAATTCATTAAATACCTTTTTAATTGGTGAAAATAGACAGATGGTTCCAATTAGATATTTACTGAGCGTTATCGAAAACCCCTAAATCAGTCATTTTCAGAACGACTATCAGCGCGTGAGAAGCGTAGTAGTGCACTAAAGTTACCACTCGTGGAGCAGGTACAAGGCTAGCGGTTGCCCGGTACGCGATATTTCCGTCTCTTATTATTGCCCCAGCCTTGTACCTGGTCCATGCACGAGTGGTAACTTTAGCGCACTACTGCGCTTCTCACGGGCTCAGTCTTTCTAAAAATTACTAATTTAGCGGTTTTGGACGACGCTCAGCAAATTTTTAATTTGAACCGTAAGACTACTTTCACAAAACTAAAAAAGTTAATTAACAAATTTTAATTAATTATCCGACTGATCGTTATGATTAGCCCCATATATTGTGTACCCCTGGCCGTAAAACTAACCTGAATAAACCTCATAAGTGTAACTTTCAGCCATTCCAAGGGTGGGAATTAATGGGCCCACAGTCTCCCTTCCAAGGAGTTAAATGGAATGGAATTGTCGGAAACTTAAATTCCCCGGAATGGAATTGGAATGGAATGCTGGTGCCTATCCCGCAACACTGAAGTTCATTGTGTGAAAAAGCCCCGTCGGGGAGAGTAAAACAACTACTCTGTGGCCGCTTGTGTTTCCCCAATATAAGCTGCCATTTCAGAAAATAACAGGTAACCCGATAGCCACTGGAACATCGCATAAGAATTTAAAAGAAACAAAAAACTGTATGTATAGGGGAATGGAAGGGCATGATGAAAGATTGTGTTAAAATGTACTTGCACTTTTCTGTGAGGTACATTGCATTTAGGGTACTTTACTTCAAGTACATTGCGCCCGGTGTACTTACTACTTTACTTGAAGTACATAACCTCTCACTTACTTTGTACTTTACTTGAAGTATTTTTTAGATGTACTTTACCCAACACTGACCTTTTTTGCTGGGGGATCGGTGGCCGAGTGCGCTAGAGCACCGCAGCTCAGAGCGCTTGAAGCCAGTGACTTCCCTGCACACCCCTCTTGTTTTTCTGAAGGCACCCCCTTAATTCGCAACGACTCCTCTGTTCTCAATGCCTCCACCCCCTAAAAATCTAGACCCCCCCCCCCCTAGTTTCAATTCCTGGAGAAACCCTTGCTTGGAGCGAAAGCTCACGCTGCAGAACCCGGGGATCCTGGGTTCAATCACCACCTCTTCCCGTTTCGATCAGAATGAGCATAACTACTGCGTGGTGCACGTTAAAAACCACAAGCTAGCGGTTGTACTGCACTGGCTAAATTTACTCATCCACAGCTGAGAAACCAGACGCCCATGCTGACTAACTTCCGACTGTGTAGACTTACACACAGCATTATTAATCTTTCTTGCTCGATGATTCCTTGATTTACATATAAAGCAGAATGCACGAGCATCAAATGACAGACAAACAATAAATTAAAACGCCACCATTGCTCGGTGCAAGGGAGTTGACGAAGCCACCATAGCTCAGTGGCTAGAGCACTGGTCTCGTAAACCAGGGGTCGTGAGTTCGATTCTCACTGGTGGCTGATTGGGGTTTATGTTTTGAGTCGTACCATCAAGTTCGCATCCCCTCACAGCTTGCCACTTCAGACTAAAGCGCGTTGCCCCGACTGTGGTAGAAATTACAGAGAATCAATGGTAAATTGATTCTCTGTAATTTCTGGTAAATTGTTGGTTTAGTGTCCACCAGACTGGAAGTTCTTGATGCTGAAATAATTATTTTTACGAGCGTGAAATCGGTGATTATTTTGTCTATATGCAAAGTTGTCCTTTTCCTTGTGTGTTCAATTATGTTTTGGTTTGTTTTACGTTATGAGGAAGGTGCATGAACGCTTCCTTGCCTGCTTTTTTTTCTTCTCCCGTAAGTTTGTTGTGTCTTCACCTCGCAGAATGCCATACCGGGGCCCTTGCGGTATATAAATATACCGCATTATCATCACCATGCATCATGTGACGTGACGTCAATTCCCCGCGTAGAAACTGAATTGGTCTGTAGATATGTGACGCCCCATAATGCCACACTGTGCGCGTTGCATTATGGGACGCCACAGGCAACGGCTTCACAAAATCCGGAGCAACTAGCCAAACATGTTTCACGTTAAAATATATCTTTGTGCTTATTTTTGCGGAAACGATTCGACGCGTTACAGGCACCATTTTAATAGTGCGGTGAAAGTGATTTTCCGCCATGTTATACCAGGTCGTTAACATCCGTCCTGGAGCACGGTATGTTTATGCGGAGCGCAAGTTACACTATAATTTAATCAAGAGCCAATCAGAGCTCGGCGTTCTGACGTCACCACAACCCCTGCAAAAGAAGCAGACGAACTTGCGCTCCTTCTGCTAGTCACCGATAAGTTCAAAAACGCAGGGTGTGGTTTACCCTATTCAAGTTTCTTTGTTTGTGTATGGTTCTTCGAGTTGCGTATCGGCCAAGAACGCAATCTGATTGGCTGCTGAGCGACATGCTCGTGATAATAAAATTCCCTACGTAGTTAGCGACTTCAACAACGGCGGATTTTGCCGCCGTGTCAGCAACCTCCTGTCCAGCGCTCCTCAGCGACCAGCTATCCACTGAAGGTTGATGTTACTATGCACTTGTCGTTGCGTCTCGCAGCATACATATGCCAGATGCAAGGTATTCATACGTGCTTCGCTTCGTTACAGCTTCGAGCATTTGGATCGTAGGCTAGGAGTCGCTAAATATGCCCATTATCGGGGGCTGTGATTTTAAATACCACAAATGCCTCTTAAATGGCTGTAAATTCTGAAGGAACTGCTGTTGCTCAACGTCCCACCTTTTACACTAAAGAGCGATTGTGAGTGACTATCGCTACTCCAGCCCCTGATCGTGACTCCGTGGTGTACCCGTTCATATATCTGTGCTTTGTAGAGTTGTATACATCTCGTGTATAGTTGCCACTGCGAGTTGCTTGCGAGCGCACATTGAAGTCGTGCCCTTCGTGTGGATACCTTCCACTTTTAGAATAGCAGATGGTGTTGATAGTGACCTTGGTGGCACAAATTTGTCTTCTGGAGAAAGGAATCCTTCAGGATCCTTGTGTTCAAGTAGCCTCAGTTCTTTACTGGTGCCCAGGGACGATGGCTCTAATTGGCTAACGGTAATTTATATTGAACAACAGACGAATTTCACTAGCCAGTTTAGGGTACGCCGCCGCTGCCTCAGTGCATCGAGGGAACTTTAGTCTTTCTGCACACGGGACAACCTCGCTGCAGCTCTGCGCGTGCAGAGCACGATACGGAACGAGCCGCCTCGAGCACCGCGGCCTGCTTCCTGTGAACTAGAGTTATGACGGGGTCACGCAAGCTGCGAACGCTTGGTGAGGACGGTTTATTGATTTCAATAGCCAAGTTTGGAAAGGCAATTGACTGGCCTCAATCACCGCTGCTTTCACTTGTCACTTCAAAGCAGTGTTGTACACTTTCTTCCAAAAGAGGAACGAAAGCTCGTTCCTCGTTCCATCTCAATCTTGGAACGAGTTTCCGTTACAGGTTCTAGTGGTTCGAAAGGAACGCGTTCCCGTTACATTTTTCAAGATTAAAACGTTTCGTTACTTTAACCTTACCTTTGCGTATTTTCATAAAATATTGTGCCAAATAATTCATAGATAAAAAAGAATCAAGTGAGAATATTCGGATCAAATCACAGGGTGAGACAAAATAACTATAAGGTCTATTTTTTACTTAAAAAATAAACTACGCGTCGCCGAACGGTTGAAATTTTCAATGGGAAAATGGTGACCGACAGAGCTCGTTGATACATGGAGCTCTAGGCGCCAGTTACCGAAAAAGGGCGAAAATGGCCCCCATCTTCCCACCAAAATGTTCGGAAAATCGCATAACTTTTGAATAAGATAACGGCTCGTACTGAAACCTTGGCATCTGGTTCGGACCGCTAGCACTACATTTGGGAGGAGAATGAGCGTCTGGCGATGCGTGATTTCTTTTTCAAAACAAAAAATAGTTTTCATTCATTTTTTTTTTTTTTTGGGGGGGGGGGGGGGGGCACACACAGACGCTGTATGCGTGTTGCCATTATCACATTTGTTCTAGTTATTTCTTTTCCACTATCTCTCGGACACTTCCCCATCCTTTGAAGTCGAAGGTTGAAATAATCGATAAGAAAAAGCCTGTACTCCGTTTCACCTTATGTTGTACTGCAGCGAAGGCTAGAAGCGCGAGCTCATAGCGTTGTTAGCTGCCCTTGGTGCACGGGAGCGTGTGCCGCCGAGGTGTGCCATAGAGCAAGGAGCTCGCGCTTGTAGCCTTTCCTGCGGTACAACACAAGGTGAAACAGAGTATAGATGGCTACAAGTACGGGTAAAATTACAAATATATAGGCAAAAAAAAAAAAAAAGGAACATCGTTATTTTGAAAATGCAACGAGTTCCCGTTCCAGTTCCACCGATGCAAGATGGAACGGCGGCGTTTTTCCGTTCCTCCCAAAAGGAACGCATTCCAGGAATGTCGTTCCTTGGAACGTCGTTCTGCACAACACTGCTTCTTCGAGACTATAGATTACTTTCCTGACCTCCGTCCTCGCCCCCCTCTTTTAAAAGACACGCGCTCTTACGCGTGGACCCCAAAACGCTGCACGCGACTTCCGACCTGAAGAGCTATTACTCGATGCGTGTCGAGCTCCCAATATATCAGATCGGCTACGTATCGCACCATTCAGCAACAATTGTCTTGGTAGATTGGCTTCGTGCTGTCCACAATTGTAGGCTCGACGCCATTTTTCATTAGTGTGACAGCAGCGGAGGCTTCGAATGCGGGGGCAAAGCTTTGGACTGCAGTAAGAAGACACATGTGTATGTTGGGAGACTTTTTCACATCTAGACGCGTATACTATATAGTCACTGAGAAGATGAGCACGTCAAGGAGCTTTTTCAGATGTCCCGCCTAAAGCGCGAGCTCCCTACCTTCCATGATACGGTGTCTCGTGAGCTTCGAGCGTGCACGCGCAGCCAAAGCAATGGTGAAGGCAACGAGAGCGATCTGGAAGCTGCGCATCCGAAAGAGATGCCCTGCCGTTCTCATCTTATCAGTGACAATGGTCGGTGACAGGGTTAGAGCCCAGCAGATGCTCCGCCTCGACCGAGAGCTTTCTGCCTTCGATAATACTTTGTCGCACAAGCAGCCAGAGCACGGCGTAAGGCAACGAGCGCCTGCTGGAAGCGGAGCATCTATTCTACTGGGTTCTTAACCTGTCATCGACTATGGCTCAGTCATGCCTCCCGGTGCGATATATTAGTATATAGTGTGGACTGCGGGGACTTATTCAACAGTCTGAAGGCTACAGGAAATAATGGATACACAAAGCAACGTGTTCACGGCAACTGAACCAGCCGCAGCGCCTTAGAGAGGTCAACCTTCAGGCGATTATGATTAAGTAAACTATTAAGGGGGGGGGGGGGGAATCGAGTTCATATCTATTAATACAGATACAATATGGCAAACGAGCTCACGAGCCCGTCCGGTTTGTGGTGTCCTGTGCAGCTGATTTTTTCGTGGCTCACCAGAGGGTTTCTCACATTCGTCTGCCTCGTCCCTCTGGCTTCAACAGACCATCATTGCTGTGTTCTGCTGCTTGATGGCTAAAGTGCTCGCTGGTAACGTCGGTGGGGGCGGCGGAGGCCTAGCTCTCAACGCCTACGGGAGTGGTCTCGGAAATGGTCTTGGCCTCGGAGCTGGTCTCGGCGGCGGCTACGGGGGTCCTGGTCTCGGAAGTGGCCTCAGTCTTGGCTTTGGAGGGGGTCTCGGGGGTGGTCTCGGACCTGGTCCCGGAGTTGGTCTCGGCGGTGGCTACGGTGGTCTTGGTCTCGGCGGTGGCCTTGGCGGCGGTCTCGGCGGCGGCTACGGGGGTCTTGGTCTCGGCGGTGGTCTCGGCAGTGGTATTGGTGGTGGTCTCGGAGCTGGTCTCGGTGGTGGTCTGGGCGGTGGTCTTGGCGGTGGTCTTGGAGGAGGCCTCGGAGGGGGCCTCGGAGCCGGTCTTGGAGCCGGTCTTGGAGGTGGCCTCGGAGGGGGCCTCGGTGGTGGTCTCGGAGGTGGTCTCGGAGGGGGTCTTGGAGGTGGTCTCGGAAGTGATCTCGGAGGGGGCCTCGGAGGTGGTCTCGGTGCATTCGGTGGCCTTGGACTCGGAGGTGGTCCCGGCGGCTTAGGTGGCCTTGGCCTCGGAGGTGGTGGTCTGGGAGGCGGCGGTCTCGGAGGTGGTGCCGTCGGTGAAAATGCTCTCTTCAGAAGAAGCTTCGGACGTGGTCCTGGTGGAGCTGGCGTCGTGGCCGCACCAGCAGTGCCAGTAACCGCTCCGGTAGCTGTACTGAGACCAGTAGCCGTAGCCGCTCCAGTCGCCGCAGCCGCACCAGCGGTAGGAGGTTCTGCACTGTCCGGGCCGGTGGTGGACAGATCAACATACGTCGTGAGGAGTGTCACCAGTTCCACCATCACCGGTGGCAGCCACGGTCCAGAAGGATACGGCGGAGGTAAGGCGCCGCACAGAGCGTACACCAAGCTCCCGAGCAATTTATAATGCCACTTAACAAATGTTTATATATCGAGTCGGCTCACTATTATATTGTTTCTACATAAATGAACAATTTCTTAAACCGTGGTTTCAGAGCTTGTGCTAACTGAGTGCGGAGTTTGATCGACATGTTTTCCTAAAGCCTGTTCCCACGTTTGACTTTGCTACGTTGAGATACGACCAGTGGCGTAACTAGATATGACGGCGCCCATGGCAAATGAAATTTCGCGCCCCTCATGATGATAGTGATAATTACATCATCATCATCATCATTATATTATTATTGTGGTTGAACTCGGCTCGGCACCCCCTTCCCAAGTGCGCCCGGGGCACTTGTACCACCCTGCCCCCCCCCCCCCCCCCCCCCCTAGTTACGCCACTGGACACGACTGTGGGGTTACTACCGGGACATGTGTACTTCGTGTTCCGCGCGCCAAGATACACTCCTGGAATTGATTTCGTTTCACGCGAAGCACGGATATCCCAGTAACTCGCGTTCGTATCTTGATTTTAGTATTCGCAAAGTAGTCAGTAGTAGTCCAAATCTAGTTTGTGAATAGGCCTTTACCTTGTGAACGCGCGTTAATGCCCAGCCCATAGACGAATGCAAGCGGGGGCCTCTGCAACGTCTCAGCTGTTGCGTACAAGTCCGTGCAATGATGAACGTGTCGAGGTTATCTTCACGTGCATACACACGTCCTTGCGCGTATGGGACACAACCGGGATGTCGTGCTTTCAATTTTGTGCACTGCACTTGCCAAACTGCATTTTCCCTCTGCAGTGGGCAGTGCGATGAGGTGCCGTATCCCAAGGCAGATAGGCTGACCTCAAGCTGAATGGACCATGCATGATGCAAGGAGTGTTTACCTTTGTGTTATTTAATGTCCACTCCAAAAGCACGACGCTTTGAACTTGGAAAGAGTGCCCTCGCATAGCGAAATTATGTTCTTGGCGTTAATAACTTTTTAAGTTCCTTTTCTTAATCTCTCCATTCATCAACCCTGAACACTGTAGCCAACCGAGACATTTGCCCCAAGTTAATTTCTTTGTTTCTTTGTTATTTTTTTTCTTCCTACCTTCCTTCCTTTCATCGTTCCAACACTGACAACGAAAAAAAAAAAAAAAAACTTCAGTTGAGAACAGCTTTGTTTATAGTTATTAGACAGACACTTACAACTTCTCAGTTACGCGAGAAGACTCTGGGGTTGTCTATGCAATTTTTACCACTTGCGAGCAATGATGGCAATTGTAAGTTATATTTAAAAAAAAAAGTTATTTTCACATTTTCTTTAATATGATTTATATGCGATGAACCAGATGATGGCAAAAGCTTGTGTTGTGTGTCTTTTATTTCTTAATCACATAATTGAGCCTAGTAGCCCTTTCAAAAAAAGGATATATAAAACGTAAAGGTATACGATTTTTTTTTTATAGAAACAAGAAACGCGTCAAGAGTTTGCGCCGTGCCGACACCAACGCCACCTCAACGACGTGCCGTCTGGCACCGCGTGTTGGAGCAGATCCCACTTATCGTAGAATTCGTGAAGGCAGAAAGATGATGATCCCTCCTCACATTCCTGCAGCTGGTGGCAACGGCGGTGGACTCGGGGGTGGACTGGGAGGCGGCGACGGTGGGACCGGCGCTGTGGGTACGGCGGGTCTCGGCGGCGGAGGCGGCCCAGCCGTGGTTGGAAGCTATTCGTCCGGACTCGCCGGTGCGGGCTACGGGCCGGGCTTGGTTTACAGAGGATACGGCGGCTACAAAGGATTTCACTGAGTCAAGGAACAGGTAAACGAATCGGGCGACTGACTCCCTTCATATTATCCCAAATGTGACTTGCGAGTGACTAGCGATAAAAAAACGTTTTTGGCGTGGTTTCGATCCGGAACGGTCACCGGATTTACCATATTCCAACAATAGAGAGTTTTAGTAGATCGTTCCGATACCTCCGATACTACCGATAACGATACCCGATAACGATACAATGCACGAGCAAAGGCTGCGGCGTGGTATCGGGTGTCGTTGTCGGAGTCATCGGAACGATACACTAAAACTCTCTAGTAGATACCGATACCCGACCCGTATTTGTTTTTGATGATGATTCTTTTACTTGCCCCGAAGGGGGAAAACAGGCGTTAAGAAACGTCGATCCGTACAACGAATTATAATGCAATTAAATGCAAAGGTGCAAGCGAGCTGGACAAGAATGGCGAAAGTAATCCCTGGAGAAGGGGAACAAGAGGGACGAAGGACAAACATAAATCTCCAAACACAGCTAGGTGACTGGTGAGCAACCGAAAAGATCCGCCTGGTCCGGGTATCGAACCCGGGACCTCTCCATTACAAGTGGAGCGCTCTACCAACTGAGCTAACCAGGGGTTAGACGTCAGTAGAGCAAATGGGTTTTATCAGCTGCCACCAGTCGAACACCAACAAGGGTGAAGCTTGCAATTTTAAGGTTATAATTATAATGCAATTAAATGCAAAGGTGCAAGCGAGCTGGACAAGAATGGCGAAAGTAATCCCTGGAGAAGGGGAACAAGAGGGACGAAGGACAAACATAAATCTCCAAACACAGCTAGGTGACTGGTGAGCAACCGAAAAGATCCGCCTGGTCCGGGTATCGAACCCGGGACCTCTCCATTACAAGTGGAGCGCTCTACCAACTGAGCTAACCAGGGGTTAGACGTCAGTAGAGCAAATGGGTTTTATCAGCTGCCACCAGTCGAACACCAACAAGGGTGAAGCTTGCAATTTTAAGGTTATAATTATAATGCAATTAAATGCAAAGGTGCAAGCGAGCTGGACAAGAATGGCGAAAGTAATCCCTGGAGAAGGGGAACAAGAGGGACGAAGGACAAACATAAATCTCCAAACACAGCTAGGTGACTGGTGAGCGACCGGAAAAATCCGCCTGGTCCGGGTATCGAACCCGGGACCTCTCCATTACAAGTGGAGCGCTCTACCAACTGAGCTAACCAGGGGTTAGACGTCAGTAGAGCAAACGGGTTTTATCAGCTGCCACCAGTCGAACACCAACAAGGGTGGAGCTTGCAATTTTAAGGTTATAATTATAATGCAATTAAATGCAAAGGTGCAAGCGAGCTGGACAAGAATGGCGAAAGTAATCCCTGGAGAAGGGGAACAAGAGGGACGAAGGACAAACATAAATCTCCAAACACAGCTAGGTGACTGGTGAGCAACCGAAAAGATCCGCCTGGTCCGGGTATCGAACCCGGGACCTCTCCATTACAAGTGGAGCGCTCTAGCAACTGAGCTAACCTGGGGTTAGACGTCAGTAGAGCAAACGGGTTTTATCAGCTGCCACCAGTCGAACACCAACAAGGGTGAAGCTTGCAATTTTAAGGTTATAATTATAATGCAATTAAATGCAAAGGTGCAAGCGAGCTGGACAAGAATGGCGAAAGTAATCCCTGGAGAAGGGGAACAAGAGGGACAAAGGACAAACATAAATCTCCAAACACAGCTAGGTGACTGGTGAGCGACCGGAAAAATCCGCCTGGTCCGGGTACCGAACCCGGGACCTCTCCATTACAAGTGGAGCGCTCTACCAACTGAGCTAACCAGGGGTTAGACGTCAGTAGAGCAAACGGGTTTTATCAGCTGCCACCAGTCGAACACCAACAAGGGTGAAGCTTGCAATTTTAAGGTTATAATTATAATGCAATTAAATGCAAAGGTGCAAGCGAGCTGGACAAGAATGGCGAAAGTAATCCCTGGAGAAGGTGAACAAGAGGGACGAAGGACAAACATAAATCTCCAAACACAGCTAGGTGACTGGTGAGCGACCGGAAAAATCCGCCTGGTCCGGGTACCGAACCCGGGACCTCTCCATTACAAGTGGAGCGCTCTACCAACTGAGCTAACCAGGGGTTAGACGTCAGTAGAGCAAACGGGTTTTATCAGCTGCCACCAGTCGAACACCAACAAGGGTGAAGCTTGCAATTTTAAGGTTATAATTATAATGCAATTAAATGCAAAGGTGCAAGCGAGCTGGACAAGAATGGCGAAAGTAATCCCTGGAGAAGGGGAACAAGAGGGACGAAGGACAAACATAAATCTCCAAACACAGCTAGGTGACTGGTGAGCGACCGGAAAAATCCGCCTGGTCCGGGTACCGAACCCGGGACCTCTCCATTACAAGTGGAGCGCTCTACCAACTGAGCTAACCAGGGGTTAGACGTCAGTAGAGCAAACGGGTTTTATCAGCTGCCACCAGTCGAACACCAACAAGGGTGAAGCTTGCAATTTTAAGGTTATAATTATAATGCAATTAAATGCAAAGGTGCAAGCGAGCTGGACAAGAATGGCGAAAGTAATCCCTGGAGAAGGTGAACAAGAGGGACGAAGGACAAACATAAATCTCCAAACACAGCTAGGTGACTGGTGAGCAACCGAAAAGATCCGCCTGGTCCGGGTATCGAACCCGGGACCTCTCCATTACAAGTGGAGCGCTCTAGCAACTGAGCTAACCAGGGGTTAGACGTCAGTAGAGCAAACGGGTTTTATCAGCTGCCACCAGTCGAACACCAACAAGGGTGAAGCTTGCAATTTTAAGGTTATAATTATAATGCAATTAAATGCAAAGGTGCAAGCGAGCTGGACAAGAATGGCGAAAGTAATCCCTGGAGAAGGGGAACAAGAGGGACGAAGGACAAACATAAATCTCCAAACACAGCTAGGTGACTGGTGAGCAACCGAAAAGATCCGCCTGGTCCGGGTATCGAACCCGGGACCTCTCCATCACAAGTGGAGCGCTCTACCAACTGAGCTAACCAGGGGTTAGACGTCAGTAGAGCAAACGGGTTTTATCAGCTGCCACCAGTCGAACACCAACAAGGGTGAAGCTTGCAATTTTAAGGTTATAATTATAATGCAATTAAATGCAAAGGTGCAAGCGAGCTGGACAAGAATGGCGAAAGTAATCCCTGGAGAAGGGGAACAAGAGGGACGAAGGACAAACATAAATCTCCAAACACAGCTAGGTGACTGGTGAGCAACCGAAAAGATCCGCCTGGTCCGGGTATCGAACCCGGGACCTCTCCATTACAAGTGGAGCGCTCTACCAACTGAGCTAACCAGGGGTTAGACGTCAGTAGAGCAAACGGGTTTTATCAGCTGCCACCAGTCGAACACCAACAAGGGTGAAGCTTGCAATTTTAAGGTTATAATTATAATGCAATTAAATGCAAAGGTGCAAGCGAGCTGGACAAGAATGGCGAAAGTAATCCCTGGAGAAGGTGAACAAGAGGGACGAAGGACAAACATAAATCTCCAAACACAGCTAGGTGACTGGTGAGCAACCGAAAAGATCCGCCTGGTCCGGGTACCGAACCCGGGACCTCTCCATTACAAGTGGAGCGCTCTACCAACTGAGCTAACCAGGGGTTAGACGTCAGTAGAGCAAACGGGTTTTATCAGCTGCCACCAGTCGAACACCAACAAGGGTGAAGCTTGCAATTTTAAGGTTATAATTATAATGCAATTAAATGCAAAGGTGCAAGCGAGCTGGACAAGAATGGCGAAAGTAATCCCTGGAGAAGGTGAACAAGAGGGACGAAGGACAAACATAAATCTCCAAACACAGCTAGGTGACTGGTGAGCAACCGAAAAGATCCGCCTGGTCCGGGTATCGAACCCGGGACCTCTCCATTACAAGTGGAGCGCTCTAGCAACTGAGCTAACCAGGGGTTAGACGTCAGTAGAGCAAACGGGTTTTATCAGCTGCCACCAGTCGAACACCAACAAGGGTGAAGCTTGCAATTTTAAGGTTATAATTATAATGCAATTAAATGCAAAGGTGCAAGCGAGCTGGACAAGAATGGCGAAAGTAATCCCTGGAGAAGGGGAACAAGAGGGACGAAGGACAAACATAAATCTCCAAACACAGCTAGGTGACTGGTGAGCGACCGGAAAAATCCGCCTGGTCCGGGTACCGAACCCGGGACCTCTCCATTACAAGTGGAGCGCTCTACCAACTGAGCTAACCAGGGGTTAGACGTCAGTAGAGCAAATGGGTTTTATCAGCTGCCACCAGTCGAACACCAACAAGGGTGGAGCTTGCAATTTTAAGGTTATAATTATAATGCAATTAAATGCAAAGGTGCAAGCGAGCTGGACAAGAATGGCGAAAGTAATCCCTGGAGAAGGGGAACAAGAGGGACGAAGGACAAACATAAATCTCCAAACACAGCTAGGTGACTGGTGAGCGACCGAAAAAATCCGCCTGGTCCGGGTATCGAACCCGGGACCTCTCCATTACAAGTGGAGCGCTTTAGCAACTGAGCTAACCAGGGGTTAGACGTCAGTAGAGCAAACGGGTTTTATCAGCTGCCACCAGTCGAACACCAACAAGGGTGAAGCTTGCAATTTTAAGGTTATAATTGTAATGCAATTAAATGCAAAGGTGCAAGCGAGCTGGACAAGAATGGCGAAAGTAATCCCTGGAGAAGGGGAACAAGAGGGACGAAGGACAAACATAAATCTCCAAACACAGCTAGGTGACTGGTGAGCAACCGAAAAGATCCGCCTGGTCCGGGTATCGAACCCGGGACCTCTCCATCACAAGTGGAGCGCTCTACCAACTGAGCCAACCAGGGGTTAGACGTCAGTAGAGCAAACGGGTTTTATCAGCTGCCACCAGTCGAACACCAACAAGGGTGAAGCTTGCAACTTTAAGGTTATAATTATAATGCAATTAAATGCAAAGGTGCAAGCGAGCTGGACAAGAATGGCGAAACTAATCCCTGGAGAAGGGGAACAAGAGGGACGAAGGACAAACATGAATCTCCAAACACAGCTAGGCGACTGGTGAGCGACCGAAAAAATCCGCCTGGTCCTGGTATCGAACCCGGGACCTCTCCATTACAGGTGGAGCGCTCTACCAACTGAGCTAACCAGGGGTTAGACGTCAGTAGAGCAAACGGGTTTTATCAGTTGCCACCAGTCTACCTTGTTGGTGTTAGATTGGTGGAAACTGATAAAACCCGTTTGCTCTACTGACGACTAACCCCTGGTTAGCTCAGTTGGTAGAGCGCTCCACCTGTAATGGAGAGGTCCCGGGTTCGATACCCGGACCAGGCGGATTTTTTTCGGTTGCGGTAAAGCGGCCGTGCGATTTTTCCGCGTTTTATTAGAGCCCCAGCCTTGTACCTGCTGAAGGTCATTGTGAAAATTACTGATTTAGTGGTTTTCCATGAGGCTCGGCAAGTTTCTTATTGGAACCATATGTCTATTCTGACTAATCAAAATTGATTAGTAATTTAAGTTAATTAGCGAACTAATTAATAAGTATCGAGCATTTTCTGACGTTCACCATCACGAGTAATGCGGTCCCGAGAAAATTATCCTTTTGCCTGATTTCGCTAATTTTAGAGATTTTTGTCGCTCTAACGTGAAACACCCTGTTAGAAAGGCTAGTGACGTCGCTTCCCACGTTGCAAGCTGCCGTCGCCGCAGCAGCTTGCGCGACAGTAATCTTTACCGTGAAACGTATGCGGTGAGCGCTACACTCTAAAAAAAAACCTGTTTGTCTCCTTTCTCGCACAACACTAGGAGAGCCAATCGCCACAACTTGCGGAGGCAGCTCAGCGAATGACGACGCCGAAAATACGTTTAGATAAAAAAACACAGTCTGAGTTGTGACATTAAGCAATGCAAAACTTCACGCTTGCATTGCTTAATGTCACAACTCAGACTGCGTCTTTTGGTCTAAACATGTTTCCGCATCGTCGTTCGCTGAGCTGCCTCCGTAAGTCGCGCTGATTGGTTCTCCGAGTGTTGTGCGTGAAAGTAGACGCACAGACATTTTTTAGAGTGCATACACGAGTCATATACAGCTTCGCTGTGAAAATCTCAGTCATTGGAAGAAGCCGCAATGTCCTGGCCAGAGAAATGCATCAAAGCGGAGATCGTCGCGCGCCTAAAGAACTATTATGTAAGCGCCCCGTCTGTTCCGCTATCTGTCAAAGAGTTACCGCTCATTCACACTGGAAGCGGATCCGCGTTCGCAAAGCGGTTGCGAACGCGGTTGTATAAAGATCCAGTACAATTTCACGCGCACTCGATGGCATCAAGTGCGCGTGCAATTGTACTGGATCTTTATTGGCGACGTGCGCGACCGAAAGTGTCGCTGTGGTCGGCCTTCCACGATTGGCCGAACGCTGACTATGACGTCAGAAAAGGATTTATCATCGACGGAAATAAGAGGAATGAAAGAACTTTAATTTTGACGGTGTTGGCAGTGTTCCTTTGAGAGCGCAATGATTTCAAGCTTCCACGATGCTATTTACAAACACCATCGAACTTGTTGTTTGCAAGGTAGTGACGTCACAAGGGGGAACCATAGGAGGGCGCCACCAAAACATCTCGCCGCTAATACAACAGCGTTCGCAACCGCTTTGCGAACGCGGATCCGCTTCCAGTGTGAATGGGCGGTTAGAATTCCTTGGCACGACGACAGCTTTCGCGATAACGGTGCTGGGTTGCGTGTAGCAGAGGCAGAAGCACAGGTGCGAGCGCGTGGCTTTCAGATTTGCTTTCCTTCCACGAGCACTCGCGAAAGGAAAGCAAATCTGAAAGCCATGTGCCCGCGCCTATGCCTTTGCCTTTGCCGCACATACTCCTGGGACAGAGAGAGCATAGTGGTGTGTCATTGGGTGCGTGAGTGCCTTTTTCTTGTTCGAACCTCAGTTGTAAGTTCATCGATTGTGTCTTCTCTCTTCTCTCCCGTCTGTTTGCGCTAGATCTAGCCCAATAGATAGCTCCTTGATATCAAAGAACGTTTGCTACTTGACGGAGATAGATCCGTTAAGTCATCAGACAACGAGACCTGTATTTTTTCAAAGCATATTCGTTATCCCCCTTTTTTTTCCCAGCCAGTTCCGGGAGTGCACCTGGATCAGGACTGAGTGACATCATAAAGAACATCTGTTCAGGGGAGCCCTCCTTTGAGGCAACCTTCCCGTTTGACCCTGGCTTCCAAACTCAAGGGATGTTACGTGGAACCTTGCGCGCCTGTCTACTCCGCAGCTGAGACTGCAGCCAATGCTACAAGCACGAGAGCACGAGGTCGAGGCTTTGAAACGTTCTTTCTCAGAACGAGCGCTCGAGCTAGAGAGGCTGTCTCGAAGCCAGGAGCACCGGCTAGCTCGCGCTTGTAGCTTTGTCTGTAGCCAGAGCTACAAGTACAGTACCCTCACGCGCCGCGTCCAACGCCAGCGTTCTTCATTCCACGTACCCGAGTCTGACCAGTAAACGGCGGGAGGCAATGTGCGCCGCCTTCAGGCCACAGGCGTCACCACAGGCTCCGGAGTGTCCCGGATTTTCCTGTAAAAATTGCGCGTAGTACAGGAAAACAAAGAAAAAGGAAAATGTTGACGTCATACTGGGGCCTAACAAGCGGTTACTTAGTTTTGAGGGATTAATTACCTTTATATGTAGGAAAAATAAAGGCCTAAAAAAATACTGCCCTACCCTCGTTTTACGGGCCCGTTAAAGGTCCCCAGAACGAACTCGTAAAGAATCGGGGAACCAGCGCACGCCGATGGGCACGCCCAGTGCCGAGATCACGAGCTGATTCGCTGCTTCTTCAAAAGAGTTCGTTCAGCAGACCTTTAGCGAGCCCATATAACGGGTGTATTAATGGTATCATTAATAAAAAAAGATACAAGATGCCTGCAGTATTTTTCGACGTCAAAACAACAACATAAACAACAACACCCTATTTGGATACGTCGCCCAGGTTTCGATTTGCTGTTGGTCGCATCTTTGCGTTAGTGGCTCTGCGTCCAGTGGCAATACCACCTAGAAGACGAGGCCCGAAAATTACGTCATCGTTAGTGGATCCCCGACTCGCCCTAATCAGCGAACACGCTGAAGTTCTATGAGGGTACGCCGCAGAGCGGCAGATGCCGATTTCCTGGCGTCGTCGCGTTCCGTTGCGCGCCTTGTGCGATGCTGTACCACTAGTGGCGACGTTTGGGGGGGGGGGGGGGAGGGGGGGGAGGGGGGGGGGGGTGAAGGGGAAGGGGAAGGGGAAAGGGCTGGATTCACAACGACTGAAACTCCTCCCAACTGAACTTACTCATCCTGTCAGTGACAGGGGATATTAGAGAGTTTTAGAGAACCGTTTTTGCACATCCGATAAGGTACGATGGGCTCTCCGGTAGGCCGATCCGACGAAATGAAACGGGGCGCTCTTCGAACGGACGTGGCATAGCGAGAGTAATCGCACATACTGAAGTTCACCTCGAGAATCAGTTTAGTTATTCTCGAGGTTCGACTGCGACTGGAAAGTGCAGTGACCAACTCGCCAAATCTAATATGTGTTGGATTCGTGTGTCTAACATCATATCAATGCTGTGCGTTTTCACACTATCGCCAGCGCAAACAAATTTAAGGTAAGCGCCATACCTCATTCTACCTCTCCTAAGCAGGGTGCGCAGCTGCGCGCGTTAGTGTCCACTTCGCAAAGATGCTACCAATAGGAAAGCAAAACACCGGGGACGCATACAAACTGACTGTTTGAAGTGACTGAAGTAGCGAGTTTCTGATTTAAATTTTATGTTTTGATCGATGCGTTATGCCATTCACTAAACAAACCTCTTGTCAAATACAGCAACCGTTGTTGTTATTTTTGTGTGTGTGCGTGACGCGTATTTTCCGCGGGAACATTTTGACCGGCGTTCCCTGAAACAACCGCATGTTGTAATGTAAATAAAGACGAATGCTGGTTTACAGTTTCAGCCAACAAACAATGTCGCCTCGTTGTCTCATTCTTCGTGGTAATCCCGGAAAATATGTGGGGACGCCTAGCGTTCACCCAGCCTTAGTTTCAGTCATGCCAAATATGCCGATGCGCCAGGTAACGGCAGCCTACATGTTGCGGTCAAAGCTGCGCGATGTATAGTCAGACAAGAAAAAGGTTCACAGGACGTCGTCATGAGAGATCATTCACCCCAAAATAAAAGCGTCACGATTAAGAAGGATTTAAGTGAGTATTATTAAGTAATATTTATGGCTGAGGAAACAATCGAGAATATTAGCACCGTCTGTACGAGACACTATGACGGATGTATTCCGAGAAGTCGCTCCTTCCATACAAACTAGCGCCGGATCTAGTTAATAGAAATCCGGCTCCATTACGACGAACTTCGAAAATTTAAAGGCGGCTTCTCAAGACGTTTGATCAACTGCTTCACGCACTCAAAACGCCCTCTGAGGGGTCGCCGAGGCACGCGAAAGTACGCCCCAAGGCAATGTTCGAATCAAGTTAAAGAAATTGTCCGGTCGAAACCGGAAGTACTTAAGTTCTTGCGCTCGTTACGTCGAGGGTGCCTTCATATAGAAAAACGTCACTTTTATTTTGTTATATGATCTCTCGTTAGTTATTAAACCTTTCATGAGCCTATGTAACTGCACCCCGAATTTCACCAGCGTCAATGGCCGACATCCGTAGGTGCTGCGTGACGTCACAAAACGCAAAGGTTTGTCGGATGGTCGGGATACCAAGCGTTGGTCGATGGATGTCTTGTATTTTTTTTTTAATTATATAGTCTAGAACCGTATTTCAGTAGGCAGTACCCTACTGAAATACGGTTCTTTTAATGCAGCACGTGCAAAAAAAGTCACGCCTTTTAGCAGGATATTACTCGCAGACGGCAATAAGCTTCGAGCAAACATATGTCGTTTCGCGCAAACACAACTGCGACGGAGCCGATCGAACTAGGGGCGCTTGCAAAGCAAAGGATGCAGATTTCGCCTCTGAAGAGGCACCTAGGTACACGAAGCGGCATCTGGGTACACATTTCGGCGGATCCACTGGATCGGTGATGAGGCTGCGGGTCATTTCCTCAGAGGCGATGTCCTCGGGTCGAAGGCAAATGGCGAACCGTTCAAATGCATGTCATCACTTGACTTGGACGAGCTTGGCGAATCGTAGACACGCTCCATTTTCACACGTGGGTCAAACAGATATTGGGTTGTACGCGTGCTAAATACAACTTCTGGTATCATTTCGAGATGGCCTAGCTGTTGGTTTCGGTTTCGCTGCATAATCAAGGTCTGTTCGATTCCACCAGGAAGTTCTGAACTATAGTCGGTCACAAGTCAAGAAGGTAGCGGCAAATGCCCCCCAAAGGAAATCTTTGCATTTCGACGATAGGTTCGCGGCATCAGGATGATTTTGCGTCGGGAGTCACTGGCGGCAGCGCGCGGTCGGTATACCGGTCACCTCAAAGACGAAGGCCTGATGATAGCGTCTTGGCCAAGACAGTTATCGACCGTAACTTTGGCGTCAAGTTGAAGCGAGAATCGGGAAAAATGCCGATTCTCGGTGTTTTTCCCAGGCCCATGAGTGGGCGTCCACAGATACCAGCGGATAAAGCATGCAGTATTATAATCAGCTACGGGGGCATGCGAGTGCCAACGCACTAAATCCCAGACCTCTGCAATGTATCGGAGTCGTCAATATGAATCCAAGAGCAACTGAAAGCGGGGACCATCAAGAGGGCAATACCTTTCCCGTGTCTGTAAGTAAGCATGTCAACACTGTAGATCCCCGCATAGCATCAAAAAGAAACAATTTACTTGAGCCAATATTTCAACACTCACCACAGGGAGCCAAACCTACGCGAGCAGGTGCCTAAAACGCTTTCAGAATACCATAATCAAGCAAATTGCTTCACTCAATTCATTTATTTACTCCCATTTGTACATATGGGTGACGGAGACAGGGAAAAAAGCTGCAAAATGTGCAGCTTGACAAAGCCCCTGCCCCCTATCGGCAGATCGGCAGACAGGAAATGTTAACAGAAACATTTTAAAGGCGAAAAAACAAAACAGGCAGTTCTATGCAGGAGAAAAAAGTTTAAAAGTTAGAAGTGAATATTGTGCGTATTGTTTTCTTATTTACTGCATCAAGACAGACATGGTGGTCTCTTAAAAAGTTCAGTAATGTTGGCAATGTATGCTGTAACATTTGAAGCCCATAATTTGTTCTAGGACGAGGTACTCTCAGGGACCCGGCGCTACGTACTCCGTATACCGTATTTTTAACACTTAGTCTAGAAAACCGCAGTAATGGGTGGCTAAAATACTTAAGGGATGCCGCGTATACTGTCGCAAGCTTATATTTGTAATATTCTTGTATTTTTATTACTTTATGCTTACAGAAAAGTGGATCGGTGTGTGCGTAATAGGACGCATTGGCTACGACTCGAATTGCTCTCTTCTGCAATAAAAAAAGTTTATTAAGGTTTGTACTCGTCGTGGTTGCCCACACCAGGTTACAGTAGGATACAGTAGGATATGGTTATGAATATGATCTCAATTCCGCGTCCACTGCGGGTACTCGGTTATGAATATGATCTCAATTCCGCGTCCACCGCGGGTACGTTATTATCCTAAATGAGAGGAAATGCAACCTCCGTATCGGCGTTATTGTTAAACATCGCAGACATTTGAGCAAGAGCTGCGAAAAATGGCACCGCGAGCAGAGACGGACGAGGAGTGTCGTCTGCTATCGCCGTCTGCTCTTGTCCTCTGCTTCTGCACGGACGCTGAACTGAGTCCGGAGCCGGTGCAAGATTTTGAGGAACTGGGTTTGAACTCGTTCAGAGCTGGGATGAATCGAACGCGCCAGTGCAGCGGTCGTGCAACTTCTGGTTGAATCGAATGCACCAGTTCCTGCACTGCTGAACTAGTTCAGCCAGCTCAGGCGAATCGAACAGACCTAAATTGACTGATCCGATTTGGGCGAGGAGTGGGTGGACGTAGTTTAATATTGCCGCGAGCGCAGCTGACCAAGAAGGCAGCGCGCTCGTGGTATAACGGTTATCGCGCGTGCTTTTCACGCTGAAAGCCAGGGTTCGATTCCTGGCCGCGGAGGCGCATTTTTGTTGACTCTGTAAAGTAATGTTCTGGTAAATTCGAGAACCATGTTGCTTGTTCGAGGTCAGAATGTTCTACGCGCCGAACCTTCTACGCCGAACGATCCAGAAACCCACGAGGGTACATAAGGGATTCCGCAAGGCGAGCGGAGTCAGTCTCGGCCCAGCGATCGACTCTGGTGTTACGCCGACTTCGACGCCCGCGACGCTCTGTTATTATCTTTTGTACCCTTTTATTTTCGGCACAAGTTCGCCACATTAAACGTTTATTTCTTCCTGTTTATTTATTGGTTTTTGGTCACCACCCGTGACAATATCGTTGGCACAGCATCACACCTCAGCTTACAAGCCTTCTGTCCGCTTAGAACTCAGCTCGTAGCTCTCTTCTGTGAGATGATTGCTGCATAAGCGGGATCTCGATCTTGACGGGAACCCAGTCCCTACGCACGACGACGATCCACTTTGCTCGTCACTGCAGGTCTCACGGAAAAGTGTGGAACGTCATGTCTTGGCTCGCATATGCTGCCCAGTGGTTGTGGCACCCAACCGCGCAACAAAAATCTCACCCAACCACGAAACAAGTCGAGCACAAAAAAAAAAAAAAAAAACGAAGCACGCTGAGGCGTTAACTCGCAGGCAAACGACGAGACAAAAATGCTCGCTTTGTGTTTTGTGACGTCAGAGCTTCAATGTTGCCAACAAAAGCAGCGTTTACGCTAGAATGCGATTGGAGCAGTATAAATTCAATTACTCACGCAGAGGGGCATATAAAATTCAGATATTACACGTACGATGCGTCTCGAGGCAATAACAATGATATTCAATTGTTTTCTCGAATACAAAATTTGACCGGACAATCCCTTTGAACTGCGGCCTGGAGCAGCCACGCTCGCACCTGTTAATTCAGGCGCGGTCTGCGCCACGGCTGCTGCAGCGGCGAGCAGGTGTGGCAGGGACTCGTGCGTTAGCTTGTCCGGGTTATCGTCTACAGATGAATGAGGAGCGCATGAATTACGTCACACGAATCTATCGCTCCTGAGCTACTGCAGCTTCGCCCCATTCAAGGAGTGGACACGTACGCCAACTTTCCCACGTCCCGCTCCCTTTTTCACTCATTTATCAAAGCTGCGAAGATAACATCTTGCGTCCAATGTTTATTGGGACAGGGAGGGCCGCTGTGTTGATAACGAATCATCGCGCACTTGGTGCTAGCGTGCACGGCATTCGGGGTACGCAAAAAAGCCAACGAGGTTTGCACGAACAATCAGGATTATCTTCGTCATCATGACTTGTGTCTTGCCTTTCGCGTAAAGCGAGAGTCGTCCGCTTGTGTGCACAATATTTTTCGCGTGCAATAGCAACGCTCCCGTCATAGGTGCGCCGACCTCTGCCTGGTAAGCAATTCGTTCAGCGCTCACGTGACAACCTATACGCGACCTCGAGAAACGGCGTACGACGGTATAGTTTATAACGATGCACCACGCGGTGACCCAAGAAAGCCATGTCTATCTATTTCTCAATCGATGTATAGTTAGTTCTGTTCAGAGGTGCTCTTCGCACGAATTTTCCGCGTGCTGCTCCCAAAAATAGACGCGCAAGCACCGATATATATATATATATATATATATATATATATTTCAAGAGCCGCGTCTTTATGTCTGCGTACCTGAGTTTCTCCTCAAGCGATCGACTTGACTTGGTCTTGACACTTCACCTCTGCCGTCGGGAATCGGCCCGTTCACCGGACTCATCGAAACACCCTCTTCTCGAATTCTCTTTTCAGCTTTCCAATTTTATGTTACCCTCAAGTTCCTGAAACGATATACTAACTCACACGTCCCAGATGCACCGTTTCGTTTTTGTCTAAAACTTATTTCCAGCAACGCTACGTGGGTGTACGATCTCGTAAGAGAATACACTAAACTGTACCAGAGTAAACGCATTTTCACGGCAGCCGATCTCTGCATCACTGCTTTGCAGCTGGCGTCTTTAAGACGGCCACGCACAGCTGACTACACGATTTGATGGGGCGAAACCGGCAACGGCATGTCTGCCATGCCAGGTCCTGCGCGATACGGTTAGCCCGAACACGAACAATTGGTACTTCTTCGCATGTTATTCAGACAGATAAGAGTCGAGCATCGAAGTTTATCACTTAAAGGACTTGTGCAACAATTTCATTGCTTTGCTTAAATAATTTGGGAGTTGGTGTCTCGACCTTTCTGATGTAAAGAACAAAAAAAAAAACAGCTTTTGCTTGCATGTTTCGGTTTTTATTTTAAAAATGGACAAAGATTGAGGTTTTTGTCACCTCTCAACTCCTTCACCATCTTCCGAGTCATGTGCGCTGTGACGTCAATGGGGCTGTGAGCAGCGAGAACTCATCCCCACGTGACCACGTGCTGGCGCAGCGCTAACAATATGGCGAAAGGAGGAAAGTCTCATCCGGGTCCGGCCAGAGGCTTTCGCCCCGTCCGGCTCTGACCCCCTCCCGCTCCGGCTTCAGATGAAGCTGACGGTTTTGTTGGCCTCGGAGAGATGGCGCCACTAAAACTCCGTATAATAAAAGTTTTGTCGATGATGGCCGGGCTTTTGACGCATTTGTATTTATGTTAGAACGACAAGATTTATAGAAAAGTTACCTTTATCGAGCAGGTATTCGCACAACTTGCAATCTTTCTTCAAGATCCCCATTGACGTCATGCCTCGTGGTTCTCATGGCGGCCGCTCGCGGCTGCAAATCGGGGAATATTCTGATCTTTGCCTCGCGATTATGCGGCGGAATAGCAACATTTCGAAGGAAGGAGGTGTGTTTTCTGTCCTTTGTAACAAGATGAACAATGTTAAAAGTAGACGATGCCAATTCTTTCAACGTTAAAATCGTTGCACAGCTCCTTTAAGTCGCCCCCCCCCCCCCCCCTTTCTTGCGTACATTCCGCTACACTAGTTTTTATAGTAACTTTCCAATTGGGCGCGCCCAAAACAAGAACAACAACAACAAACAGTGGAAAACCGTTATCGCGTGTGTCGCAGCATTAGTTCATTAGCGATATTTTATTTTGTAAAGAGGGGAGGATGATTATGGTGGCGCTCGCTCGGGGCGATAGCTTGTCACAGACACGTATGTCCGAGCTAACCGGGCATACCAGTAACGTGCTTTCTGCGCCGAGACACTGAGAGAGAGATGGAGACGAGAGGGGACGTCAGAACGCCGAGCTCTGGTTGGAAGGATTAGGGGGTAGACACAAAGCTGTAGCTGCCTCTGCGTCCACTGCACCCGCCGAACGCGCTAGAATGCGGAACTCCGGCGTGTGGCGTTTAGCCCTCGCATTCGAATGCGTTCGACGAGTGCAGTGGAGACAAAGGCAGCTAGCGTTAGTTCTTTACCCACTAATCATTTGAACCAGAGCTCGACGTTCTGACGTCTCCTCTCGTCTCCTCCTCCGCCTTCTTCTTTCTCTCTTTCTCTTTCTCTTTCTCTCTTTGTTTCTCGGTGCATAGACGACATTCCAGCTCTTTTAACTTCACATCCTAGCAATCAATATTTTCAGAGAAGCACGCGCGTTTTTAGAAGGTATGTGTGGGGGCTGAGCTTGTTGCTGGCATACTTGTGCCCGTTACTTGAAAACTGTAAGGGATTACAATTACCAATTAACTAGCCTCAAAAGCGAAACACAAGGGCCACGGCTAGCAGCATCTCTTTACGGAGTGCAGGGCCGGGGTGTTCCTGTCCTCGTACTCGCCAATGGTTTTGCAAATCACTTCCGAGAATGTTACTTTTCAGACCTTTCCCTTGTTGATACCTCGTCTGACGCTTTGATTACTATACTCGCGTGGATACGGTTGAAAGCTTGGAGGCGATAAGAAAACTGATTTCAAAGTTTTTGGTAGGAGTAGACAAGATATACCTGAAAGTTTATTGTCAAAGACTGCGCCGAATTGTTCGCGCCTATTTTGGAGCCCATTTTTAAACTTTCTATGTGTTTTGATGCATCGCCGTTCCTGTAAAAAGGTTCAGTTCTGGTACCTGTTCGCAAAAAGGTGTTGTTTGTGCAGTTCATATCTATAGACAGGTTGCTTTACAATGTGCATTTTCTAATGCTTTCGAGATCGTTAATAATACCCGCCTGTCTTGCTATTTTCGACACGGGCTAAGCGAACTTTAGCATGGCTTTCTAAAGGGCCGTTCCGTGGAAACAAACCTGTTTTTTCCTTCACTATTTTGTGCCGCTTGCCTTCGCTCAGGGTCAAGTTGACACAGTCTACTTCGACATGAAAAAAGTTTTCAACAACAACAACTTCGACATGTCTAAGGCGTTCGACTGAATAAAGCAAGAGTTGGTCCTGCATATGCTCTTTATGTTGCGCATTTGAATGCGCTCGTTTGAAGAAGATTGAATCGGTCTATCAGCTGGTTTCAGTCTTGTCTTACCGATCGTACAAGCAGTGCGCGAGTTTATAATATTTTTAATGATATTAAGCTGTGCGTCAAGAATTCTCAATTGTTACTATTTACTGATGACTTCAAGCTTCCTTTGAATGTTTGGTTATTTTCCGGTTGTGCACTTTTGCAAGATAACGTGTCACGCGTGCATGAGTGATGTTCTTCAAATCTTTGTTGATCAAACCCGATAAAACTAAAGCACTATCAATGCGCAGAAGTCGGGAGACGATTTAAAACGAATACGTCCTTAGAATCACTTCTATTTCACGCGTGTGCGTAGATTGTGACCTTTGTGTTTATTTGGACGGTATTCTTTCTTATTCGTACGACGTATCTCATATTGTGGGTTCAATTGTAAGATTGCTGGGCATAATTTTTCGTTTGACCAAGGAAGTTTTCAATCCATTGTGTATGATTAGCTTATTTTGCAGTCTGATTCGTTCCCGCCTTGAGTTTCCAAGCGTGGCAAGAGTTCTGTGACAGGAACTGATACATTCCTAATTGAAATAAAGTGAAAAAGAAATTTATTATAATTGTTTACGATCGATATTTTGGCCGAAAACGTTTTATGACCATGCCTTCTACGTACTTGGGACTTTCAACTTACAAACGTTATCAAGTCGTAGATTTGCAGGCGATCTTTTAATGTCGCATAGAAAAATTTATGGCCAAATAAGAACAACATATTTCTTTTGGTAACTTTCACGTGCCTCTACATTTAAGCGGGCACTCCTGTCGGTTTTAGCATGGTACTCAGGAGAAAGTGTGTCCGATCACCCGCATGAAAGTGTCTTTCAATGTCATTTCATCAAAATACGTCTTCAGATGCGTTTACAAATTATGTGCATTTTAATCGTAAACTCGAAACTTTGATTGACTGATCATAACCATATCGTTTGCCTATCTGTGAGTTGTGCATGTTGTAAAATTGATATGAATTACGAACGTGATTCATATCAATTCTTCAATCACTCCGAAGCGCGGAAAAATAAATGATAATAATTATTATTACCATAGCTTTTGAAAGAAATCTTATCGCCGCACAAAAACCGAAAAACTAGCACTGACCAGAAGCGGTTTATTGGAACCGGGTTTCTCTTTTAGTCTTGATCATCTCTGCCTAACGCCCAGGCAAACAGCCACCGAGCGAGCAAAACCCCAAAACAATCCACTTAAATGTTTAGCGACGAGGCGGAAACGTCGATGAAAGAAATAAGTACATGCACACTGTACAAAGCCGGTTTGAGACAAGCACTAAATCACATGCTCGGCTATACACGAACCGATACCGCTGTGCGGCACTGGATACCGGGTGGCGGTATTAGCCTAAAGTTCTGCCGAGTTATCATTATCAATCACGCCTTCGCACGTAAGCAGAAATGTCGAGTCTCACGCACACATTTACTGTTCCATTTCTGTCTTTGTGCTTCGAAGGAACAGGTGACAAATATAGCGTTGTAGGCGCTGATTAATCAGCTTATTTTTGGCTACAGAAAACTAGGCCGCCTCCGTGGTCACTCTCACTACTATAAGCTTTCAAATGTGTATTCAGTTGTTCACTTGTTTAAATTTTGCTACCAAGAAACAATTGTGGTGATTGGATTCGGAAAATAAATGGCCCGCGGAACGAGCCATTTCTTTACACGAGATGCAGGTTAAACAGGCCGCAATCAAATGCCCTATAGATATTAAGACTAGTGTTCCATCTTGCCCTAAGACTCAATAGAAGACCCCCAAAGTTATCGACTTGGCTTTCAACAGTCAAGCCCAGAATGCAACAAGTATTGCTGTGGCGGCGGTCGATGGAAAAAAGGATGCCACACCAAAACGGACATCGCCAATGCGTGCTTGCCTCTTGCTGGATACATGTTACTGTAGCACCAATAAACGTCGTGCGTCTCTCAGTGCAAAGCATGTCTCTGCGTATACAGAAGCGGTTAAGCAACACAGTGCTGCTTTTTTCAGCGTGTGCGAGTATGGCTTAAGAAAATCGTTTTGAAAATTAATCAATTGTAGCAGGCAGAAAACAACACTCTACGTTATACGCTCGGTTTAGGGGAGGAGAGCACGAAGAACACACCCCGTTCGCGTTAACCTTTATTTATGTCTCGATTATAGTTTAAAATATGTATATATACATATATATTCAATATAATAAAAAAGTTATGTGCCTATATTCAGCTCCTATATATGTTAGCACATCAGGCACTCCGTCTCTCCGTCCTGCATACACACCCTCGCACCGTCCAGAAGCTGACAAAAAGCACATCCAACGGAAATGCAAAACGTTGGTACGGTACCGGGAGACTTGCCTTGTTCCAGATAGCCGTAACACCCATTTACATTGTAAACATAACTTCACTATTGATCGATGGTCGAGGTGAAATACTGACCGCGCGAGTTGTGCGCATATACCAGTATTACATCTTAGCCAGACGCTAGCTTTCTCGGCTACGCCCTATTAAGACCGCATTTACAGGGCAGCACCCAACTTCTATACGCCGCGATGAAACACACATCGCCTTTTTTTTTCTTCTTTTTTTAGGCTTGGATTGAGGTTAGAAGCGTCGAAGATGTAATTCCAGCAGTTGAAGCCTTCGCTTGAAAGATAGGCTTTAATCTTAATATATTGCCCTCGTGCCCAAGGTGTAGCACTATCTTAGATGCGCATACAAATGACTAACCACCAACAGAATAGCAACGGATGGCTCTCAAGCAAATGCTCTATGTTAGGCGATGCTGCTGCTCTACATTTCAGAGTGTAGTTAGAGCTCTCGTGCAGCACAGCAAAGTACTCAAGGCTGCGCACACTGGGGCAAAGCTCGACAGCGGGGAATTTTTAGAGACAAAACTTGCTTTCAAAACATATACACCCGCCCTGTACTGATTATAGAACACAGCAACACTTGTGACGGCCTGTGAAATAAACGAAGCTACTCAAGCGGTTAAGAGGGGCTGAAGCGCATAGGACACGCCAAGCTGTTTGTTTACAGACGCGGTCTTCCGTCTCCTCAATCTAAAAGACAAAAGAAACGGATTTAATTCAAAGTATGAAAGTTCAAACTGCACGCACACCAACGTGCCGTAATGTACATTTCTGCACTGACGTATACGAGGTGTTTCTGGCTAGTATTTATGAACTTTGCTATTTACCGGAGTTGTCAGATAAAACTTGGCAGCAACAACTCGGCAGCGTGCAGCGAGGCTACAACCTATCTTCCAGCGGATGCCAGCGTGCGAAATTTCAGGTGAACGCGCTATTAAAACTACCGCTTCTCAAAACTACACATGTGTCTGCGAAGCAATCCCAAAGGAAAAAGGGTAATCGTATTATACTGAGAGAAAAAAAAAACCGGGGACGAGGGGACACACACACAAAAAAAGGGGGGGGGGGGGGGGGGGCAAACTCAACACCGTCTCTATTGAAGTGCGCACAGGCAACAATGTGCCTGATGTTCATCATTCCATTTTCTTGTTTCGTTTTCGGTAGGGAGGGAGACCTAGTACACCAAGAACATTTGCTGACGGAGCAAAGCGACGGATCATAAAGCGGAACGCTGAGGAAACAAAGGGACAGCCATTCTGTCTGGCTACTATACGTCTAGCCATACCGCGTTTGCTCTTTCTTGTCTTAGAGCGAGCTCTTTCGGTGCTCAAACAAGGACAACATTTACATTTTCTCCAAAGGACTCTCTGTCCACTATATCGTGCTGCACATGCGAGACACGACGACGATATTGCAGTTTGCCCCTGCTTTCCTATGCAGAATATGAATGAGGCGTTTACCTTCTCCCACAGTTCCCCGCAAAAAACAAAAATAAAAAAAAAACTTTTCTGTCTTTTTTTTGACGCGTGAGTACATATTGTGCGTACATTTTCGACGTTTTGATTATTAGCTTGGGAAGTGCGCGGATAATATGAAATCAAGCTCAAATGTTTACGTATCGAAGTCAAACATGTCCTGCCATGATAAAAATGGCACGATCATCAACGACTGTTTTGGTTGTTCGTTTTTTAATTGACTGCTTTCCGTTAGATGTTCATTCGCGGAAACCAAGACCGAAAGCTTCTACCTTTCTGTTCTTTGGTTGGTTAAAATGTGATATCTTGAATGCCTTCGATTCGAAATCGTTTAGAACTTCACGCTTATTCAAAAATGACTTTCTTCGCGAGAAATTTGAAATAGGATACAGAATTGCTCATTTGGTTCCCGCAATGTCTGCGTTCGGTCAATGACCGAACAAGACGCCCGTCCAAACGCTGCCCTCGAGTCCAACATGTGTCTGTCTTCGATCTCTCTGTGATGACGTCGAAATGCTAGTGTACGTGCTTTGATTATCCGAGCTTTGTGTTCTCTTCCAGAAACACATCTCGACTTCGGCCTAGAGAAGACGATGACCCCCTCCCTATGACACCCATGGCCAGTGCAGTGTGTGTGCTTTTGTGGACAGATTCCAGACCTCCTTTTTTTCGTTTCCCCTTCCTTCCTCTCTATCCAGAGTCCAGAGTAGCCAACGGGAATCAACTTCCCTGGATAACATCTTCGTCCTCTTCTTAGGTTTCTCCACATCCTCCGGTCTGCAAGTTCTATCCAGTAGATACACTCCGCCTTCAGCTCGCGCTCGTTGCTTTCCGCCGGGCTTTGGGTTGGACGTGCGTCCTATGTGTTATAAGATTTATCAAAGGCAGAAAGCTCGCGCTCGAGGAGGGGAATCCCCTGGGTTCTTAAAGTGTCGCCGATTGTATAGCAACCTATATGCCACAAGAATATGAGGCGTTTCGCCTGATATACACGAAATAAGATATAAGTGACGAGGTCGTGGAGGGGCTGTGGTGAAGCCTCTAAAGTCCTGCAACTCCTGATGATGTCCACTGGGGCATTGCGCACCGCTAGCACTGGAAACCAAGGCGTTCCACAAAGTAGCACGCGCCTTCAACGCTAAGGTGACCTTCTCTTTGTTCCACGGAAACGTGTTTTTATTTTGTTTTTGTTTTCTTCTCAGCGAAGCCAGACTTCGACAAGGATGATGAATGTGCTGGCACTAACAAAGTAAAAACGAACGACGCGTTGTTTTTTTTCAGTGCAACTTGCGAGTTGCACGAAATCGGCATCACAGACTTGCTGGACAAGGGAAATTTGCTTAGCATAGTTCCTTCGCCACCTTGTTAACTCGAACGCGAACAGAGAAGTAAAGATTCACAAAAGAAACAGTGTCTGTGTGATAAAATTTTGAAGTATCTCAAAACGTCCTGCCTAGATTGCACGGAATGGCACCGACGCCCCAAAGCTATTTCCCCTTAAACTCTGGAAAACTAAAGCATGTTCACGAGCGCTATTGGAGAGTAATTTGTTTGTTTTATAAATAAGCCAGTGACCAGAGTACCAAGGAACTTTTCAAAACAGTGTTTTTAGGTGGTGCATTGATTATATTCAAATTTCATGAGTGTAAGTTTCTAAAATAAAAATGAAAAAAAAAAATTCCTATGCGCGGGCGAAAAACAGTACCAAGCCGTTGGGCTGACGCTGCTACTACCAAATGACACCACTCCACACGGCACAAAAATACTTGAATGTTTCTTGGAGATTAACACCCTAAAGATTCAGCAGATCCCACAGATCCGAGCGTGTGTGGTATGCGAGTGGCAGCGTTAAACTAACGGGTTGCTCCTCTGTTTCCCCCGTGCATTAAAAACAAAAACAAAAAAATCTTTTTTTTTGCAATTTTTTTTTCGTTTTTAAAAAGGTACACTTACGAAATTTGAGTATGATCAATGCACCACCTAGAAACACCTTTGTGAAAAGTTGCATGGCACTCTGGTCACTGGCTTTATAATTTTTTTTTTTTAACGCAAGTTTTGGTGACCTGTTTTAGGTCACCAGATCAGTAGAGGTTCACAATGCAGTCATTTGCTCCCATCCCGGAATGAGTCGACGGTCATGAATTGCCAGCCCGTCTTTATACCTTCCTGACTATACAACTCACCTGCACAGACGACATTAGTGTACCTTTTGGGTTCAAATAAATCTATTCGAAATTAAAATCAAACACCCTGTATATAATATATTTACGTGCGTTAGGCACGCCCACTTTGCTTCTTCTTCCCCGTACAAATGATCGACATAGGATTGTATAACAGTTAGCTCCCATTTTCTATGTGTAATCACATGTTACTTCTTGTTTTTCCCCGAAGTTTACCTTATTGTATGGAACAGTCAGAATCACACTTAATTAGAGCAAATGCTGAAGACTACTCTTGGAATGTTTTGGCCTTTTGCTATGTGCTCAGATGCTTTTGAGCTAGTGCCGAGATATTTGTCTTCTTTATGTCGCTTTACATCCATGCTATATCTTCTGCACTACGTGTACAATATTCAAACTTACTGCTTCATGGCAGCGTTTGACTCGTGGTCCTTTCTACCTAACTCTCAGCGTTACTGCAATATTGAATTGAATTGAATAGAATTTATTTCCGCCACATTTTGCCGAGGACACCTGACAAAAAGCCTCCATGAGGAGACTTGACAGGGTCCGGTGCCCTTGTAGGTACATGACATCGTTTATAAATCGTAGCAAAAGGAAACAAGAATGTCTAGACAGTGATTTTTTTGTTACTCAATGAATATCCACACTATCTGTAATGAGCAGGCAGTGATTTTTTTTTGTTACACAATGAATATCCACACCATCTGTAATGAACAGACAGTGTTTTTTTTTTTTGTTACACAATGAATATCCACACCATCTGTAATGAGCAGACAGTGATTGTTTGCTACACAATGAATATTCACACCATCTGTCATGAATCTGTTTAGCAGTTTAGGAAGGTTATGAACAAGGGATTGTAATGCATAATTGGTGCGAAAATGAGGAGCACTCCAGAACCCTTTGCGACGGATATTGACGACGGATTTGCGTTTGGTTAGATTTGATAGAACGGATAAAACACCAATGAACTCTACAGATGAGAATAAATACGAAGACAACAAACGATAGTCATAGACACGAGAGACGTTGTAAGAGACACAGTAAGTCCTTTCATCTCGAAGTCTCACAAGTTGTACCAGGAATAAATAAATGCATAAATTGTATTTATCTAAACGAATTCATAAACGATAAGTTTGATGAGCCCATACGTCCACGAGAATTGACCGTTCTTTTTTTTTTCTTTTTTTCGAGGGTGAGGCTGTTCTGGTTTCTACTCTACGGCGCACCCTGACGGTGATCGTTTTGCTCTTATTGCGAAGCAGGCTACACTACGACCGCGATTTTTTTTCCGTAATCGCAATCTCAGCTAATGGTTGTAAACCACGTAACCTTGGATGCGAGAGACGGACACGCCAACAGCAAACGATGCCGAAATGCTTCGCCGAGAAACATCGCTGCGGTGTTCTCGAAGACGCCCCCGGACGCATAATGGAGCGTTCGTAGTCTAGTTTCTTTCAAACCAAACCGAACGGTAATCTGCGTCGATTTAGCGAGCGCAGCCACGTTCTCTAGGGAACCGTCATTACCGTGGACACACGCAAGATAGCGCCCAAGATAAAAAGAAAACAAAAATCATTATCACGAAGATTCCGCCGCGCTGTAATTAATGGCAGTGTAGCGAGTGTATTCCTCGCCGCGCGCCTCTGATGTTTATCGAATTTTGACCAAAGCCGCTAGAACGCTGCGGCAAAAAACGACCCAGCCTCACGGAAGCCCAATTTCTTGGGCAAGATTCGCGCTCGGTTGAACGGTTGGCGCGGCCGCATCCTGACATAATCCGAGTCGGTCGATCAATTTCCCAACCGAAGCGGCGAGAGTGTCAAACAAATCGGTTTCGCGGAAGCGTCTCAGTCTTGTTTCATATCTCCGTTCCTCGTGATTTCTCCTGCACGGATCACGGGCAGTCATTTCAGTAATGATTTTTTTTTTTTAATATAGAGACGAAACGCAAATGTGTTAATTCACTTGTAACATATCCGTTATTAGAGAAGGAGTGAGGACTGATGTTTAGCCCACCTGGAAGTCTAGAGTGCTGCCGAAATTACTAGCCCTACAATAACCATTTGGCGGACAGCGAGCACCTCGGCCGGGATTGGACCCTTGGGCTTGCTTCCGAGCTACTGAGGCAGCCGAAATTTGAGAGATATATTGTGCCACTTAACTAGAAAAATACGGAAGTACATACAGCCCTTGCTGTAGTTAACGTCCCTGCCGACATACATTGCCCACATACGACATCGCGATGTTTTCTAACACCGTGTACTCAGCTGCGCACACACGCACGACGCGGCACACACCAGTGACACCACAGCGCGAATGGTTTTAACGGTCAGTATCCCTGTAACCGCGTTGAGAAAACGAAAGAAACCGGCGATCCAGCATTTGGACCAACTGTGTCGCTCACGTTCGAAGTAATGTTGTGTACACGAGCTGGAAAGTTTTGGAATTGTCAACCGCGGAAAAGTCTGCAATTAAAAAAAAAAAATGAAATCGCGCGTACAGTGCGGACGATAAAACCTAGATTACGTGAACACACCTCTAGCTCACGTCATGCCGCAGTGTGTAAAATGTCTGGACGCGCGTGTCAAGATAGAATCACCCTCTTGCTCCTTTCTGTTTCGACACTTTAGGTGAATTTGATCCCTCCAAGTTGCACCACAGTCCAAACCGAACTAGACCACCCACTTGAAACCAAGACGCACGATTGAAATACATTCGCGACATAACAAAAACAATCGAAGCGACATCAGTAAAAAGATAGCTCGAGGGCTTTGCAAAAATCCAATTCCAGGTAGACGACAACGAGTACAAACTCCTCTCATTGATTACGCCCCACAAATAGAGACGATTCAGTACGTTTAGACATCTATTAGGTCGGTCTGAGCGGTCAGACGACGGACGCCATTACACATACCTACGAACTGGAGACGCAGAACTAGATACACGCGCTGCCGTTGAAATTGGTCCCGTGCCTTGCAATGACTGCGTCACGACTTGGCGGCCGTTTCGGAATCCGTGCAAAGTCAACCTATCGCCTGCTTGAAGCAGTGAATGGGCACGTCTGCTAGCGGAGCACGTACCCTCCTTCTCCTCTCGCCCCTTTAAACGGTCATTTAGAGGCTACTTGACGGCCGCTCAACTGACGGAATGGATCCCGACCTCAGAGCGCGTGATTGGACTGAGGCCGCCGCCTTGAAAGGAAATACAACACCTGGAACCGTAGCTCCCGTGCCGGTTTTTGTTGTGTCCTTCGAGTGAAACCAAGAGCTTTGAAACGGGTCAGCCTCCCTATGTTTTCTTCTGTTGTCTTCCTCTTGACCGCCGCAAGTTACAAGCGTCGCGTGCAGCAGGAGGAAATTGGTCTGCGCGACAACTTCCTAGTGGATACATGAAAGGACACGATTTAATATGCGTTTGTATTTCCTCGCACCGTATAATCCGTGCACAGGGGGGAAAAGCGAATGCGGACCTCCGCGAAAAATAAATCGGTTTCGATGCTGCACCAGAAAAAGAAGGTGAGACATGTATACCGGATAAACGGTTCCCAGCGTTTCTGGTTTTTCTGCCTGCTTCTCGGCTAGGTAGAACACACGCTTCAAAAATGTCGTGATAGATGTGACGGTGGAACACGACAGATGCGTCCTGAATAGCTTCCAGTCGAAAGAAACCTGTTTCTGAACAGTGTTAGAAAAAGTAGATCTAAAAAGTACTTGAAGTAAAGCACAAAGTAAATAATAGGTCATGTACTTCAAGTAAAGTTGTATAAGTACACCGGGCGCAATGTACTTGAAATAAAGTAGCATAAATACAATTTACTTCCAAAGTAAGGTACAAGTACTTTTTAACACATTCGTCCATGATGCCCTTTCATTCCCTTATACAGTGTTTTTCTTTTTAATTCTTTTTAACTGGTATGCATTGTTCCAGGTGCAATCAAGGGTGCATCAGTTGTTTTTGGACATGGCGGCGAATATTGGACACAGTCAAGTGACTTCACAGTGGACAAAGCATCACTTTGTGATACAAATTTAACAAGATCAAGTTTGGTGAACGTACTTTGAGTTGAGTTGTACTTTACTCAGAAAGTACGAGTAAAATACTTTAAGTAAAATACAAGTACACATTCACAGAATGTACTTCAAGTGAAATACAAGTATTCCAAACCTTCTTGAAGCAGTACTTTAAGTACAATGTTCTCAAAGTACTTCCCAACACTGTTTCCACCCAGTTCTTCCTGACTATGGTGCACGACGTTCTTGGTGCAGTGCGCTCTCCCATCTAGCTCGATGAGTGTACGCTGACTCAAAAAATAAAGAAAGAGATCTTCGCTGCGCCCCATCGCGCGATAAATCATATCCCTACCACGGGGAGTGATTGCGATAACTAGTGAGCTAAACCGTCGATCCGGTGGTAGTACTTTCAAGTCGGCCAGGTCTGGCAGACGATCAAAGGATTGCACGCAGTCGTTATATAGATCGTACGACGCAACCGAAACCGCCACGAGAGTGGTCGTTTAACAAAGCGCACAAGGTCCATGGTCTTATAATTGAACGCAATGCCAGCCATCAAGCAAACACGCAACCCATTCGTCAGTCCCGCGTTTCCTCCCCAACACTCTTGCAGTTCGAACGCAAGCAAAAACACGAAAAAACTCTCAAATAACGGATAGGATTTCGCAGTCAACGATAAACTCCCACCCCGTTTTAAGCCCCCCTTTGCAACCTACATTCCCGACAATCCGTCACAGTGGCCATTCAAATCGAACGGGAATTACTGCTACAAAGGAGCTTCCACTCTCGCCCGATGCTGCGGACTCTCCCGCTCCGTCTGTGTGCGAAGACCGCGAAACGTGGGTGCGTCACCCTGCTTCATTATCATAAGTAACTCCACCGGTAGTCTCCCAGCTCGCTCCACACCGGTATCCCCACAAACAACGAGGAAAACTGAAGAACAACACAGAAACTCAAGGCAGGAAGTCGCAGGGAGGAGAACAAAACGAAAGACAAGAGCCCAGCCCACCGCGGGAGCGCCTGTCTGAACGAGGCAGGGTAGCCACGTGCAAGCAGCGCTCGAGCGACGCCTCCGCCAGATTAAAGAGACGACTCGGGACTCCTACCATCGCTGCGGCACGGGGAGGGAGGGAAACGGGGGTTATTTTCCGACTCTTCGCGCGCACCTCTGAGAACCACTCTCACTCCCCGTTTCCTTCCTCCGGTCTAAATCAGAACGACGTGTGGTGAAGCAGCAGCAAAAAGAGCGGGCGGCCGAGCTGTCCCGGAGCACGCGGTCCATCCCAGCGCGGCACACGTCCTCTCCGAAGACAAGTCTTGAGAGAGGAGGCGTCCGAGGTCGTCCCGCTCTTCGGCAGGCTCTCCTGATGGTTTCTGAGCGTCCAGACGTCGTCTTCCCTTTCGGAAGCAGCAGGGGGGGTGCCCGTGCCCTCACCCACGTGTTGACGTCCCGTGCCGGAGCGCCGGTCCTTCTGTTCCGGTCCGTATAAAAGGAGTCCTGCCAGGTGCCTCAGACACTGCGCTTCCTGGCTTCTAGCGGGACACGACCACGAGAAGCAGAATGAAGTCTACGGTGAGTCGAACGCATTCGCCGAAGGGTGTACGGTCCGAGCTGGGCTCGACCGTACCCGGACCCGGTGCCCTGCGTGGAAGGAGCTTCTGGATGGGAGAAGCGGGGTTCCGGCCCGATGCAGGCCAACGAGAAGCGGCGCGAAAAACCCTCTCCGAGACGTCCCTGTCCAGACAGATCGTCGACGAGCTGGCTTTCGTCCGTTTCTTGGGGGATGGTGCCCAGTGAAGAGTGCCTTGTGTAGATGCATATTATATGGTCTCGGGACACTCGTGACTATGGGCTGCATATACGAAGCTTTGGTCACAGCCATGCCAAATAGTTGCAGTAGCTGATGCAGCGCATAACAGTGTGAAACCTTTCGCTAAGACAAACGCTGCAGTTGCTTGGCCCATTTTCCTGCAAATATGGTAACCGGGAGTTTTAGTGAATCCTTTTGATAACTCCGACAACAATACCCGACACTGCGCCGACGCCTTTGCGCATGCATCGCTTCGTCATCGGGTATCGTTATCGGAGGTATCGGAACGATCTACTAAAACTCCAGATTGAATCGCACTTTTCCTCCTTGTAAGACAGAGTGTGGTATGGTAACCGCACATTAGAAAGCGAGCTTATCTTCCCATAAGAAAAATAAGCTTAATTTTAAGAATTATATGAAAAAAAAAAAGAAACTGCGAGGAATTTAGAAATTTCGATATAACCTTCAAAACAGATTTGCTACAGTTTTGCTCTCCACCGCCTTCATCTCTCCCCTGCCCCCCCCCCCCCCCCTGGCGCCCCTCCCCCTTTTTTTTTCTTTCTTTATTATGGGGTCAGTGTATTGTAGAAGTGCGAGACACTGAAAGGGGCAATGTAAGCCAATTATCTCATGTTGAGAAGAGATTAATGCGTGTATGTTTCTTTCGCGTAATTTATTTTTCTCACCATCTGAGCCCAATCGCTCGCCCTGGTGAGTGCCAGTCTTTCAACTCGAATTTTACAAATTCTAGATCACAAGACCTAAAACCGCTTGTGCTCCTAGGGACTTAGTTGACCAGCTGTCGAACGGCAGAAAGAGCAAACATATTATCTCAACAATTACTTTTCCAACCCTTCAAAGATCAATACTCCAAATCAGGCCAGGGCAAATACGTCGGTTGGTCCCCATCTTTGCCCTCAATTCTCCAGAGTGCAGTTTTCCCTTCGGCAAAGGAAGCACGTAATTTTTCTGACCTAGGCAGATTTTATGCCTTATCAAAGATGTCCTCTCACATGTTCAGTTTAGTGATGCAGATTTCGTTTTCTGCCTTTGGTTGTTTGCTTGCCGCGGAGACGAATAGCAAGATTTCCTGCGTGCTTTGCAGGAGTATTAACCTAACCTAATGTTAATCATCCTGCTGCAGTTAATATATCGTGATTGCTGCGCGCAAAGTTTAACCACGTTGACAACGTTCTACTTCGCTCAAAACAAGTCACCCTTCAAAATGCCTTCTCCTCGCTCTGTCCTCTCCAACAGCGCGGGTATGTTTCAATGTGATCTTCTCTAGCTCGAACTTTAGTGACGAAATTATGTGAGACACCGAATTTCATTTGATAGTTAAATGATACCAATCTATATGAATCGAATGGAAGGAAGTTCCTTGGCTAATTGCAACGTTCGTCGCGAAGCCTCGGGTGACCATCGGCTGTAGGCTTTGCATTTATTCACATGCTCGAGGCTTTGAGTTATCAGGTCCCTTCAGATCTTTACCGATCCTCAAGATCCATACTTTGCCAGGGGTTTTAAACTCGTCAAACAAAAAGTTGGGGCCAAAGTTGACAGGGCGTGGCGATTGAACTCTCGCGACGATGACGTCGCGCTTTTGTCACAGAAGTACAATCGGCGCACTATATACGCAAACTTTTGGCTCCAACTTCGTATTTGACAAATCTAGAGCCCCAGGTGTCAGGCGTCGTCGACCTCCAACCTCAAACTGCCTCCCTCATGATATACCTTTAATAAAGTTTTTCATACATACATACATACCGCGACCGCGGGGCACGCGCTTAAAAGTATGCTTCAGACGCTCCTCTAGTGCGGTACGCGGAGCACAGCAACGGTTTGTTAAAGGTCCCTAGTATCACGAATAGAGGAAAACGTAAGTAAGCCAGTGGTGGCATAACTGCTGTGTCGGAAGTGAGATTAACCGAGAAAGTGAGCGTCTCCAAGGTATATATTGTTACAAAATGTCCATCACCTAGTCTTTGCTCCAACTAGAGATTTACCAAGGACAACAGTCGCTTGTTTACAGCACAGTCAATTAGCAGGGTGTTTTCGGTTAGAGCTAGTGGTGGGCAATAAAAAGACGTGCATGGTTTTCAGATAAAACAAATAATGTATTTATGTGTACCTCGTGAATCTGAATGTGAAAAGACAAGAAGGCGGCCTGAGAAATGATTGAAATCAGCGACTCAGATAGAAAGCTAAACAAAAGAAAAAAAAGAATAATCTAATTTCCACCCAGCTTTTCATCCAATGTCTGTGAATATATTAGTCTCGTAGGCGGCAGCGAAACAGGTGTTCAAACATATGCCATCGATAATGCCCGATTAAAGGCTGAACTCCATAGGACGAATCTGCTGCGACTAACCGACAAATTTTGCCCGGCGGCTTTTGCTCTGCGCGTGAAATCAACACAGTGGCTGCTACGTCGCGCGCAAAGCGAGCGTGCCGTCGGGCGGCGTTCGCCAGTTATTCGTCGCATAATTCGCTCCATGGGTCCTTAAGATACCTTAAGCCTTAAGATATTTGAAGTGTGACGCCTTCATACAGCAAACGCTCCTTTGACTCCTTGATTACTGCTGGAGTGGCAAGGACAAAACCAACTCTTCAAACCCACAAAAAAAAAGTATTTATCGTTTTAGGTGGTTTGTGGGAATCTAAGCAATCATTGCTACGTCGCTACCAGACCTCTCGTACTTTAAATACCCGAATATATATTTCAAAAAAGAAAAAAAAATTAAAAGAAAGCATAATGTAGCTATTGCCGGCATGGACTCACAACAGTCAAATTTTTTAGTCATGTTATATATATTTTTCGTATTTTTTCAGTTTGTTTTGTGCGGCCTGTTGCTAGTCAACGCCGCCAAAGCCGGATTCCTTGGCGGTGGCGGAGGTCTTGGTGGTGGAGGAGGTCTTGGAGGTGGCGGCTATGGAGGTGGCGGCCTCGGAGGCTACGGAGGCGGAAGCTATGGCGGCGGAAGCTACGGCGGCGGGGGTTACGGAGGCGGGGGCTACGGTGGTGGAGGCCACGGCGGCGGGGGCTACGGAGGCGCCGGACTCGTCGGAGGCGGTGGCGGAGTAGGCGGCGGCGTCACGTCGACGTACCTCGTCCGAACCGTCAGCAAGACCCATCACGGAGGCGGCGGATTCGGCGGTGGCGGCGGACTTGGAGGAGGAGGCTTCGGTGGATACGGCGGCGGAGGCTACGGTGGTGGAGGATACGGCGGTGGCGGTCACGGCGGGTACAGCGGCGGCGGTTACAGCGGCGGTGGATACAGCGGCGGCGGATACAGCGGCGGTGGATACAGCGGGGGAGGATACGGTGGTGGCGCGCTCGGTGGATTTGGTGGTGGAGGTTTCGGAGGCGGCGGCACAGGTGGTCATGCCAAGGTGATCATCGTCAAGTCCGCTGGAGGTGGCGGCCTCGGAGGTGGTGGATTTGGCGGCGGACTCGGCGGCTACGGTGGGGCCGGCCTTGGAGGCGCCAGTTACGGTGGTGGAGGTTACGGAGGCGGCGGACATGGCGGCTACGGAGGTGGCGGCTACGGAGGCGGCGGCTACGGAGGTGGCGGCTATGGAGGCGGTGGCTATGGAGGTGGCGGCCACCATGGCGGCTGGCAATAAGGCTGACACGGGTAAGATTCCCCTCTTGCAAAAAGGACGCTCGCGTGGTTTGGTTCGCATTCAACAGATAAAGAACGTGATAGTATAAGAATATTTTGTGTGGAGTTACTCTAGTCTCTCCTGAAAATGTTTCCACTGGCGATTCAGACTACTTTACACATGAGCTCCACCAAAAAGATTACCTAACATTTCCCTGCTATATATATATATAGATATATATATACTTATTTATTTATTCATTTCTGTGTGTATGTATGTTGGGCATGTTACCGGCAAACGCACAAGTTCTAATGTGAATTTCGCCAATAAACCTCTGGATTATCGAACGCCATAGAGGAATTTCGCGTGTAAACTACTATTTGTTCAGATGACATTGTACACCGGAAGTACTGGGTGTAATTAATCTAACGCATGCAAAACTACAAATGACAAGAGCTGTCTGAAAATATTTTTTAACGAAAACCAAAAGTGAAGTTAGTACAACGTTCGTTCTTGTGATGCAGTCTCTGATATTATTGCAGATTTAAGACGGATTTTAGTTGTTGCTGTTTTCTCCTGTCGTTTACGGCCCTTGTTCACTAGTACAACTTTCCTCCAAACCCCGAAATGCCGACTGCCACTCGCAGCTTCAAATGCTGTCATGTCTGCCATGCTGAGGTTGACGACATATTCACCCAATATATTTCCCCGAGTACCTGACCTCATGCTCCTGTACAATTCTTTGCAGATGCCAGAGCAAAGCTGCAGCGCATTTCCATCCGAAGCGCGGCGACTAAGGTGCACATTGCACCTCTTCGACGACGACGGCCATTCCAGAGAATCGATCGCACTCTGATCAAAGTGGAAGAAAAAGAGATTTAAGTCTGTCTCACGTTGTTACTGTTCATCGTTTACTATTATTAATATTATTGCGATTACCGCTGTTGTTGTTGCCTACCGTGGCTCGCGTGAAATCGACTCCATTTTGTTTGCACCCAGCGGTTCGGGAAAAACGTCGCTTTCCTTTCGGGCGCTTGGGGAGCGGAAATGCTCGATCTTTCTCGGAAAGGCCGCTTGTACAGAAACCTGTAAAAATGTTCAATAAAAAAGAGCAAAACACAAAGGTGCGAGACTTCCTGACTGCTCCAACACGCCCCCCGCATGTCAGCATGTCATAAAGCTACGCCTCGCTCAGAAACAAACGGGGAAGTCAGAAATAGGATGACATATTGGTGCTTTACGTCGCAACAGAAACTCCGGGCTATGAGCTACACGCAAAACAAAGAAAAAACAAAGAAAACGAACAAACCAAAAACTAGACATTTTCATCCTCCCCCGGGGTCGGCCAGCGCAGGCTGGTTTATGGTACGCAACCAAAACTTCCTGCTGCGGTGCAGAAAAGGAGACAAACGACGTGTCGCGTCGGGTCACGCAGTATAGACAGACGCGGGGTTCTGGTAGTGCCGCGCTCATCATTAGTCTCTACGAACAAATCCCCGGCCGGCTGTCACAGTCGAATAATAACCCCCCCCCCCCCCCCCCCCCCCCCCCCCCTGTGCGCTTCGGCGTTTCTCGATTGTTCTGCTGTTGTTGTTCCTCCAGGTACTGGGGCAGGAGGACTCACTTCAACATTGGCAACGGCTCTAGCGCTCCCCGCTTCCGGCTTGGCTCGGTTATTCTCGCCGCCAATTTCTCGGTAACAAGCGGAGGCAGTGACGGTTTACTTTCGAAAAAAATAAATATATATATATAAACGTGGCAAGAAAGAGGATCCGTACAAAGCTACGTAATGTTTTGTTTTTTCCACCCTTTTGTATGTCTTAGCAACTATGGACACGCACGCTGTTGTATACAAACAAGTCCGCGTGTGCCCACATCAGGGGCGGACAGTGCGCATCTATACCTGCAGAAACAACATTCCCGTGAAGTGAGACGTCTGTGTATGCGCCACGGACAGAGCCAGGAGAGTTCACTCTCCACTCCAAGAAATGCTTGTGCATCTACTTACCCGCATAACACTGGAAGAGCCAATCTCGGCGATCTACGAAATCAGCTCAGCGAATAATGAGGCGGAACATCCGTTTAGACCTAAAAATGAAGACTGCGCTGTGGCATTACGCAATGCAAGCATTACGCATTTGCGAACTGACAAACGTACGTCACTACTGGCTAGAGTGAAATTAGAGGCCGAAACGGTGGAGGACCTTGTATGGATCCTTGCCATGCAGTGGCTCCCGTCTCATGTTGGAATTTCCGGTAATGAGCGAGCAGACACACTGGCTGCAAGGGCCCATGACGATCAGGCGCCGAGATTTCTCTTGGACTGATTCAACGAGGCGCATCGATTAACTAATGACGACCTTCAGCAATTTCATCCACATCCAGGAGTGTCGATTGGCAAGCCCCCTCCAACGATTCCTCGGAACCTTTGACGTGCCGATGCTTACTGTTATACAGACTCCGGGCTGGCTGTCCATACACGGGTAGCGGCTCCACATGATGAAACTGTCCAGACTGCGGGAATCCAGAAGATTCCAAGCACGCGCTCCTGTTGTGTCCGGCTCATGCCGACCCTAGGAGAGTACTTCTTCAGAGTTACGCCCAAGCAGGACTCATGCATGCCACTCTCAGCGACATCTTGAATGCTGAAGGTTACCAAGGAGGGGCAAAAAGATCCTTCCGTGCACTTCTACGATTGCTTCGAGAAACAGGCCTTGAAGACAGACTGACTTTTATTAGGGAGTCGGCCAGATGCTGGTAATTGATCACGCGCCCAGAGAAACAGTGACTGGAGTTCCGGCATAGCGGTGCCGCGGTGCCGTTTCTGCTGCCGCAGTGCCGCGGCTGGGCCGGGGCCGTACCGGGTGAGGAGGAGGGGCGACGTTTGGGCCAGCCGTCATGTGGGTGCCGCGCTAGAACAAAAACTCCCGGGCAGTGGAGCACGGGGCTGGCTGCGGCGTTTCCTCGCGGTCGGTTCAGGGTCTGCATCTGGCGTGGCGGGGACGGTGACGTTATGGCGGTGGCGCTGTGCTGAACATTTCACCTCCCTTCTTGAGCCAGTCAGCACTATATCCGAAGATCACCCCTTTCCTCATTTTTTTTATTCTCTATTCTCTTTTTCATCTAATTCCCTAATCAACCATTCTTTAATCAGCCCCATCAACGGAGGCCCACAAATCTCCTGGTGTCCACCTTTCCCGTCACCTCAGAAACAAACAAACGACCTGCTCAAGCTCAGAGTTTTTGCCGGTGTTTCGCCACTCCTGTAAGATCCCGCATTTCTCTATTTGTTTTCCTGTGATCCCGTACAGCCGGCATATCGGGTACTACTAAGTCCCTCGATGAAATTCAAGCTTCTCGTTTCTTACCACTGCCGACATCAATTCTTGAGCGAATGCGCGGAACACATACCTCACGCGAGTGCTGCGCAGCCATTCGCTTCCAATGGCCACTCATTTCAGTGCTGCACCGTCATTTACTTCAAAGGGTCGCACGAGGCACGGGCCTTGTGCATCGGCGCATTTGACGCTACTTGCGAGACAAACACAACCTCATTAAGGGGTTTTAGATACTGCAAAAGAGTGGCTCCACACACACCCTAAAAAAAATATATTCTTGAAAGGTTCTTCGACGACCCCAAGAACTCTTTGAGCTCGTGAAGAACGGTTTTGCCTCAATCACTATTGCCCCCTGGCGCACTTTAAGAGGCAACTGTGAAATGAAGAACTCTTTCGGAGCAAAGAAGGAGCTTAAAAGAACATTTATAGGTTACGCACGAAGGACTCTTTTAGGGGGTACTTCAATTAACTTTTTAGGGTGCAAGATATTCGCGACTCCAGCGACCTATAGGGGGCGCCACCACCAAACAAACATGGCGGCTGAGTCCAGGTCGCGGCGGCTCGGCCGGGCCGCCTGAACAGGTGGCGCGTTCAATTTAACTGATTTTCTTTTGTTTAATGCCCAATTTTGTAGGTATTTGAACTGAGGCGGTTAAGTGTAGCCGGTGCAGATAAACTTGCAAAGCATAGTTTTGTTTTGCCGGTGTTTTTTTGTTCTTTTCGTGTCAAACTTTCGTTTCGGAGATTTCGTTCAAAACCGAAACTATGGGCTCCGGAGAGACGGTAATATCCTAATCAGTTTTGATCATCTAAGGAAAGCGGAGATGACAATAGAATTGTTCCACAGAGAGTAACTTTTCAGCTAACTCGCATGCCTCGACCATGCGACTTATCTGTCCGCGAAATCGAGCTTTTGTGGGTATCCGCGTTTACAAAACAGCTCCAGTCGTCTGCTCGGCCAACAACACAGGCTGCAGGAAAATTACGAAAATTAAGCAACCGCTTCTTGAGCCAAGGACCGTGTTAACCCGCCGGCGCCCCACTAAGCAGCTGATACTCGTATTTCGATTCAAGTTTCAGTAGCAATCGAGACGTCATTTTGACGAGCGGGTTATGTATTATATTACGTACTATGGGGGTCCCACTAAAGCGATATTAGTATATCCTTCGGGTTGAAATATGAGCTTAGTTGACTAGCTATTAGGTGAGCAGCTGAATAAAAGTATATTTGACAGACGGAGACATATTACTTAAAGGGGCGATGCAACGATTTTTGTATTTTGCGCAAATACCGCTTAGAACGGATCCCTGACGGTAATGACCTGTAAAATACCCGTTCGTTTTTCACCACACGCAATCGAAGTCGCAGAAAAAAATGAAGAAAAAAGAGCAAAGTTCACTCCCCCAACTCGCAGCCAGAACAAGCGGCCACGTGATCTGGAGCCGATTATATGCCGCCAATGTTGGTCATAGCCACGTGCTGGGGTTGGCAAGGCACAGGACACGCGCTGCGTTCGAGACATTGTTATGGTTCGGCTGTTTTCGTCATTGCAGCGATTGGACACAGGACACTACCCGAATGCTTCTCGAGCTATAGATTATCACGAGCCCAAATCGAGTGCCCACGTAATGCTCGGGTCCAATCTATGAGCCGCATTCAAATATCGTCACTGGGCGGTACTGCTACCGCCCAGCTACGTCATCAGGTTTTGCGAAGGAGAGATTCAACGAAAACGCTCGGTTTTGTCCTCGAAATTACAGCGGAACGAAGGAGTTTCTTGGTCGGTGGCGTTGCGTGCGAGTATCCTTGAGTCCCACTAGTTCCAGTAAGCCCGTGTAAAGTGAAAAACATTCCAATTGAATATCGTTGCACCGCCCCTTTAAACTTAGCCAAATGGTTCTATAGCCGGCAGCACGGATACAAACTGAAGAGAGCCTTCATTGAAGATCTGCGCAGAACCTCTCCGCATTGAACTTTGCTTCGAATCCTGAACGGAGAAAATTAGTATTTTTTTTGTGGCCGGTCAACCTGACCAATGTAGACGTATATTGCTGCTGGCTTCGACGTCCTTGTAATATAAATATTGGAGGCGCGATAGGTCAAAATGCCGTGACAGCATCTAACGTTGCGAGACTTGTCTCCCACCTTTGAAAACAGATAATTTCCCTCATTCATCATTTGCAGCGAGCAAATTTTCCTGAATCAAGTAATTGCGAAATCAGCCCAACTCCTTCAGTGTGGTCCAGAGGCTTTTTCGGTGAAAAGCAGCCAAGATGAATAGCCAACGCACCGACCGGCGTGGGTTGCTCAAACTTGAAGCTAACCGAACACAACCAAACTCAAGAAAAGCAGCTATCGAACCTTCCCATTCACTTGACTGCAACATTGATGTTCCCTCCAGTATCAGTTACCAAGCAGTCGTCACTTTGAATGTGATTCAAGACAGACAAGAAATCAAAAAGTTTTTCCGTGATTCCTCCCCATCCAAGAAATCGAAAGCACGCGACCGTGTGCTGTGGAGTAAACGGGCTTTCAAACACGTAATAGAAGAAAACAATCTACTGAGGCTTCACTGCACTAATGATCACTCAAACAAACTTAAGAAATATTCGGACCTTCGTCAAATTACATTGTTCACCACCGCGCCGACAACACGTCTCCGCGAAAGCCACCATGAGACGCGGAGGGGCGCGGAGCGACCTGGACCGGCTGGTTCCCGGTTTTCCCGCTTGGCGGCGTCCGTTTTGCTGGAGTCGCGAATAGCGAAGACGAAGAACCCAAAAAGGTTATTTTACGACCATGTATTTTTATAGTGATACTCCACAATTGAGTCAGAAAATTTTGACTCCGTTACGACTGCGTTGCGACGAGATATAGCCGCGAGTCACCGGGATCTGCACTTAGTATGTCACGCGCAAAGCTGCGCCTTGAATTGGTTAGAATTCGGCATACGAAGAAAGCCTACGTTCGGGTTACTCGCGTAGACGAACGTCAGGCTGCGAACGGGCCTGAAATGCCTACTCAAACCCGTTTTACAGCGTTAGCTGTTATGAACACTTCCCATCACTGGAAATTAAGTCCGTTATTTATGTTCTAGTTTTTGATGCTGTTATAGTCCTTGACGTTGTAGTTGGCGTAGTAGGGCGTAAGGTGTCCGTCGTCGATGTTGCCAGATCCTTGAAGAAGATCGCCCGCTTCCCGTGGGACTCGAAGGTGGGTTCGCTGCGTACCAAGAGGAGGCATTACCACAGAGATACACCATAGTTTTTGTTTCTTTATGCACAAACTATACAAAAAAACTACAAAAAAATGGGGCTAAAATACTTTGTGCCACAACAAAATAAGGCCGTAGTGATCACTAAAATTCCTTCACGTCTATTAGGGCATCTAATAGGCCGACCCACTCGGGCGGGGTCTCACTCTATTTAAAATCACTCTTTACATGTAAAATGACTTTAGCAAAAAACAAGCTTGCCGACTTTGACCTAACTTCGGCATGTCGTACCGCCATGCGCGATCTCCAAAGGCTGCAAGCCTCATGGCTATAAACAGGACCGTAAGGCACAATTTCTCCTTTCTTGACGGGAAGGAAACGAATGCGGAGCGCAAGTTCGTCTGCTTCTCTTACAGGGGTTGTGATGACGTCAGAACGCCGACCTCTAATAGGCTTTGATTGAAAAATAGTGGGTAGACCTCAAGGCAGCTTGCTTTAATGTCTACCCACTATATTTCAATCAGAGCCGATCAGAACTCGGCGTTCTGACGTCACCACAACCCTTGAAAAAGAAGCAGACGAACTTTCGCTTCGCATAGAGCAGTGGCCGATGCACATTTATTTTTCAGGGTCCGTTGTAAAACATCCTAAAAAAAGACAGCGTCCCAGCAACGCAAGAACGCGTGCTCAATTGTTGCCGGCTGTAGGCACAGCAGGCAGTTTACGCCCCAAGGAACGTACATCCATGTTCCTCAAGCCAGACCTTCACTGGCAGGGTGGAGGTATCTACGAGGAAAAAAAATATTTTAACAACCGGCGGCATACACATTTTCTTTACACGCGCCAGTACATCCTGTTCAAGACTTCCCACGTACGGCAGCCGGTAAAGCTCACCGGGAAAAGTACATCTAGAAGGTCGCGGGTCAATTGTTTGCGTTTTACCGTTGACAAATATTGAAGCGAAAATCCCACAACCAAGAAATGAACAGTCTACCACCTCCTTTATAAAGCCAACCATCTTTACAGGAGGGGTCCTCCTGCAAAGCTAGGTAGACGCGCCTAGCTGGAGCCCTGTCATCTTTTATTGTGTCTTTAGAAGTGGGTCACTTCTAAAGACACAATAAACGATGACAGGGCTCCAGCTAGGCTCGTTTTTAACATGACCTGCAACAGTGGGTTATGTTGATGACGTACAAAAAAAAGAAAACGAAACACTGTTTTTCGAACAAAATGATGGGCCAGCCCTACCCCTCCTTTGGAGACACTGCAAAAAAGATTATTGCGGCGCATCGGTTCCCTCTGCGTCAACCAAACAAATAGTGCAAAAAGTCAATATATCTTCTGAATACAGCTTCACGTACACCACGATACTCGTAGCACATACCACAACTTGGCGGTTATAAACACATTATATACAATTGCTCGAGTAAAAATCGACGAAGTGCAGTTACGGCTCCCGGCTGATATTTTCTCGAGATCCTCTATACTACACTCTCCCAGTAGGATGCTGTAGTTTTCATGCGCTGCAAAGGGGCCTTTAGGTATTTACATGGGGTAGTGCTTCAGCAAAATCCCTCGAGCATTCTGGCGTTGCGGTCCATATACCATGCCATAACCAGGCGAATGAACATCTCACTATGCTGAACAAGATGCTCTTGAGTGAAGCGATCAACGCAAAAAAGAACAAGAACTGGAAGTTTGTATGGACAAAGAATGGAAAGGTCTACGCAAATAAAGCAGAAAACTCTAGGATTATAAATATAAAAAACAGTATCAGACATTGCAAAAATTACTTAGGACGCCATGGCAGACTAGGTTTAAACTTTCCCGAACCAGAAGTTCCCTGTGGCTATTACAACACAGACACTTTTAACAAACTTGCCAATGTTGATCAAATTGGCATTTCCACTTTTCATGTGAATGAAAGAAGCTTGCAAAATGAAAAAGACGATATCGAGATGTTTTTGACGCCCCTAAAAATTCAGTTCGATGCTACTAATGTTTACAGGAACATGGTACTCAGCCAAAGCATTACCAGTGCAATGCCCCAGCTATACATGCTTACATGTCGATCGAGATAACAAGCCCGGCGGCGGTGTTCCTATATATCACAAGTCAGTGCTGCAAATGGCCGAAATTGATATATGCTCTGTATCTATAGCTGACATTGAGTGTCTTGCTGCGCAATACCGTGACACATGCTTCGTAGTGGTATATCACCCCCCTCCCCCCCCCCCCCCCCCCAAACCGGGAAGTTTGCGAAATTCTGTTCCAATCTTGAAAGCATGCTCACATATCTTTTGCAACAAAACACCAAAATAATAATAATGCGAGACATCAATATTGATTTACTCTCTGACACTAGCAATCAACGTCAACTTAACAATATAATAGAGTCCTATGGGTGCAAGAACTTGATAAGTGTTCCAACAATTGAGTAACGTTACAGAGCAGCACGCTTATTGATGTTTGCATTACAAATATTAACCAATCGCACGCTGTGCCTGGACTATTCCTTGCCGATATGAGCGATAATTTCCCATTATTTCGCTTTTTATCACATTCTGGAAATAGTCATCATTTACCTCAATCATGAACTAATTTTTTTCAAAAAAGATCAATCAACATAGCGTAGAGGCATTTCACAAAATGGTCTCTGATACTAACTGGGACAGTATGATGACTAGTCGCGATGTTCATGAATCATATTTCGCTTTCCTGACAGCTCTTAAGAAGTGCTATGACGCAGCTTTTCCTCTACAACAATTTAGAATACGGCGATATAAGCGTAGAAAACCATGGATATCGAAAGAATTGTTGCAACGCATCAAAAAGAAAAACAGACTGTTCGAAAAGTTCAAAAAATCTAGGGATAACTGCGTACTACTAGAATACAAGCAATTTAGAAATGCACTGAACCGTGACATGAAAAAAGCTAAATCGCATTACCACGTTAGCAAGTTTGATAACATTCAATATGATCCTAAGCGTACCTGGAACGCTTTAAACTCTATCATCAAGCCCAATTCTAACCATACGCCCCTTAATGAACTGCAGATTGGGTCAGGCGTTTTCAGCTGACGTGACATGGCAGATGCGATCAATGATTATTTTATAAACGTTGGTGCATACAATCGCCCGAATACCACGTCATCGAGCATTTTTACACAAGCCCACCTAAAACATACTATTATGCTGAATCCTGTCACTTCTTTTGAGGCTGAGGCTGTCATAAAATCATTAAAAAATAAAAGCGCTTGCGGGGATGATAACATAAAAGCCGAACCAATGAAATACGTATCTCAAATATGTATATCATGAATCTTATATTTGAAACAGGTAGTTTCCGACATGCCTTAAAAAACTGCGAGAGTAACTGTCATTTATAACAATGGCGACTAAAACGATATTAGCAATTACCGTCCAATTTCGTTCTCCCCGTGCTATCAAAGGTTTTTGAAAAATTAATGAACAGTCGAATTCAAGCTTTCCCAATAAAATTCTCAGTTCTATCTACAGCTCAGTACGGATTTTAAAAGGGTAAATCAACAGAAGATGCTTGTTACATATAAAAGGTAAAATTTTAAATAACATTGAAAATAAAGTTTTTACTCTTGGCATATACTTAGATTTTCGAAAAGCATTTGACAGTATCAATCATGACATACTGCTACAAAAACTTCCCCTCTATGGCATTAGGGGTAAAGTATTTGATTTAATAGAGTTTCCTACAAAATCGCGAGCAGTCCGTACAAATCAATGACATTCATTCTGATCGTAAGACCTTTAAATATGGGGTTCCTCAGGGATCAGTATTAGGACCTCTGCTTTTTATAATCTATTTAGACGACATTGTAAACATCTCAGTTTCTCCAAACTTAGTCATGTATGCTGATGATACTAGTCTCTTTTTGTCTGGTACCTCCGTAGATGAAATGGATCAAGAAGCTAATAACTACCTACGAGATTTAAACAGATGGCTCGACATAACTAAATGCAATTAAATGTTGCAAAAACAAAGTATATGTTATTTACGCCAAAAAAATAAAAAAATCAATAAACTGCCATGTTTGACAATGAACAACTGCATTATAGACCATATAACGGATTTGCGAATTCCTAGGGGTATGGTTTAGTGACAAACTATCCTGGAGAGCACAAACTGAGCATACAAAAAGTGACCTCTCTAGAACAATAGGAATAATTTATAGGACAAAATACCTCTCACCGACATGGTTGAAGGTAGAAATATACTACACCCTTTTTTATCAAAAACTTCACTACTGCTTACTAGTTTGGGGCACCACGGTTAAAAACAACTATAATGGACTTATAGGTTTACAAAAACGTATGTTAAGAATAATGTCCAATTAGAATCACGGTAGTGAAGCCGAAAGCCTATTTGACACATTAAATATCCTTCCACATTCTAAGCTTTACCATTATAAGCTTGGGCAGCTTATTCATAGAAACGGAGTAATAAGCGGCTTTGGCCTCATTCCTGCAAATTTGTCTGAATACAATTTAAGGACAATGAGGACATACAGACTACCATCTATTAGGACTAACTACGGAAAACAAATTATAAATTTTCAGGTTCTCCAGCTCCTTAATGCAGTCGGCAATAATTTCATCGTTACTGCAAACCAAACTACGTTTAAAATAGATCTACGCTCCTTTTTGATTGCCAATGAGTTGAGAATTCTATAGATATGTTGCAATACATGTTTAAATATTTTAACCAGCATTTTTTTGTGCATCCGCTTTTAATAACAATCTTGTATACCTTGTGATCACGTTTATTTTTAGATTTTATTGTGTGGACAATGCCAGATTGCAACTTTTATATATGCCTGGAATTCATTAATGTGTAATCTAGCTTCTTAACTTTTATGATTTTTACCGAAAGAACTTTTTTATTTTTATTTATTAATTTTTTGCTTGATGTCTTATATTAATTTTTAATCTTTGTTTTACGACAATGTTAACATAAACAACATCAATGTGTGCTAGTATTCCTTCTTTACAATGTTATAATGCGTGTGCATCCATTATCTCTTGTGTGTATGTGTGTCTGTATCCATTTTATCTTGTATAAGTATTTTTTCTCTTGTCGAAGTTTGACCCTTAGTGCTGCTGCTGTTAAACTTTGCCCCCCCCCCCCCCTGCCCCCCCTCCCCCCCCGTTGAACCTTGGCGCCCATTCAGGCGACACGATCGCCTTTTGCGACGAGGTACCATTTCAAGGAGTACGTATCCGCTTATCCTTTGAAAGATAAAAATTAACTGATTGATTGATTGAGTACGAAAGACTCGTTTTCGAACCGGCAGAAAAAGCTCTCGTTTTGAAAATCTGAAGTAATAGGAAACGTAAAGGTTATTTTTTTTCAAGTAATGGCCAATTACTTTTCTTTTAGAGTAATAAAGTAATCTAGTTGAACCATTTTTATCCAAGAGTGTAATTCTAATCGATTACTTTTTTATTTTTTAGTAACGTGTACAGGACGGCTTTCGTGCTTTATGTGAAGCGTGGCATCTAGCCCAAGAAATATACTTCTGCACGAAGCACGGAAGTCCCGGTCACTCATAGCGTGGTAAGAACATGAGCAAACGCGCCTGTGGGAATTTGCCTCGTTGATGCACCGTTCCGATGTTCACAAACCCCAAGCTGGTCGTGTAATCATCACCCAAGAAATTTTGACCACCGCCTCAACACGAGCATGTTTGTCGCTTGGGAAACGACTAAAGTATGCGCTATACGCACGCACATTCACAATAGCAACACAGGCGCATGCTCTCGAATTTGGCAGGCGAGCCGAACACGTCAGATGCACCAACATACTATGTTATGGTAGCTGTCAAACACTTTCTAGCCCCATATATTTTTAATGACTATATTTTTCTCTTTTAAAAATGAAGTACATATTGACGTTGCTCATGTTGAAAATTACCCGAGACTGTGGTAAAAGATAGGAAACTTCGTAGAAAAAAAAAAAGAAAAAAAGGCACAGAAGAAGGAGCATTTTAATTCCACAGTCTCGGGTAATTTTCAACATGATCGCCATCCACCAGCTTGCCTGCGTACTCAATATATTTTCGTTTACATTAACTAAAATTTTAGAACTGTTCGGCACCGTCCCACGACTTCATTCACTGTTGCAAACAGGGCGCGGCAGTTTGTCCGCTGGTGTCGTCAGCTTTGCAAAGAGGTCGAGTTGCACGATAATCAGTAAATCAGCTGTGCTTTGAAACACGCATTGAGAACGAGCACTGCACCATTACAAAACGTTAAGAGGCATGAAAGGCCCCACCGCATACAAACTAGTAATGTAAATGTAGCGCTTCCAGTTCCTTTCAAAACACAGCCGCCGGTACTTGGCCTAACCGGAAACGTGCAGACCAGAAGCATTAGGGGACCTCCTTGTAACCTGCTTCGGTTTGCGTTACTTGTATCGGGAGTTGTGACAGGCCTTAATGACAGCGCCGCCGCACCGACTAAGCGACCATTGCCCGGCCACGAGGCCTCCGGCGGAGACAATGATGTTTCAAGAATGTGCCAGGTCTGCGTAGTAACGACCGACTAACTTCAAAGGCCTCATAAAGAGGTGAAGGAGGGCGCGTCTCGAATTACTACTCCACACCTCGATAGCTGACCGATCCGCTCACGGCATGTCTTAGGTTACCAGCTTATAAATGACTCCAATGGGTTCTTCCATAGGTACTTCTCGTATTAACGCGTCTCTCCTGTTTTCTGGCTCATTGCTGAATGTCCAGAGGTCATTCTCGTTATCCACCTCTTTTATCACCTCAATTTCAAAGAAGGCATACGAGAGAAAGTCTTGCAGATATCCAGAGTGCACAGCAGCCCACCGACTGACATCTTTTCTATCCCTCCACCAACCCGCGTGTTCCAATTTCTGCAAACATAATGTTCGTACTTTGCTTCCTTGTCGATATCGACTTTCTGGCGAAGATCTACAGCAACAAAGGGGGTGATGCCTAATGTGATACGTCAGTGAACCTGGACACAGCGGAACGCCCACAGTCACAGCACCGTGCATCTAAGCCTCTGCTGTCCAATGTTAGGGCGAGTATTAATGGACCCATCGACCGTCAAGGATACGGGGGAACTTGAATACTCCGCAGTGTGTGTGCTAGGAGGGTAGTCCAGTTTATCAACTGACCCTCGCTGTAGCTTCCAAAGGCTGCACAAAGAAGGCAGTCCAAGTGGAAAACGACGTCGTTGCACGATTGGCTCTGGGGACATTGAAGGCTGGTTGAGACGACTGAGTGCTGGGTTGCGCATGGAATCCATCGGGCTTTGAAATTGAGGGTAATAAGTGGGTGGCCGCTCTACTAATGAGACGGCAGGCTATTATGACTGAGGCCTTCGCGATGCAACGAAAATCGTCCCCGAATATCCCTAGTAATTCTACACTGCATGCTATTAGTGAGGAATCTTATGTCCTCGTGTATGACAGGTTCAGTCGATAAATAAAATGAGCGAAATAAATTTTCTTTCTGTTGGCAGATTTATCATCTATGTAATTCTTAAAAGAACGCTATTCATAAGTGGGTTATTAGAATAATCGAAATATTACAGGTAATCCTGTAGGATATACGGAAACAATAGAAGAGAACAAATTTATGTTGTAGTACTTCGTTTTTACCCAGCTTCGGGATCGGCATAAGGAACTTCGTTCCTTGAAGGGATCCAAACTATAGATTTCCATACTTCAACTCGAAGCAAAGCAAAAATAAAAAGAAACGGACGTACACATGCAACGTCTCAAATACAGAATATTTTTATTTAACAAACTCGTTCTTCTTTTTTTTTTCCTAGTTTTTATACACAACGCTACCTCCTCGCCGTTCAGAGTCACCTTCTCACAACGAGCTCGAAGAGGAAGGTATCCAAGGAGTTATCATTATGTATAAGAAGACAATCTTGTTTTAAAAAAAAAAATGAAGGCTCCAATCCACGTTGTGAAGGTGGTTGGGCAGCAAAGCTTTGGTATCACCTCCAGGCTCCAACGATTGCCCACTGCACAATAGACCTTTTTTATTGCAAACGCCACCAGATGGTGCTCCAGTCTTTGACGTCGCAGAGAACTTCCGGTTTATAAAAAGGATGAACAAAGGCCACTTTAACACCGTTGCTTGAAATGAAGATGAAACATTTAACCACAAATTCTTCAGGTGAACGCCAAAAGAACGAAGAAGTGCGAGATCTGTTAAAATGTCTCGAGTAATGAAGGACGAAATACGTGTTGTTTTGTCCGTCCTTCATGTTTTATTATTTCTAGTATTCAACTTAAATTGACTCCTTTAAGATGTAATGTTGTACAACCCTAAGGCCCTCGTTAAATCTGAAACTTTGTTGTCCGTGTGGTATTTATGCTTTCTAGCACTGGTGACATAAGCAAGCTGAACAGGCTTGCAAAGAGACCGTAAGTCGCTTGGGACGCAAGCGACGGTTGCTATAGAAAGGGTCTATAGTGCCGTGGGCAATCGTTGCAGGTGATACCACAGCTTCATTGTCGAACCACCTTCACAGCGTGGATTAGAGCCTTAATTTTTTTGTCTTGGTTTACGTTTAAGTATAGATTTCATTCACCAGCTCCATGGCCGTATTTACTCTTTCATCCAAAATATAAACACGCCGACGAGATAAACACACCAAAAGCGAATTGGATGTGGTGATTTTTTAAACAACGATAATTCTATCTGCCTTCGAAAATTCGGCGATACTGGTTTAATGCCGTAGAGGGGCATTCTCCCAATGTACTAAGACTGCTAACCTGGGATCTAAAGCGTGCATCGAGTATACAGGACTGAACGCTGGTAGCATGTTCGTTCTATATATATCCAAACTGTCAAGGATAGAGGTTGAACCAAAAGGTCCTTGCAGATTAGACAAAATAGTACTAGTATAGAAAGTTTATTTGTAAAAAAAAGTTTATATGGTTGTTTTCATCCCAATTCAGGCACAGTTTTTTAATCGAACTTTTAATTTTGACACAAAAAAAAATAAACGTTTGGGAGCATTATTCAAATGAAAAAGAACGCAAACGGCAAGCTTGGCGGATTTTTTGTTTCATAGTTATTAACCAACGAAGCAGCTGAGGTGAAAACTGTGGTTTCTGCCAGGCTGTCCAGGATCACATGTTTGACCTCTTGATGGTTTGTCACTTCTAAACTACTCCACTAGGGCTCTTTTAAGAGCCTCTGAAGATAGATTTTATTTTGTCTAATTAATTAAAAACTATCTTATATTTTGGAATGAATTTAAAAAAGAGAAAGATTTTGAACTTTGTTCCGTTGGTGATTTTTGGCAAAGCTTGGCAAGTTATTACGCGGACCTATCTGAGATATTTTAATAAACTTGACATTCCTAGAAAGCTCAAATTTAGCTGTTTTGATCGAATACAAATTTATTATTACATTTGCGAAATAAACTCGGCTACAAACATTTGAATGAGAGAATGTTTAGAAAATCTCGCAAATTCGGTCTCGATTCTCTCAAGAACAACATTTTTTTATTTGATTCATTTTTTATTGCCTACAAGGTAAGATATTGGTTTTTGAAATCATATAAAAGTAATATATAGTATTATTTTCATATGACTGCAATTAAAGTTTGAATCTTGTCAGATGTGCGTTGTAAAACAGCAAACTCAATTGTTAGGGAGTAAAATCACTTTTATTTCGTGCCTTCTTCTTAATAGTTAATTAATCATATCCACGCCACAATGTTAGCCACAATCGTACCTATGCGAGGACGCACTCCCCCCCCCCCCCCCCCCCCCCCCCTTAGCGAACAATTCACAAGATTCAAGCTTTAGTTGCGGTCATACAAACAAAATACTATATTTTCTGTGTATATTTTAGATGAACGGCAATCATACCTTGGTGGTAATTAAACATAAAGCTAACATCTCTTTTTACAAAATCGGTTTTGTATTTGCGCGGATTTTAGAAACATTTGCTCCTTCAAATGTGGCTAACAAACTTTATTTTGGACATATATTGAATTTGCATTCAATAAAAATAGCTCTTTGAGCTTTCTATTAATAGGGTGACCAGACGTCCCGTTTTCGCCGGGACAGTCCCGTTTTTGAGGTCCGCTTCTGCCGTCCCGTCTTTTTGTCCCAATAAGAAATCATGTCCCGTTTTCGCAGGAGTGCATAGTTTCGAAATTGGCACCAAACCGAAACTATGCCTACTCGTTACAAGTATATTTTACAATGGCTATACGCACGCCGCTAAACTTGGTGGGTCTGGTATAAAACGAATGGTTACCAAAAGCTTCAATTTGCAATAAAAAAGGGAAAAGGTAGCGTAGATAAGTGGTAAGGTGCCTGCTTCATTCGCAGCGGACCCAGGTTCAATCCAGAGACTGTGCTAACTTTATATTTTTTTCGAACATTTTTGTTGTGCATTTGGCAATATTTACATTTATTTTTTACAATGAACACTGAAGAAGAAAAAAAAAACTAATCCTGTCGACGAAACATTGCTGAACTAAATAGAATGCGACTCCCTTTCCGGCGGCTTGGGTTAGCATGGCTTGCTGGTTGTACGGTGGGGCCAAGTAGGTTGATAGTCTTTTAATGTGCAGCCGCATACTATCGTCGAGAAGCGGCGTAAACGCAGGCGGGAGACAAACAAACGGGACATCCCCCCCGGTTGGGATGTCCCGTTTTCTACCTTGAGGAATATGGTCACCCTATCTATTAAGGTCAAGGTCATTTGAATATCTGAAATAGGTCACACTTAAAAAAGTGTCAAACTTTGGAAAATTCCATCGAAGGGACTCAGTTCGCCATTCTTTTCATATATATATATGTGTGTGTGGGTGTGTGAAAAGAATGGCGAACTGTGTCCCTTCAATGGAATTTTCCAAAGTTTGACACTTTTTTAAGTGTGACATATATATATACATATATATAGAAAAGTACTGTTGCGTAGGACGCCGAAAAGTGCATAGGAAAGTAAACGTACCTCGAAGCTTTTCGTGGAGTTTTATTGCATATAAGTCGACGTTTCGGCCTGAGCCACACGTTCGTATATATATATATATTTGTTCAGCATAAATAATTTAATTCAGTAAGCGTTCATTATGGAAAGCTTAAAAAAATTTAACTTTTTGATAATTTTTGAAAAAAGTTTGAAAAATTCTAAAGTGAGACCAACTTAGGATATTTTAATGCCCTTTAAATCACCAGAGAGCTCGAACTTAAGGTGCAACCCCACCATGCATGGCATTTGGTGCTTTTTGGACGGTCTATAACTTTCTCTCTATGTATCCTACACTTACAAAGTTAATGTCAAATTAACGAACCGTTTTCCAACGATACTTTAATGTCTCGATATTGCGATTATTTTTGGTCGTTAGTTAATTATTTAGCTTTTAATAGACCACAGTCTCTGATATTGAAAACATTATTTCTCGAGTTATAATGTCCCATCGTTCACGATATTTTACGTGGGCGTTCGGCTGGATGTAATGAATGAAAAAAGTAAGCAATAACTGTACAGATGACGCATATTTTAAAATAAAAATAAAGTTTAGAATAAAATTACTTTTTGGTGCTATAAAAACGGAATCCCGTCAACTAATCAAAATTACGAGACGTTAAATTATGAAGCATCTTTCGATATTACATTTTTCAGAACTTCCATATTGATACATTACACGTTAAGAATGTTATTAGACCCCAAACGTTTCCCATTCAGCTACGGCAAATTGCAGCTTCTGAATATAAAATACAGATGGTTGACACGTGTTCAAGAGTAGATTGATGGGCATTTGCCGTCGTGTGCCGCTTGGAACGCCACGTGAAAGACAGAAAAAGCGCCAGATGTCAGGGTTCCAGATGCCTGAATGCCCGCAGTGAGCGAGCCAGAGATGACAGAAAACAAGGGCGAGGCTGCAAGTGTTCCACAGCTGCTTTTGCGCGCGTTCTACTGTGCGTCGGTACACATGCCTGACGCGATCCAAATTAAATAAACGCCATGAAACCGATTCCTCCATTTGGGATGCCGCCACGTAGGCGAAAACATTTTAATGTTTCTATCACCGGCAAAGATCATTTTCGCAATCAAACTATGCTTGTCGGAATGGTTCGACTATATTTTGTTTCAAAAACCATCTCGGTCGCTCTTAAGCGGCAATTATATTAAAACAAATAAAACACAACTCTGAGCCTACGCGCTGACCTATGAATCCATATTTGTCGGGTTTTAATACTGGCCGAGGTGCCCGCAATCTGACGGAGGCCAATCTAAGTTTCGGTTGCACGTCAAAAGATTTCCAGTAAGTCAAAATAAACCCGCAAAATATATATATATATATATATACCAGGGTGTCGAACCGGAACCGAACCGAACCGAAAACCGGAACCGAACCGGTATTTTTTCCGGAACTGAACCCGAACCCGAACCGTTATATTGTTATCGCGATTAACCCGAACCGGAACTGAACCGAAAAAAAAATAACGGTTACCGGCTCATGTCAAAACGGTTCGGCCACGCGCTGTTGACAAATGTGCTATCAATGCCATTTGTTTTTTAAGTGCCGTCAACTGACACACACCTCGCTTACATATTTTTCTTCTCCACTCAGTCTTAGGAATATAAACGCTGCATCCATGAATCTTGACAAACGCTGCATCCATGAATCTTGACATAGGAACCAGTATTGCGCTGGTCGCGGCTTGCACGGAAGAAAATGGGAAGGCTGTGCGAAAAAAAAAAAAGATCGCGTCACGGGATTTCATTTTCCTACAATCTCGTAAATCCTAAATGCTGCTGTGTGCGCATTTCATAACACGTTTCTAGAACGTGCTTCCATCGGAATGAGAAAAGAAAAGGCTGTGGAGTTTGATAATAATGCATCCGGTTTCGTATAGGCACTTAGAAGCTAACATATTTGTGAGACAGCGAACTCTTCTATTTTAATATTTATCCTATTACGTCCTTCTGGCGTTGCGTTCGGTGAAGTGTTTTTCATATTCCGTATCTTGTTTAATGAAGACTTCTTTAAGGGTCTAATTTGAGGTACCGAAGGCTAGTTCAAATGAAGAAAGCTGTATTTTCTTCCCACTGTTCCTTCACTTGCTTACACGCCGAGGTGGCGGGATAGTTATAACGAGTTCTACTTGTAAGTGGGTTTGTAGGGAGGTCGCGGATTTTACAGCTACTGCGTCGGACCCAATTAAATGAAGTCCGAATGCGTAAACGTCGGTGAGGTAACCTTTGAGTGCACATAAAGTAACCATTCCTGGTAGAAATCCCTGAGCCTTACACTACGATGTATCCCGTTTCGTATGTGCTGATTTCAGATGTTTTATTTGTAATTTATTTTGGTGTTGCAATTTGTCATTTATAATTTCCGAACCGGTTCGCGAACCGGTTCAGCGCCCCGAACCGGTTCGCGAACCGGTTCGCGGATCGAATTAATCGAACCGGAACTTAACCGGAACGAAATAAATTTACCTGAACCTGAACCGTAACCGAACCCGTATTTTTTTCGGTTCGACACACTGATATATACATAAACATATATATATACATATACATATATATACATATATATATATATACATACATATATATACATATATATATATATACATACATATATATACATACATATGTATACATATATATACAGATACATATATATATACATATACATATATATATACATATACATATATATATACATATACATATATATATATATATATATATATATATATATATATATATATATATTGCGGCGTGTTAGGTGATTTTTGTTGGTTTGGCTTGTAAAACCATAAAATCTGAATACGTATTTTCTTTGCTCCACTTTACCGGGTGAAACAAGGAGACGGTAGGCTCTTTAAATCGACCGGAAAATTCGGTTTCTTAACCTATCGCGCTACGACTTTGTGCAGCGTTGCCCACAGATGGTGCATTTTTTTTTGTAAAATTTGCAAAGAGCGAATTTACCTGAGGAAAAAGTAAAGAAAGAAAAAGGCTTAGCTCCTATGGAAACGCAGCGACGCCTCCGGCCTGCAAACAAAACGGCGCCGCTTCGCACGGGAAACAAGAGATGGCGCAAGTGGTCGCCACGCCAACTGCCGCCAACGAACGAGCAGACGACGCCGAGAGTCGGCCCTTTTGCAGACAAGGAACTGCAGTTCCTTGCTGTTACCGCGCCTGTCTTTTTTGTTTCTGCGACTGTCTTCGACTACGGAACGCGCTCCGCTTTTGAGTCGAAAAGATCGTCTGCTAAAAAGGCCTGCTCTCGGCGCCGTATGCTCGTTCGTTGCGGCGTTCGTTGCGCCATCTCTTGTGTCCAGTGCGAAACGGCACCGTGTTGTTTGAAGACCGGTGGCGTCGCTGCGTTTCCATAGGAGTTAAGCCTTTTTCTTTCTTTACTTTTTCCTCAGGTAAGTTCGCTCTTTGCAAATTTTACGAAAAAAATGCACCATCTGTGGGCAACGCTGCACAAAGTCGTAGCGCGATAGGTTAAGAAACCGAATTTTCCGGTCGATTTAAAGGGCCTACCGTCTCCTTGTTTCACCCGGTAGTTCGGAGCGCAGCCAACACTACAGACTGTTGAAGCCACTGAAGCAACGCCAAGAGCGCGAGGCCAAGCAGTGCGTTCTCTTTATGTGCCTGTGCGGTTGGGCTAAACTAGAGCCACTAAATAATCTACGATTCATACAAATCCAGGTGCTTAAAATGATGGTTGTCAGTCATCTGAAGCTTCATCTGAAATCACAGGAAACGCTTTTCCGCCCTCCACAAATGTTTAAATAGTTCGCGACAAAGTAAAGCAATATTACGTGAGCTTCCTAACACCGAAACTAATGCTGAGGAAGTCGCACTTTTGGATCTTGACGATCGGCAGTTGCATTTGCTTTGTACTAACCACCAAGGTGGCGGCGACCACAACAATATCGGGGAAAATAGTGCTGATACTCTAAGCGTAGCTTATTTGGTTTAGCTCACTAGGCTACCCTAAACCAAGTGCGGTGGGGGATCGTTGGCCGAGTATATTGTGGCACCGCAGACCAGAGCACGTGGAGAAATGCACGGGCGTGAGCTCCGTCCAAAGCACGGAGATCACGCTGCAGAACCTGTAGGGACAAAAGCCCCTCGATGTGTCTGCGTTGGTCTTTAAAGTAACGTCAAGTGGTTCCAGTACACGAGGCCCATGTCTCGAGCTGCCCTAGGAGGCGAATGGCGGCGCAGAAACAAAATGATTGGCCCTTGGAAGCGAATGGTGGCGGAGCACCCGCTCGTGGCTTGCGCGTTTCCACAACAATGGTTGGCGGTACTTGTAAAAAACGCCTTTATCAAGGGGCTTCAGCAGGGATCCTGGGTTCAGTCACCCATCTGCATCCTACTGTCGTGCGATCATGTATCACATATACTGCGTGATCCATGTTAAAGACCCCGAGCTAACAGTTGTACTGCACTGGCTAAATTTATAATCTACAACGTATAACAATGTCGCCCTTCGAAGCTCCTGCTCTCTAAAAAAATAACGACCACTTTTGAATGCGTCGTTACATCGCATTTTTAATGTGCGTTCGCGTGTCCGCGTTCCTTTTTTTTTTTTTTTCTACATCTTTGATTATGCGGCTCTTACTTATGATGAAACAGCCTATAGTGATCAGACTTCTGGAAAGATGTGAAATAACTAAGAAAACGGCAGGACAACGCACAAAAACAAAACAAAAAATAGGCACATTTAATAAAAAAATTTAATATTTTTATATTCCCCCTTATTCCTGCTAGGTGATTTTAATTTACCTGGCATAGCGTGGAAAGACTGCTGCCCTATTTTAACTTCTGCTTCGTCGGAGTGTTCAGCTTTCATTAGCACTTGTTCTATGTTTAACCTCTCCCAACTTGTAAATGCACCTACTCGCGTTACTAGCTCATCAGCTAATATTCTTGACCTCGTATTGACCACTACACCTGAATCTGTCTCATCTCTGTCTCTTCTGCCTGGTTTAAGCGACCACTCTGCTATTCACTTCACTTTACAATCCAGTTCCCCCCGCCTTCCTAGGCAGTATAAACTAATTCGGGACTATGGCACAGCGGATTTTCGAGCAATCAACGCCGAGTTGGCAATGTTTGCTGATGCTTTCTTTCCGCAGTTCTGGGAACGATCAATCCATGAAAATTGGGATCTATTTAAAACAAAGGTCACTACTCTCGTTGATAAATATATTCCTCTTCGTCGAATATCCTGTTCCCGAAAATTCCCGTGGTTCAACCTATCGTTAAAACGTCTTCAGAACAAAAAAAAAAGCGTCTTTTTCGTCGCTGTAGGGCATCCAAGATAGGCGAACGTTGGTCGGCTTATCTGTCCGTGGCGTCGGAATATAAACAAGCTATTGTCAACGCCAAGCACACTTTTTTTAATAACACGCTTCCATCTTTGTTATCCACTAACCCACGCAAGTTCTGGAATGTTGTCAGTATGCGTGAACGTAAAGACATCCGTCTAAAATCCGAAAGTGGCCTGTTGATGCCACGTCACCAGAGCTGTGTTCTTTTGAATAATACCTTCACATTGCTCTTCACGAATTGTTCACCTGCTGCATTACCTGTTATTCGAAATTCAGATTTTACACGCATGGAGCCTATTTTCATCGACTCAGGTGGTATCTCTAAGCTGATTTGTAACGCGAAAGTTTCATCTTCAGTAGGTATTGATGGCATCAGTTACAAGTTTTTGAAGAGTACTGTGACTTATTCATCTGTCAGCTTGTCTCAGATTTTTACGCAGTCTTTGCAGTGTACCACCCTACCCGGCGACTGGAAGGTTGGCAAGGTGGTTCCGGTGCACAAATCTGGTGATGTTTTTAACCCTAGTAATTACAGACCATTTTCCTTGACATCTATTCCATGCAAGATACTTGAACATGTGATATACTCCAATCTTGTTCTTTTCCTCGAATCAAATTCCTTCTTTACATCCTGCCAGCATGGTTTTCGTAAACATTACTCCTGTGAAACCCAGCTACTCATTTTCACTAATGACTTGTTTTCTGTGTTAGACCGTTCATCTACCGTTGATAGTGTTTTTCTTGACTTCGCTAAAGCATTTGATACAGTTCCTCATCGTCTACTACTTTACAAACTTAGCAAACTTAACCTCGATAGCAATATTTTAGGATGGATTGAGTGTTTTTTGCATGATCGCACCCAGTATGTATCAACTAACGATCATGATTCTCAACTTTCTTCTGTGTCATCAGGTGTCCCTCCAGGGTCTGCCCTAGGACCCCTTCTTTTCCTCATCTACATTAATGACCTTCCTGACTCTATTGTCTCATCTCTTAAACTTTTTGCTGATGATTGTGTTTTATATAGAGAAATTTCTAACTCCTCTGATGAAGCTATCCTTCAAACCGATCTTAACAGCATTTCCGCGTGGTGCGACACTTGGCTAATAAAACTCAATGTTAACAAATGCAAGGTAATGAGAATCACAAGATCAACTAATCAATCCAACCCGCCTTCCTATCTTCTTCATTGTTCCCCCTTGTCTTCCGTCTCTACCTATAAATATCTGGGTGTTCACATTACCTCTAATCTTTCATGGCAAGCACATATTGAATACATTGCTAATAATGCTAACCGCATGCTCGGTTTCCTTCGTCGTAATTGCTCTCTCGCTCCGATTTCTTTGAAACTATTATTATATAATACACTTGTGCGCTCCAAAATTGAGCATGCTTCGTCTGTATGGGATCCACATATCAACTCACTTGTTCTAATCCTTGAATCTATCCAGAATCGCTCTGCCCGTTTTATTTTGTCTAACTATTCCCCTTTAGCTAGCGTCTCTCAAATGAAACAAACATTAAATCTCCTCGATCTTTCTGTCCGACGTCGCATCTCCAGACTATGCCTCTTTCATAAAACATATTTCACCAACGACAGCCTTTGTCAGTCACTTTTTACAGCCCCCTTTTATGTGTCATCCCGTTCCGATCATAGATTTAAAGTTGACGTAGCCAGTTGTAGGACTAACCTGTACTTCGACTCCTTTGTCCCCAAGACCAGCGTGGACTGGAACCACCTTCCTGCCTCCGTTGTCTCCATCAGCGACCACATTACCTTCAGTGTGTCGTCTAAACTCTTAGAGGTTATACTCTATTCTAACATAATAAACTTTCTAGACTCCCACAGCCTTCTTTTCGAGCATCAGCACGGCTTTCGCGAGTCGTACTCATGCGAAACGCAACTAACAGCTTTTCTTACTGACGTTTACTCAAACTTTGATTCTAATAAGCAAACTGACGCCATATTTATTGATTTCTCCAAGGCATTTGACAAGGTCCCTCATCAACGTCTCTTACTGAAACTTAGAAATATTAATATCCATCCCTCAGTCGTCAAATGGATCTCCGAATTCCTCACAAATCGCACCCAGTACTCATCTATTAACAACACCAAATCTACCACCTGCACTGTAACCTCCGGCGTCCCCCAGGGAACCGTTCTTGGCCCCCTTCTATTTTTAATATACATTAATGATCTCTACCTCAACATGTCCTCTTCAATACGTCTGTTCGCCGACGACTGTGTAATTTATAGACCTATTAATTCAAACCACGATAATCAAATTTTGCAGAATGACCTCGTACTTATAACTCAGTGGTGCCACAAATGGCAAATGACTTTAAACTTTAATAAATGTAAATCTCTATCATTCACCCGCAGTTCACATGTTTCATCCTTTTCTTATCACCTTTCCACTATCCCAGTAGCTACCTGTTCCTCATATAAATACCTACGCGTTCACCTGACCTCTGATCTGTCGTGGACTACTCACATAAATGCTGTCACTGCCGATGCTAACCGTACTCTCGAATTTCTTCGCCGTAACCTCAGACTAGCTACACCTTCAGTAAAACTACTAGCTTATACGACCTTGGTCAGATCTAAACTTGAATTTGCTTCATCCATATGGTCACCATGGCAATCATATCTAACTAACAACCTTGAATCCGTTCAAAACAGAGGTCTTCGTTTTATTTACTCTGACAACTCCCCATACACTAGCATATCAGGATTACGCAAATCAGCTAACCTTGACTTACTTTCTTTACGTCGAAGGGTGTCACGTCTCACTCTTCTTCACAAAATCTTTTACCACAACAACCATCTAAAAGATTCTCTACTATCACCTCCCTACCGTATTTTCCCTCGTTTTGACCACTCATGTAAACTGCGCTCAATTACTTCGTCATCTGTCTCTTATAAAATGTCGACTGAGTTCCAATCGTCAATAGCATATGGTAAATATGCTATTGACGATTGGAACTCATTACCTGACCTCATTGTAAACATGACTGACACTAACAAGTTTGCTGCAGCCGTTAACCTCTTTCTTTCTGAAATACAAGTATAGGTTACAGCGTGTTTTTTATTTACTATTTTTGTTGATGTTTTTATAGTGTTCACTCCCTTGTATAATGCCCCCTGGGGACCTCAAGGAAAATAAATGACGATGATGATGAAGTCTGCCGTGTCTCATCACTTGACATCATAACCAGGGTGTCGAACCGGAACCGAACCGAAAACCGGAACCGAACCGGTATTTTTTCCGGAACTGAACCCGAACCCGAACCGTTATATTGTTATCGCGATGAACCCGAACCGGAACTGAACCGGAAAAAAAAATTACGGTTACCGGCTCATGCAAAACGGTTCGGCCAGGCGCTGTTGACAATGAATGTGCGATCAATGCCATTTGTTTTTTAAGTGCCGTCAACTGACACACACCTCGCTTACATATTTTTCTTCTCCACTCAGTCTTAGGAATATAAACTCTGCATCCATGAATCTTGACATAGGAACCAGTATTGCGCTGGTCGCGGCTTGCACGGAAGAAAAAAAATTAAAAGGCTGTGCAAAAAAAAAAAAAAATCGCGTCACGGGATTTCATTTTCCTACAATCTCGTAAATCCTAAATGCTGCTGTGTGCTCATTTCATAACACGTTTCTAGAACGCGCGAGTTATTGAAGCTTGCTTCCATCGGAATAAGAAAAGAAAAGGCTGTGGAGTTTGATAATAATGCATCCGGTTTCGTATAGACACTTAGAAGCTAACGTATTTGTGAGACAGCGAACTCATCTATTTTAATATTTATCCTATTACGTCTTTCTGGCGTTGCGTTTGGTGAAGTGTTTTTCATATTCCGTATCTTGTTTAATGAAAACTTCTTTAAGGGACTAATTTGGGGTCCATATCACATGAGCGAATGACATTTTACCGAACAGAGACATTTGAGCGAATGGACGGTTTAGCGAATAACGGGGGCGCGCGTTAACCCATCCGCCGCGCTGCACTTTACGCCGCTTCGCGGCGACAGTCTGCGGCGGCTCATTACAAAAATGTGAACCCATTTGGCCCACCCGAAAACGCCGCTTCGCGGCGTCCGACTATTCGCTAAAGTGTCATTCATTGAAACATGGGCGTTCGCTAAAACGTCATTCGATCAAGTGAGTGCCTCCCTCTAATTTGAGTTACCGAAGGGTAGTTAAAATAAAGAAAGCTGTATTTTCTCCCCACTGTTCCTTCAATAGACCCTTTCCGAAATTCAGCGCCATCTGGTGGCTGAAATGGCGGTTTAACTTTTGCCATACGAATGGCGGCAATGAACCCGTAGCCCGCAGTATTTTATCGGGCACCGTCACTTTTGCATGTCAACGGCAGACGAGAATAAACTTTTCGCTATACAGGTTTTTCTCAATCATCTCATCCAGTCTCGATTCCCACAACGATGCAACCAGTCAGAACGAAGCGCCAACCCAGACAGACGCCTTGATAAAGTTCTATAAGTCAAGGGGTTTCGAAGTCGATTTTGTGCCACAAACAGGTTCACTGGGCTCGAATTAGAGAAATGAACACTTACGCAGCGCTTGCATTCAATTCCGGTTTCGCAACGTGCTAACGTCTAGAATGTATAGGCCTCGAATCCTCAGCTTAGGAGTATCTTCAACCATGTTCCTTCATCAGTAAATAGAAAGCCGCCATTGGTATGGCACATATGCCATTTTTCCGATGATGATGATAGTGATCAAAGTGGCCAGACTGAATTTCGGGAAGGGTCTATTGCTTACGCACCGAGGTGGCGGGATAGTTAGCGAGTTCTACTTGTAAGTGGGTTTGTAAGGAGGTCGCGGATTTTACAGCTACTGCGCCGGACCCAATTAGATGAAGTCCGAATGCGTAAACGTCGGTGAGGTAACCTTTGAGTGCACATAAAGAAACCATTCCTGGTTTCTTTATACGAAACGGGATACATCCATTACGATGTATCCCGTTTCGTACGTGCCGATTTCAGATGTTTTATTTGTAATTTATTTTGATGTTGCAATTTGTCATTTGTAATTTCCGAACCGGTTCGTGAACCGGTTCAGCGCCCCAAACCGGTTCGTGAACCGGTTCGCGGATCGAATTAATCGAACCGGAACTGAACCGGAACAAAATAAATTTACCTGAACCTGAACCGTAACCGAACCCGTATTTTTTTCGGTTCGACACACTGATCATAACTATTTTTTTTTTTTGCTCTACATGTTTTGTTTGTTTGTTTTCTTCCAACACTCCTCTCTGCAACGCTTAACGGCCCTAAGAGTAAATAAATAAATAAATAAATAAACAATAAAATTGATGATAATTGTGTTTTAAAAGGTTTGAGTGCACCAAAAGCTTTAAAAGCGAGCTCCATATGCTTTGAACGGTGCGCTTGTTCACTGGAAGAGTAGTTCAGGGCAGCATGCTCGCGCTTGTATGTTCCGCTTCGCTCGCACGATAAAACCAAATACTTTACTTGTAACGTATTTAGTGAAACAAAGCTTACCTTCTCCTCAGTTTTCCCGTGATTACACACTTGTTTATCATTATTGTTTTCGTTTCCCACTGCGATTCAGCATTCAGCTCGTGCTCTTTTGTGTGCTACATTTATTAGAGACCAAGATAACTCAGGAGCATTCTATTTCGCGAATTGCTAAAAGCCTATGCTACTTGCCACGTGTACCACAATCAATACAAAATGTTCTAAACTGCACATGTGTTCGCTTGCGTGATTAAACTTAGTTGTTTGTCAAGAACAACTACGATTGTATGAATCACGTAGGAAAAACTCGTTCTAAGCACGCGACCGTTGGCATGCAGTGGATACTCATAATCGGCGCCGAAATGATTGGTAACTGTCAGCAGGTGGAGTTTTTCTATCAACCCAGAGTTAGAATGTTTCCTTCTTTCTGTTGTAAGCAATCCGGAGACAACTTACACCAAATCTGAAGGTAATTAAGTACTATGAAAATTAAAACTTTACGGCCTGAGCAGTATATGTGTACAAGCTTTAGCCTGCGATACGCTCAGCGCTAGTGTAAAATGTAGCGCTGTTTCAGTCTTAGTCAGCGTACCATGTGCATGCTTACACTATATTTTATACAACGTCAAACTCTACCCGTTTGCATTTTTTTTTTTTTTCATTTTCGCACACCACTACTTGTGCGCATAAATCACCAAATTAAGACTGGTACATTGCTTAAACTCTGGGGAAAAATTATCCACATACGCAGAATCTTTGCCTGGCCTGTCATTGCATTTATCACTGAACCCGTATTAAAATTAATTCTTATCCTTTATTGCTTCGAGTTAATTGTTAACCTTCGAATTGTTTTATTATGACCCCCGCGCCAGTCCTACTTTGGGTTTACCAAACTCAATATCTAAACCTGAGTGTCATTTTTTGTGTCTTCCAGTCTCGTGGTTGTTTTTTTTAAATAAACACCCAGCTACCTAAATGAAACATCTGACCCCCCCCCCCCCCCCCCCCCGAAAAAAAAATAGTTGATTTGTTTTGATTTTTTAGGTATTTAATTCCTCAAGCTAGAATTTTGGAAACTTTTCTATCACGTCATCACGTTTTCCTGGAAACCTACAAAGAGCCAAACACATGGACATCAAAATGGCCGGCCAGTCATATAAATCTGATCACATTGAAATATGTCAAATTAGCCTCCGAAATCCCCGCGGGGTGCTGACGGCGCACAGGCAATTTTATATTTTTCAACGCGTCGGTTGTTTTGTTGTGCATGTGTCACGCCATTTGGCTCTGGACGATTTTCGCGTTTTTATGTAAATTTCAGGATTTCTCGCATTGATGTACAGGCCTGGAAGGCGATCCCACCGCCATCTGTTGGCTCAGAATCACACACGGTGTAAGATAATACTCTTCAGGTGAGGACAGCGCGCTCCTCGCGCAGTGCAGATAAAGTTCGCTTTTTACTCTCTCTTTCTCTCTCTCTCTATGGTTTCAAGTGGCGCCGGCAGATGACTCGCCGGTGTACCGGGGTGTCATGGCAACGAGATAATTTTTTTCGCGCTCACACAGTTTCGCCGTTTGGCCGTCGGCGACACTGTCAGCCGCGGGCACGGTGGCCGTGGAACAATGCAGACTTTCGGATGCCCGTCGAACGAACACTATCTGATTCCTCGCGCCGCGCGTTCAGCCCCGCCGTGTCCTCACCTAAAGAGTGTTTCTTACACCGTGGAATCACACTAACCAAGAGTGGGGTTGCACCTTAAGCTCTTTTTATGAACACAAATTCAATATTATGTGTCCAAAATAAAAATTATAACATACATTTGAATGAACGAATGTAAAAACTCTAGCAAATTCGGGACGTTTTACAGCGAAGCTGTTTACGGGAAGGGTTCCGGGGATTTTTCGTGTGCTTGACCAAAAACTACGCTCGCACCGCACCCACACGCCGCACCGCATCCACGCGCCGCAGGTACTGGCGTCTGCAGCAGTAAGTGTTATAAAGCAAAAACCTAAAACAAATGGCATCTTACGCGCGCGTTCGGCAGCGCTTTATTTTAGTTATTTACTCCGAATCTTTTATACGGGCACGGCGTGCGCGTGCGATGCGTGGAACACCATTCCCTGCATGTTCCTTGAAGCTTGAGTGATTTAGCAATTTTCGTGAGCGTGAGCTAAATCTCTTAAATCCCCTTCATGTTTCAAAAGTAGCACAAGCTGCGTCGATGCATGAAAGCACGTGCAACGTGCAGCCCTTGGGAACATCATGGCGGCACAGTGCAGCACTGAGCTAGATTTCAGACGCCATGTTCTTCCCAGAAGTGGCGCGGGGCAGATGTCTCGAGCGTTTCCGCAACAATGAATGGCGCCACCTTTCCCAGGATAGAGGGGCTTTAAAATCTCTGCGCTCGCACCACCCTTTCTTTGTCGTCGTTCCAAGCCGCTTGCGTGTTTAGTTTCCTTTTCCTTCCGCTCTCCCGGGGTGGCGGTCCTGTCGCGCGTGTCTACTTTCCGCCGGGTGGCGGTCCCGTCTCGCGTGTCTAGTTTCCTCCGGCTCCTCATAGCGGTGATAGTCGTCCACGCGAATTTATATAAAAAAACCAGAAAGACAAGTTGCCGTTCCCCAGTTTCAATTTCACTTCACTTCTCTCGTCGTAATGGGGAGGCCGCGTATATTCCGGACTGCCGAAGAGCAACGCGCCTACGATGAGCAACGGCATGAACGGCAACGAGAATGTCAGCGGCGGCGGCGGGCGGCACGAGTGTGTGCGTATCTTTCGTCACGATGACCACCGATCAAGGCAATAAATGTGTTCGTACATTTGTTCAAAATTCTTTGTCACGTCAGTGTCGCGTGCTAAAAACAGCTTCGCTGGTAACTTTTGTAGACCCCCCCCCCCCCCCCAACAAGGAAAAAATATTACCATTAATTTGCATGCAACTTTCATTTAACTATTTAAAGTCTCCATGCTTGGACGTTTTTCATTAAATGAACTCTTTCATGCGTAAACTAAATTGTGATCTCTATGTTTAAGATTATTTTGGTGATATAGACCGTTTTTCTTTTTGGGGGATTTTATGACCAATTTCTTAAAGAATTGTTTTTTGTCTTTAATTTTATAAGAAGCCTAAACTTTTTTCTTTTTCCAGTGTGAACTAGCTTTGTGCGATCTATTTATGACTTTCCCGTGATGAGTTCGACATTTTTCTTCTTTTTTTTTATCGTCTGTGAAAGTAATGTATTGTATATCTGAAACTTTCTGGCTTGTGCTACCACATCAAAACCGCGAGGTTGATTTGGGACACGAAGATAATAAATAATTATTATTAGGTGCAATGAGTGATTGTAGTTAATAAATAAATATAAACAGAGAATATAGCAATGAAAGCTTTAATCTTATCAACTGCATCATCGCATAGGTGCTACTGTGGCCAACATTGTGGCATGGATACACTTAATTACCTAATAAGAATACTTTGCTTAACATGTAAGCTTAAAAATAAGCAAACTTGTGTGTAATCCGGAGTAAACGTGATTTTACTCCGCATCAAAGCTTGACGTTTTGCAACACACATCTGACAAGTTCCAAGCTTTAATTGTAGTCATATAAAAAAGGAAACTCTATATATATATATATATATATATACGGAACAGCACCTGGGAACAAAAGACGGCACTCCAGAGAAATATGCTCAACACAATATTAGCCCTTAAAGGAGTTAGCCGAGAAGGTTGCCAAAAAAGAGATCAATGAAACGTTTCGGGCCTGGTAGGCTCTTCGTCAGTCAAGTGAGAAGACTTCGTTCTCCTTTTCTTTCAATCAAAGAAAAAACGGCCGGAAAAAAGAAGTTAATTGGAAAAATGGTTACCGTTTAGCGGGTGCCTACTCAACTAAATTCTCGCTTAAAAGTTTAATATATCCCGATACCAATGCAATAAATACTATGAAAATAATTAAATATAATATTATTACTGCCATTCTTATCATAAAACCAGTTTTTGGGACATGTGGTTGGGTATAACAACCCAACTATACCTGGTGTCATGTGAAGCCAATGAGAGGCCCAATGTTCCGGCCGTTTTTTCTTTGATTGAAAGAAAAGGAGAACGAAGTCTTCTCACTTGACTGACGAAGAGCCTACCAGGCCCGAAACGTTTCATTGATCTCTTTTTTGGCAACCTCCTCGGCTAACTCCTTTAAGGGCTAATATTGTGTTGAGTATATATATATATATATCATATAAACCACTTATCATACCTTGCAACGAATAAAAAAATAAGCAAATGCAAATTCATTTTTTTTTTTTAGAAAATCGATCTCGAATTTGCCTGATTTTTTAAACATTCTCTGATTCAAATGTGTGTAACGTATTTTATTGTGCACATATAATGCATTTGTATACAATATTAATATCCAAATCTGAGCTTTCGGGGAATGCCAATGTCATTAAAATATCTCAAATAAGTCCCACGTAAGAACATGTCAAGTTTTGCCCAAAAATCATAAAAGGAACAAAGTTCTATATTCTTTTTAAATTCATTACAAAATATAAGTTTTTTTTTAATTCATTAGGCATAATAAAATCGATCTCGAGAGGCTCATAAAAGGGTCCTGGCGCAGTATTTTAGAAGGGACAAAATAGCGAGCGGTTAAACATGCAATCCTCGACAGGTGGCAAAAACGTAAGTCAGTTTTCGCCTCGGTCACTACATTAATCAATAACTCGAAGAAACAAAAAAACGTCCGCCAAGCTTGCCGTTTCCGTTTTCTTTCATTTCAAGAATACTCGCAACACGTGTATTATTATTTTGGTAAGAATCAAATTAAATCAAATCAAGTTTTATTTGTTGTTACATCTCCTTGCATGACAACAGGGGACTTAGGACAAAAAAGTGCTGGGTAGCAGCATGACGAAGGTCCCAGACACCGTGCAGTTCGGCACAGCAAAAAGGTAAAGAAAAACAAAAACCACACAAAAAACAAGTGAATATTACATAAATGTAGACACATTTTATACAAATGTTTGGTGTAATGCGCACTTTAGGCAAAAAACCACAATACCCGACAATAAACCACGAGATCGGTCAGCAAATACACAAAGAAAGCACACAGGATAAAAAACAACGCCAGTATTCAAGAAGTCATACAGAAAAAAAATCAAATTTACAAACCTTTTATGTGAAAGTGCCTTTAAATGTATACTCTTTTTGTACAGAGTGTTTAGTATGGTAGACAAATTAAAATGAAGCTTCTGATCGAGGTGATTTGTGTGGGATGGACGGATTACCAAGAGCTGATTTTGCCTTAGGTCGCGCAGGATGATGCGATGTTTTAGGTTAGCTAAGTGAATGTAATGAACGTTGTTTTGCTGAACAGCCCTACAATACGCTGTTAAAAGTTTAAGCGCGTATATTTGCTGAATTGTTTTTACTTTTAGGGCCTTAAATAATGATGCAGTGGGATATGGAGAGAGGGAACAGAAGATATGACACGTACAGCCTTTTTTCTTTTGTTGTTTTGTAAAGGGTGACTTTGTCAGGTTTGTTTTAGTTGTGGTGCTCCAAATAAGGTTGCAGTAATTTAAATGGGAACAAACTAACGATTTATAAATAGTGAATTCAATATGAGTAGGAAGTATTGTTTTAAACTTAGTTATCAGGCCTACGATCTAGGATAGGTTTGCTTGGACGTAATCTATATGACCATTCTAGCTCAGGTCTTGTGAAAACAACAAACCCAGTATTTTAATACAGTTTACAAATTCAATTTGTTCATTATTTATTTTAAGACAAATTGGATCGTTTATCATATTATTTCTAGGTTTAAACAGAATAGCCATGGTCTTACTACAGTTTAACTTTAATTTGTTGTTGAGTGTCTCGGCAGTAATTTGTTTTAACACTTCTTGCATTGCGGAAATGGAAGTGTGGATATAATCATAGGAAGAAAAAATGCTGGTATCGTCCGCGTAAATTACCAGTTTTACATCAGTGTTTTCAGCCAAGTTTCCGATGTCGTTGATCTACAAAATGAATAACAATGGAAGTAAAATGTCGCCCTGTGGAACTCCCGACGTTATGGCAAGCCTATCTGAATGAAAATTTGGAAAAGACACGTACTGATTTCTATTTACTAAGTAGGATTTCAAAATATCATGCGCTATGCCTCTTATTCCATAAAATTGTAATTTTGCAACTACAATGTCATGATTAATTGAATCAAATGATTTTCAGTAATCGAGGAAAAACGCCCAATGTTATCTTCTTTGCGTCGAATGCTTTTACGATGAGTTCTTTTTGATTCAGCTCTGCTATTTCAGTAGATCGATGCTTACGAAATCCAAATTGTGATTCAGAAATTAAAGCATGTTTATCAAGATGTCTTAGGAGTCTTTGATGTAGAAGTTTCTCGAGTGGTTTGGAAAAGACAGCAAGAATTGAAATGGGCCTATAGTTGCTTGTCTCGAATATATCCCCGCCTTTATGTAGCACACTAACTTTTGATACCTGCATTTTAAGTGGGAAAACCCCGGTTTTAAGAGCAATGTTTTATATATATATGTCAGATACGGTGCAATTTTATCAATAACATTTTATAGGTTTTATCTGCATGTTATTGGCGCCAATACTTTTACTATTTACTTTTACAGGTTGACCGTACCAACATTATAAAGAAATCATTAAACGCGTTTGCCATGGTGACGTCTGTTATTTGAGCGCCACTTACTGTTACTTCATGAGGTACGTTTTGGGCTTGCTTATGGTTTATTAAAGATCGGATTCTCTTCCACGTGATATCAGATTTCAATGTTTCTAATGCATCAAAAAGTATGTTGTAATAGTCACGCTTAGCAGTCCTTAGCTGACTCATTAGTTCATTTCAATAAGATTTAAAGACTACAAGTCTACTATTTTCTCTAGTTTTTTTTTAAAATCATAATATAAAAAATTATTTTTTCGTATTATTGATAGTAGGATAGGCGTGGTCCAAGGTCTAAGCGATTTTTAGAGGCTTTGAGGTTGACAAAAGGAAAATGTTTTGTATATGTTTTACTAAATATATCTAAAAACAAATTATATGCGGAATTAACTAAATTTATAGAAAATCTTTGTTGCCAAGATGTACGTTCAATGACTTCTCGAAAACGGCGCAACTGGTCAGGGCAGATCGGCTGAACTGTAGCCACAGGAGCGCAGTCGCTAAGGTTTTTATAGGAGAGTTTATTTTGCAAGCAAAAATAAATGGAACGATGATCTCTTATATCAGTTGAAAGAACCCCTGATGTCCCCACTGAGTCTTCGTAGTTGGTTATGAACAAATCAAGCAAAGAAAATGACGTGTTAGTTATTCTTGTAGGGTGCATTATAACATTTGATAGCCCACATGACTCAATGAGGTTTCAAAAAGAATTTCTCGAGCCACAGCCAAAACCTATATCGATATTGAAATCGTCACCCAAAACTAACTTGTAATTTTTATCACTGACAAAATTAAACAAGGTCTCCACAAAATTAATGAAACGGCATGACAGTCGAATAGGGGGCCTATATACAGCAGAGAGCAACGCATTTCTGAAACGCACAGTTACAACTTCATAGAAGTCAATGATTTTACAGAATGGTTTTAAGGGCTCACAACTTACTTCGTTCTTTACCAACATAATACCACCACCTTGTCTGTTTTCTCTATTTAAGTTGAAATATATCCTGGGAGCAGAAAATAGTCAGCACTACAACAGTACCATGTATCCGTTAGCATAATGGCGTCAAAGTTTGGTCCAATGCAATCAAACAAAACAGCAAGGTCATCGTGTTTGTTTTTAGCAGACCTAACATTAAGGTGAAGCAGTGTTAATTGAAATCCGGACTTATTTTGAAGTAATTTGTTTAATTTAGAAGGTGAAATAACGGCGTCTTGCATGTTTGTATTAGCTTAACAATTCAAAAGAGAAAAAACGCAAAACTAGCTCGCCGTTATTTTACTCATCGACACATGTTACTTTCACAAGAGGCGTTTGCTCGGCCTTATGAGCAAAAATTCTACTATTCCGTACCCAAACAAACTTCTATTTGCACTCCTTTTTTGCCAATATCATTCCAAGCAATTTCTTTAGTGCGGGGCACAGATGCTCCCTTACGTAAACAGAGCCACCTGACGTAATGCCGATGTCACTGCAAGTGATGCGCTGTTTCTTGGTATGATGGAGATTATCTTGACTGCCTTTACGCATAAATTGAACAACAATGTTCTTTGCTTGGCTGTTCGGAACAGGCACGCGGTGGCATGCTTCGATGTAAGTTTCAAGTATGAACATGCCAATCACTGCTCCTAACTTTCCGCAATTTTAAGTATGTTCTCATTTTGCTGGGGAGGGATTCCTTTTATTTCAATATTTCGATTCCGGCTGTGGTATTCGCAGTTTACAAGTCGAGCTTCACATTGTTTAATTTGTTGATGCAGCAGCTTACATTCCAATCGAAGCTCGATGTTATCTGCTTTAAGCTCCGTATTTTCCTTCATGACTGAACTTAGTTTATAGCTCATCTCTGCAAGCGTTTTGTTAATAAAATGCGTACTTCTTTTGACTTACCTTAGCTTCCCTCGCAATTCCCTTTCAATCGAGGTTCTTAGTTGTCTATGTTCCTGTTTCATGTCTCGCTTGAGTTCTTCAAAGAGTTTTGCCATTTCTTTAGCCATTTGCTCTTGTTTATATCTCTACAGTCAAAGAAGAATTCAAAAACACAAATACGCGTACACAGTATACAGCTGAAAATAAAAGGCGCTGTGTTCGGCAGCAGAGAAAAAAAAAAGATAACAACAATACCTCACCTGCAAAAGCCGATCATAAGATGAATTTAGTACTTGATGGACGAGTGTCTGCTGACGAACTGCGACGGGTTTGGCTCCGCGTTCTTGTTTTATAGGCCTCGATGGTGGTAGACGCCCACTAGCCGCGATCCCTGTGTTTATGACGCGGCGAGGACTTCCACCGATGGCTTGCGTCCCTCAGGCTTGACCACGTGGCGATGACTTGGCGTGCCAACGGATGATGAACAGCAAAAACGGGCCGATAACTGACGCTGCAAAAGCAGATGACAAGATGAATTTAGTACTTGCAGGACGAGTGTCTGCTGCGGAACTGCCGATTCGACCCCAAAAGCCGTTCACGGATTGAGATGAAAGCACACATATAGATGGCTTGCACGTGCGTCAGTCCGTCTTTCTGGTGGCCAGAAGCGCCTCGTTAACGTAGCAGAAGACGCCCTCTCACGCGTTCTTTCCTCCCCTTATGTCTGACCAAGTGGCGTCAGTGCAAGCTGACGTCACTTGGTCGTATATTCAGGGTGTTGATTTTAATTCAAACATATATATACATATATATATATATATATATATATATATATATATATATATATATATATATATATATATATATATATATATATACAACGGGCATGGTGGCGGGAGGCCGAAGGCGTGGGTATATAACTGAGAAGTATCTTTCCCCATCTCAGGGTTTACAAGATGTCGGAAGAAAAAACCCTTGGTGAAAACAACAACAACGGACGATTTATTCTTCGACGTTTCGTCCGGAGTCCGGCCTTCCTGGCAAAGGCCGGACTCCGGCCGAAACATCGAAGACTAAATCGTCCGTTGTTGCTGTTTTCACCAAGGGTCTTTTTTTTTTTCTCAGTTATATATATATCAGGGTGTCGAACCGGAACTGAACCGAACCGAAAACCGGAACCGAACCGGTATTTTTTCCGGAACTGAACCCGAACCCGAACCGTTATATTGTTATCGCGATGAATCCGAACCGGAACTGAACCGGAAAAAAAATAACGGTTACCGGCTTATATCAAAACGGTTCGGCCACGCGCTGTTGACAATGAATGTGCTATCAATACCATTTGTTTTTTAAGTGCCGTCAACTGACACACACCTCGCTTACATATTTTTCTTCTCCACTCAGTCTTAGTAATATAAACGCTGCATCCATGAATCTTGACATAGAAACCAGTATTGCGCTGGTCGCGGCTTGCACGGAAGAAAGAGAATTGGAAGGCTGTGCAAAAATATGCCGCGTGGCATATTTCACGAATAAAAAAAATAAAAAATGCTGCTGTGTGCTCATTTCATAACACGTTTCTAGAACGCGCGAGTTCTTGAAGCTTGCTTCCATCGGAATGAGAAAAGAAAAGGCTTTGGAGTTTGATAATAATGCATCGTATAGGCACTTAGAAGCTAACATATTTGTGAGACAGCGAACTCTTCTATTTTAGTATTTATCCTATTACGTCCTTCTGGTGTTGCGTTCGGTGAAGTGTTTTTCATATTCCGTATCTTGTTTAATGAAAACTTCTTTAAAGGTCTAATTTGAGTTACCGAAGGCTAGTTCAAGTAAAGAAAGCTGTATTTTCTCCCCACTGTTCCCTCAATTGCTTACACGCCGAGGTGGCGGGATAGTTAGCGAGTTCTACTTGTAAGAGGGTTTGTAAGGAGATCGCGGATTTTACAGCTGCTGCGTCGGACCCAATTAGATGAAGTCCGAATGCGTAAACGTCGGTGAGGTAACCTTTGAGTGCACATAAAGAAACCGTTCCTGGTAGAAATCCCTGAGTTTTACACTACGATGTATCCCGTTTCGTATGTGCTGATTTCAGATGTTTTATTTGTAATTTATTTTGATGTTGCAATTTGTCATTTATAATTTCCGAACCGGTTCGCGAACCGGTTCAGCGCCCCGTACCGGTTCGCGAACCGGTTCGCGGATCGAACTAATCGAACCGGAACTGAACCGGAACAAAATAAATTTACCTGAACCTGAACCGTAACCAAACCCGTATTTTTTTCGGTTCGACACACTGATTTATATATATACAACACGGGCATTTCACACCATCGTACGTGGTCTCCGAGGAGGATATAACGTGGCCCTTGATTCTCGCAGGATGATGATGATACCGTGTCTCTAAAAGCTCAAAAGCTCATAAACGAAGAATACTACATGTACACGGGACGACACAGAACAGTGGGAGGATTTCTGGAGCACAAACGAGCACGTACCACGTGACACCAAGCGTCGTACCGCGGTCCACGGGGCGGCGTGCGTTTCCAGAACACCTGCGATTGGGTACATTTCGTTTCTTGTGCATTAATAAGAAAGATAGGAAACGCCAGAAAGTCAAGGTGGGATGCTATTCTGTAAAATTTTGAAAATAAATGTTCTTGTCTAAAAAAAAAAAGAAAAAAGGAGTGGTGCAGAGGTTAGCACACCCGACCGGACATTGAGAGGCCCAGAGTTCAAATCCTGGCTCCACCGTTATTTTGGCTTTCGGCTTTTAAAACTTTAATTGTTTGATTCAAACTAAACGTTTGTTTTATATATATATATATCAGGGTGTCGAACCGGAACCGAACCGGTATTTTTTCCGGAACTGAACCCGAACCGTTATATTGTTATCGCGATGAACCCGAACCGGAAAAAAAATAACGGTTACCGGCTCATGTCAAAACGGTTCGGCCACGCGCTGTTGACAATGAATGTGCTATCAATGCCATTTGTTTTTTAAGTGCCGTCAACTGACACACACCTCGCTTACATATTTTTCTTCTCCACTCAGTCTTAGGAATATAAACGCTGCATCCATGAATCTTGACAAACGCTGCATCCATGAATCTTGGCATAGGAACCAGTATTGCGCTGGTCGCGGCTTGCACAGAAGAAAAAGAATTGGAAGGCTGTGCAAAAAGCAAAAATCGCGTCACGGGATTTCATTTTCCTACAATCTCGTAAATCCTAAATGCTGCTGTGTGCTCATTTCATCACACGTTTCTAGAACATGATGTTGCAATTTTTTTTTATTTTGATGTTATTTTGATGTTATTTTGATTTTGTTATTTTGATGTTGCTATTTGTCATTTATAATTACCGAGCCGGTTCGCTAACCGGTTCAGCGCCCCGAACCGGTTCGCGAACCGGTTCGCGGATCGAATTAATCGAACCGGAACTGAACCGGAACAAAATAAATTTACCTGAACCTGAACCGCAACCGAACCCGTATTTTCTTCGGTTCGACTTACTGATATATATATATATAAACGAACATAATGAAGACGAATGAACCATACTTAATCCAATGAATCAAACAATTTAAAGTTTTCATATATATATATATATAGTGAACGAAGAGGTGAGAAGGTGATTATTGAATTTATTGCATTAAAGTTAGGGAAAGAGAAAGGGAAAGAGAGCTGGCGAAAAATTGGGCCAGGAGCGGGGATTGAACCCGCAACCTTCGCCTTAAGGGGCGACGCCTTAATAGGCCAGCGGTCTCCAGACTTTTTGGCTAAGGGGCCGGATCGCGGATCTGTCGCTGTCTCGAGGGCCAGAAAATAAATAAGTAAATATAGAAATTACAGAGAAAATGCAAGCGAGCTTGTGAACTTTCAACATTGTAAAACCCGAGACTTAGGACAAAAAAATGTATTGTCCCCTTTTTGTCTTCTTTTTTTTTCTTAAGTCTCGTGTTTCAAAATGTTAAAAGTAAATATAAATCTGGAAAAAAACTAAATAAATAATCGTTCAGATAAGCGCTTAAATATACAAAAATTAAAGTTACAGATAACCATAGAACAAGAAGAATGAAGGTGGATAAACATATCCAATTTAGTTATAAATCTAATATTTAGCTAGTTACGACATTGTACAATAATTGGGACTAAAAAAACTTACCAAGGCGTAAATCAAAGTGCATAAAACCTTTGGCGTGTTCCGACGGGGTGCAAAAACTAAGAAGAATGATAGAACTGATGCTGACAATATATGAAACAGATAAAACACAGGAAGGACAGTCTATACAGGGTATTCCACGTAACTTGAGCCAAGGTTTAAAAATATTTCGGTGCATTTTAGAAAAACGAAACCAAAAAAATAAGCATGTTCATTGTTTAGAGCAAGTCAGGCTATTTTTGTACATTGCCCAATTAACTAATTAATTAAGATAAATTAATGAACATTTGAAATATTCAATTTAGAGCAAAAGTTTTAATATCAAAGCTGTAGAGCGTCCTCAGAAACATCCAATTCCAGTGGCTTTTATCAAGAAACCTCTAACACTGTTCGTTTTACTGGGCTTCAAAAAGAAAAAAAAAAAAACGCAAATTATAAAAAAAAAAAAAAAAAAAAAAAAAACGTGACTTTGCGTTTGAGAGTTTTGTAGTGCAGCGCTCTGAGCCGTGGCTTGAATAAACTAGGCCCGCATGCTGAATAGAACACTGATGACGGGGCGCTGCTCGCTTTTTGTTTTCTCCATATGTTAGTTTTTTTTTTTTTTTTTTTTTAGCTCTGAAAAACGAATAGTGTTTGAGGTTTCTTGATAAAAACCACTGAATTGGATGTTTTAGAGGACGCTCTACAACTTTGTCAGTGAAACTTATGCTCTAAATTGAATAATTCAAAAGTTCATTAATATCGATATTAATTAATTAGTTAATTAGACAAAGTACAAAAAATAGCCCGACCTGCTCTAAACAATGAGCATGCTTATTTCTTCCACTTCGTTTTCCTAAAATGCACCAAAATATTTTTAAACCTTGGCTCAAGTTACGTGGAATGCGTACTGTAATGTATATGGAAGCGCAAAGGAATTTTAACATCCGTATAGTTACACCGATATGAAACGGGGGAGTAATAATAGTAATTACTAATGTTATTTATTATTCCACGCTTCAGAACGATCCAAGTCTTGATATGGTGATGCCGGTGATGCTGGTGGTGGTGGCGATGTTTAATCAATAATATTGCGAGAGAACACACCTTAGGATAGGTGGTTATTTCTCGTTTTCTCTGGTCTCTTCGCTTACGCGGTTAATCCGTGTTGACTGTTTAGGAGCCGTTTCTGCGCGGAGAGCAAGTCGTCTTCTTCCTGCGCAGGAGTTGTAATGACGTCACAACGACGCCGAGTTCTGATTGGCTGATTGAAAAAAAAAATGGTGGTTAGATCTCAATGTTGGATATTTTCAGGTGAACCCACTACTTTTTTCAATCAGCCATTCAGAACTCGGTGTCGTTGTGACGTCATTACAACTCCTGCGCAGGAAGAAGACGATTTGCTCTCCGGACAGAAACGGCTCCTAAACAGTCAACACGGATCAACCGCGTAAGCGAAGAGACCAGAGAAAACGAGGAAAAAACACCTATCCTAAGGTGTGTTCTCTCGCAATATTATTGATTAAACATCGCTATCATCACCAGCATCACCGGCATCACCCTATCAAGACTTGGATCGTTCTGAAGCGTGGAATAATAAATAACATTAGTAATTACTATTATTACTCCCCCGTTTCATATCGGCTGGCCGCGGTCCTTCATTGGAAGGACCGCGGCCAGCCGCGGGCCAGTCGGAAGACCTCGGCGGGCCGGATTTGGCCCGCGGGCCGGGGTTTGGAGACCCCTGGATTAGACCATCCAGGCCACTGGTTTCGGCGGGCTCAACTTCTGACCAGCTCTCTGTGTACTGTTTAGTTTCGAATTCGCTTAACTTGGTAGACGACAACCGTTGCTGATTTAAGAGGGAGCGCTCCTCCAAGCCCCATAGAGAATACACGCGATTTTCTGCCATTTTACGAAAATTCTCATTTAATAACCGTTACACCGATTTTTTCAAACTTTTTTGCTATAAAATGATTGATTCTTCGTCCAACTATCCCACCGAGCATATTTTTCATAAAAAAATTTATTATATTTTATATTAAATCGTGAAATCGGTCGGAATTGGCTGTTTTGACATGTTTACGTTAGAACGCGTTTTTAAAAACCTGTGAATTTTTAACTACAAATGTGTCTGGTGGGATATCTGCGGAATTTAACACGGAATTCAATTATATTAAAATTATAGCTGTAAGTACATCCGTTCTTTAACTACATCGAAAAAACTCAACCAAGGTGTTGTGGCTTGTTTTCCTCGTTTGGACGGTCAAGACTAGTTCGACGAGCGCCGCGTGAGGGCGCCACCATTTCGCCACGCACGCTGCTCTGATTTTGTATTACTCCGCGCGCATGCGCTCTTCAGTAACGCGCTTGTGGTGGTCCAGAGACGGCAAGACCCGTCCAGGCAGAGTGGTTTTGTTTCTCGGGGTGGGATGTCAGGCGGATAGCTGTGCGTGTTTTCATAACTAGAAAGGCCAAAGAGGTATAAATATGGCAAGCGAAAGGTCTCGAAGTCGCAAATAGAGTTTGCACGTAAGCGACCCTCTGCTGAAACTACGGATGGTGAGGTTTCAGGTGAGGTTGAGTCATTGTGTCGTAGCGCTGCGAGAACGAATTGACTCGGGGTGTTGAAGATGCCGCTTGGGAAGCCATGCAACAGGCCGGAGTGGAAGAAGCGAGGCGCGCGAAGGAATCTGGCGAGATCGATGCCGAAGGCTATCCGCTTGTTACCGTCGTTGCAGACTGTGCGTGATCAAAGCGATCGTACAGGCACAAGAACGACGCTCCTTCTGGTACGGTAAGTACTACATTTCTTCCTCTAAAAGGGGCGCGAATTTTGATCGTAGATATAATATACATTTCTTTAGAGTGCGTTCGAAAGAAATCCGAAGCATGTTTTTCTCGCCACGAAAATACATTAGTCTCTGTCGCTAGGCTACATTTGGGCGGACGCTGAGCATTTGGCAATGCGTAGTTTATTTTTATGGTGAGATGACCGTGGTTAGAATCCCTCTCTGTTGTATGTGTATTTCCGTGAATGCAAGATTTGTTTCGGCAACTGGGGTGACGATTTCTCACGAAGCACTGGAAACAGTTATGCTTTTTGTGTGCTTGTTTTAGTGACCGCTGTTTTATGTACTATACATTCCGAATATACGCGGTGCCATGCAGTCAGTTCGTCAGACGACGTTTTAGACAGCTCGTTTCTTCGAAGCTGCACTTTTTCAAGGATAAATCGTAATTCCATCGGAAATAGCCGGCGTTCGTTTCATCGATACACCTTGTGACGTTTCGTCTAGTTTTTCTATTATGTGCGTGCTCGCGCTTGCGAACGTAATTGCGCGTCCGTGTCTGCTTGCGTGTGCGCCTGCATGAGCGAGGATGCTTATGTGCGTGCCCCCCGTGCACATGCGTGTTTTCATGTTTACGCGTGAGTATATATACCCGCGTATCTGTGTGCGTGTTATACGTGCATCTGCGTGCGTGTTTGCACGCGTGGGCGTTTGCCTGCTCATAAGTGCGCGTGCCTGTGCGAGTGCGCGCGTGCACGTGCGTGTGTAATTCGTGCGTACGTGTGCGCGGGTGTGCTTGTGCGTGTGTACGTGAATTTGCATCCGTGCCTGCGCGTGCATCCGCGTATCTGTGTTCGCGCATGCGTATGAGTGCCTAATTCGTGCGTGTTTGAGTGGGCGCATGCATACTTGGGCGTACGTGTGCCCAAGTACGCACGTTGTCGGACTTGCGGGAAAGGTTCGAGAAGCTCGAACCTGGTCGAACTCGAACGTCGGCTGGTTCGCGACACCTTTAGTACTCACGTTGCGGACGGTTGGTGATTGGCCGCTGATAACTTCACCGTAACTCTTTGCTTTATGTTTAGCGCCATTTTTTATATTTCTATTCGTGCGATTGTAATCTTTTGCGATTAAACTCTCTGTACCCTTTCCTTGTGACCAATGAAACGATCTCGAACGCCTCGAACAACAGCGACGCTTGCGTTCGTTCTCGGGGCTAGTAGGCAAGGAGGTTACAAGTATTTATATGACGTCAGACTGCCTTTTGATGCCGAGTCACAACACAGAAGTATGGCCACCGAAGGCAAAAGCAGTTATCCCATTGGCGAGTTTGCTTTGTCTTTCAATTTTCACAACTCTCCCGAATCAGTTTTGCTTTATCGTTTGGTGGTCATGTTTGTGGGCGATGACTCAGCACGTGACTAGACCCTATAACCGTTCATGGTGTTTTTCTCTGTTTTTATTTTTTAGATTGAACGATTCTGCTGCAGTGTGGAACGAACTGCACGAAAGTGCTCAACCTTCTACGAAGTCTTCCGAGGAGCAGAACGTGTGGGGATCAGGACTATTGGAAGATATGTTCTCAAGTCATGAAAAACTGCCCGGTCGCCAATCATTACAAATTGTCTATGAAATACTATAAGAAACAATCAGTGTCGTGAAAAATTGTATAAAAATACTTTGTTGTGCAGTGCTGGTGGCTAGTTGTAATGAAGTAACGAAGGTATATGCCGGTAGTTTGTCATATATGTATTCGATTATGTATTTATTTTTAAAGTACCTAATATACAGTGTTGTTTTTACTTAACTGGAACGTGTTTTTCTTTTAAAAGAGGGGGAGGCATTTACCTTAGTGCCGTATTCACTGTGCCTTTAGGGGGCTCGGCGAACACTACATGGGAGATCATTGTAGCGATAAGCTGGGTGGGTAAATAACTAAAATCTGCTAATCAAGTTTCCCACGAGCGGGTTTATAGCTCTTATTGCAATTATATATTTAAAGTCATTAGACGGTAAATAAATTTGGACGTATTGCTAAAACCCAAAGGGATTTTAAGTATCTAGGTTTCCAGTTTTTTTATGGCCAAAACATAATTGGCTCGTTTGGCCACGGGAATCGCAGTACCGCTATTTCTGCATAATTGAATAAAGCAATCACTCGCTAACACATCGTACAAAATAAATAGCGTGTTAATTGCAAACACAATGTTTATAGTGAGAAATAATATTCCGGAGCGCCTCTCGCGGCACAGATCATTTGATAGTGTTTTATCAATGCCATTTATGTAATACAGTATCGCGAGAAATATATTGTGTAATTAAAAAAAATATTTATTATATATTGACAGTGCTACTGGCGAACTCTCCACGCCGGTCCACTTGTAAAGACGGATTTTGAAGTAATGTCTTGTGATTGTCTTTGTCGCCTCGTGTCCCATGTGTTTGTAGTTGACAAGTGTTTATTTGAATCCACGGTCAGTGCATTCAACCGTACGTTCAGTGCAGTTTCGCTTATTTTGCTCGAATTATTAAATTTGCATTTGTTTTAATTTTCTTCCCTTTAGTTGTGTCTGTGCGCCGCTGTTTTTACTCACATGAACACATATACAGGGTGATCCTCGAATCAGCCGGGACCCCTTCAACCGTCGCCGCGGACCACAGTTTGAGAACCGCTGAACTAAGATGTGCTAAATATCTCGAGTTAATTTCGTGATTCGTCATGTTGCAACTGCTGTTTTAGAGACAATTAATATGGGCGGCTTTATCTTGGTAGTGTACTTTGAAACGAGTTTAAATTTATCCTACTCGGAATTCGTTGTATCGTTTGGAAGAGCAAGGCTGATGGATTTTTACGACTCGTTAGAGCATGAATGAACTGGCTTAGAAATAATTACTGAACAGTGAGAGCGTCTCGTGAATTGGACTATTGGGGAGCGGATCGAAATATAGGGGCCGCTTTGTCTAGATTGTTGTCCACACAGTTGGGTGTTTATTTTGAGAGCATACACGTTGGTTATGCTCTGCAAGAGCCAGACGAAGATTAAACATTGCGACGGCGAGGACGCAAGCCCCGCGTCGCCGTACGTGACGACGGACGACGTTCTTTCCCACGAACAACGGCAGTGCATCTTCAAACCGAGAGTACTGCGCGTGGTTGCCCGACCGATCCTCGCTTCAAACAACGTGCCCATTCGCGGAGCGAGTTTCTTGGCCGTTGCACGCACCTTACGATGGACCGGAACTGGAGCTACAAGTCGTAGCAGCCAATCCAGCACATATGGACGTGCCACGCGCCTCGTGCTTCGTTGTGTCTGTCCTAAAGCTGACGTGCCGCTCACGCGGCATTGGATTGGCTCCGATAGCTCGTAGGGTCCTCTGCGGTCCATGGCAAAGGAGGGTCGACGAAGAGAGGTAACGAAGGGGGAAATAAATAAAAACAAAAACACGCAGAGAAAGAATGAGAGAGAGAGAGTGAGGAGACCCGGCCGCGCGCGTGGAAGACCTGCAGTTGTCTGCGCCCGCGTTTACCCGGCAGGCTTTTGCGGGTTGATTTTGCGGGGAGCAGGCGCTTTTTCTTTTTCTTTTTTGTCTCGCCACGCGGATGGAGCAGCACGTGAGCTTCTGGGGGTTCCTTTACGGCCTCACCCGACTTCCCGACAAAGCGGAACGTCTTAAACTTTGCCAATACCTTGACCATGCACTCAGAGTCTGAGACACCTAGAAAGTGCAGACATCGACGGTACAGATCTCTGCGAGGAGCTGATCTAACTATGCAGCCTGCTGCCCACTGGATGCAGTGCTCGCCAGGACGTTTTCCAGTTCATTCCGGACAACCATCTATGTGACAAATTCCCTCATACGTGGGTGTCATTGAGGATCCTCCTCCCTTTGCCAATGTCAATGGCCACCGCTGAGAGGAGTTTCTAAAATTAAAGCTTATTAAGACATACCTAAGATCAACCATGGCAGATGACAGGATATCGTCATTGGCAATTTCGTCCATTGAAAACAAGATAGCGTCTAGCCTGGATATGTCGCAAGACGTAGCCCAATTTGCGTTGTTGAAGGCTCGGAAGGTTGCCTTCTACGGCATTTGACATGGTTAACTAGTGCTTTTGTTTTCTCTGTCCCTTAGACGTTAGCTTGCTATGGGAGACCCACAGCTGAAGTTTGGTTAATCTAAGAAATAAATGATTCTTGAACTTTGAACACGGTGCCGACAAAGCTCACAATGCTCGCGGACGTCGTTCGTTTTTAGGACGCGGTTTTCGACTGACAACGACAAAATCGCGACCATTCGCGCTGGGTCACTGTGGCATGTTTGCTTACAACATGATGTTTGGTGCGAGAATAGTATACGTGTGTGTAAGGGGGGGGGGGGGGGCGCCACGCCTGCAGTTTGCCCAGGGCGCTTGCTGCTCTAAGGCCGGCCCTGGGTCGAGAAATTTGTGCTGAAAACGAAGAGACACGTAGTGGATGTATTTGGACAGAGCAGGCCTATTCAACTCAGAGTACCGCAAGATTGAACGGCTTATTATGATCATGGTTAATGCTGTTTCATTAGAGGGGCCATGCAACGATTAGCTACTTTCACCGAATACTGTTCTGAATGAATACTTGAAGTTCATTATGGGCGGAAAGCGTGTGGCAACCCTCCACAGACCTTGCGTATTCGTGCTCCTCGTGCTCTAATAAGTGATCGGTGGGCCATTGTCCGTGGGATCCTGTGCACCACGTGACCACGCTGGAAAAAACGCACCTCTGGTGTTCACATGACCACGTGACCATGTCCTGTGGGGGTCATGTGAACATGGTCAGTTGGATCCCGCCCACCACGTGACCAAACTGCGAATAGCGCGCCTATGGTGGTCGCATGATCACGTGACCTTGTTGCGTGGGGTCACGTAATTACGCAGCGACGATTAAACTTGTAGCTCATGGCGTTGCGCATGAGATACTTGCGTGACACTTGTGTCAGTATGGTTGTGCAAAGTGCCCGAAATTCGAACTTAAAATTGCTGCAACGGAACTTTAAACCGCGTGGAAGCAAATTAGTCACGGCTTCCGGTTTTAGCGCACGCGCCAGCCTTTGTCCCTACAATAGGCGAAATAAAAGGCAGTACATTGGGGGATAAGCGAGTGAGGAGAGGACACTTTCATGGTAGCCGGCAGGTAGACCGGCATAACATACTTGTTTGTTGCTGTTGTTAAAAAACATCTGTATTAAGTCTAATAAAGGAAAAATAGAAAGGGAGAACGATGTGTGACTACCCCTATTCCGGGTCCCATTAAATTTCTATCGAGGTGCGCGCTGTCCGAGGCAGAACGAAATTTCTTGTGTTCGTGGCTTTTATTTTCAGCGCTGTAATAATACGAATGTTGAGGACCCAAATAAGTCACTAAGATTATCAAAATATTTTTCCTGCTTCTCCTGGCTCGTGCAAATGTACTTTACCATTTGCGAAAATCAATGCCGCTATGCTCTAGAATGTAATGCGTCAAAAAGTAGGAGTAATTTCGTTAGACTGAACAAAATTACGCGTAAACTCCTCTCAATAGTGTTATGGTAGGTCATATGATAGAGTTAGTATGCCATATGATAGTTGTCCTCTTCTAATTAGCTTCTTAGAACATCCAAGGACCTTGCGTTTGCAAGAGACGTGCGATTTTATGGGAAAGGGCAACTCAGAAAGATACAAACTTACGTCCACATTCAAGACGACCAAGATCCGCTCCTTTGTGCACTCTATTGCACGTGGCAGTGCCTTGTTGAATAACCGTACTTCGGGCTCAACTGCCTTCTTTCGGAGTTGCGGTATGAGCTTGTAACAGAACACAAAATGTACTCTTTGCCTGAGCCATAGGAGCAGGTCCCGAAAAGCAAAGTCCAGATGCTAGCTGTGCTTTGCAAAAACGCGCACACTTATTGAATCATCGGAAAATATGTGATAGCATTTCTCGGTAGAAAGAACACGAAAATATAAAATTTAGCCAAAAGATGTAGATACGTCATGTTTTTCTTTGGGATCTAGTATAAAACTAAAATAACAAGACCTTGAGATATTTGCATGATTTTCGTGTTGCACAACAAACTTTGATGTTGGCTTCAAACGACTATTGAAGGTGTCAAAAAGACAAAAAAAAAAAAAAAAAAAGACGGGTTTATTACGGTTATCGAACGCGGTTTTATCCAGGTTCGTTTCAACGAAAGGGGTGAGGTATATCGAAGCACGGTTTAGCGAAAATGGATACATTTTATCGAGGCCTCCGTTTGAGAAATGCTGTTTGTAGGCGGCGGCAAGCTAGGCTTCCAAACAGACCGCGCTTCGTGCGGGCACCCCTCGCTGTCGCTCGGGAAAAGTTTAATATAAGTTCGAGCGTGGATCGCCAAAGGTTGGTTAGCATGCGGGCGGTCGCCATTTTCTCTAAACGGCGATCCGATCTGCTGTTGTCGCGAAAACGATGTTCGGTAAAACGAGCTTCCCTAAACCCCACTTCTCCGAAAATCAGCACATTTTTCTCCATAGCTTACAACCATGCTGGGGTGTTGTAAGCTCTTCTTCTTTGACCGAGGCTGACCCACTGTCGCCATTTTGCAGGTTGTTTCCGCCTACGTAGACTACCGCAAAATCGAACTTTTTGAGAGGCAACCCGTCAATGTTCTCCTTGAGAGCCTGCACCGTCGCTCCCGAGAAGCTAAAGCTGCATGCACACTTGTATGCACTCATCTAAAAAGCGCGGCAAAGCCATTTCACTGGGCTGCTCCCGAAGATTGCGCCTTTCATCTTCGTCCGGACCTCAGTGAAATCTTCTAAATCTCACTTCTTTGTATACCAAGGTCGAACGCTAGAGCACGTTTTTTGAAAGCAATACACCACAAGCGCACACAAGGAACTGAATAAAGACCCAGGATCGGCTGAGTGAGAAACGGCTAGCTAGACTTATTTTTGCCTCAAACATGCAGTCCGTGTTTGAAGTGCAGGCCACTATAGACTACCGAGAAGTAGCTCCTAAAGTCATTTTTACGGAACGTGCAGATGGTCTTCACCGGAGAAGAAAATTGTGGCGGAGCGCTTATTTGTACGTGTTTTACTTGTTTTGATATCTAGCATTCAACAATGCTGCAGAGTGCCACCGTGAAAACTAACAACAAACAAAAACTAACCCAAAACAAACGAAAGAGCCAGAACCCGTGCAAACTGCGAGCGAGGTCTTTCCTTCTATTTTTACTTTGTGCACGCGGCCCAACGCTGCCCGGTGCCGCCAGCTCCGTCCAGACGGACTTTGCGGGCACTGAAAGTGAAGGGAAACAAAAGGAGACAGACGCGCGCGTCTCCAATCGAGAAAAAGGAGGCAGGAGGCTTTGAAGTTGAACTGGTTGAACTTGAGCGCAGACGTCTCTGTCGAAGAGCGGGCCCCGGACGGACGAGTTCACCCCAAGTTGGAGGGGAGGCAGGCGAAACCAAATTCGCGTAACCTGCCGATCGCGGCGGCGGCATTTGCACCCGCAAATGAATGGGCTTGGCAACTTACAGACTCGTAAGACTTCACGCTCAATGAACCGATCAAGTTAACCAGTTGACAGAAAAAAAAAGTGAAATAAAATATTTCGCTACGCGAAAGCGGTAGGTTTTGTACTAACAGCGACAAAGCGTCTTTACTACGGCTGATCGAACGCCGTTATATCGAGGCTCATCTTAGCGAAAGGGGTACGGTTTATCGAAGCACGGTTTAGCGAGAGGTGCACGTTTTCTCGAGGCCTCCGTTTGAGAGCTGCTGTTTCTAGGCGGCGGCAAGCTAGTAGTAATGCAAAACTATCGATAAATTGACTATCGATACTATCGATAGTTTTTCCAAAACTATCGATAGTGTCGCAGAACTATCGATAGTAGACTATCGGTAGTACTATCGACAGTTTTTCGATAGTCGACTGTCGATAGTACTCTCGATAGTTTTTCGACAGTCAACTATCGAGAGTTTTTCGATAGTACTATCGATTCCTTTTTTACTATCGATACTCAGTTTTCTGGTGACTATCGATAGTACTATGGATAGTTTTGCACTACTAGAGCGAACACAGTTGCCGCACCGCCGCTCGCTTCCCCTTCCTCCTCTCTTCGGCCAAACTCCCGTCTTCGTCATCACTGAAAGCTGAACCGAAGTTGAGACGGTAATTGCTTGGGCTAGTTGGTGTCCCATTTGAAAAAAAATAAATAAATAAATAAAAAATAAAGCGAGAAAAAGAGACGAGGGAGCGACGCTCACTACTAATGTCGCATAGCTATCGATAGTAAACTGTCGACAGTACTATCGATAGGTTTACGATAGTCGACTATCGATAGTTTTCTGATAGTCGCTTAACAACAATTTTCCGATCGTCGAGTATCGATAGTACTATCCATAGATTTTCGATAGTCGACTATCGATAGTTTTTCGATAGACGACTATCGATAGTACTATCGATAGTTTCTTTTACTATCGATGGTCAAATTTCTGGCGACTATCGATACTATCGATAGTACTATCGATATTTTTGGACCACTACAAGCTAGGCTTCCAATCAGACCGCGCTTGGCGCGGTCGCCCCTCACTGTCGCTGGGGGAAAATTTATTATAACCTCAAGCTTGAGCGTGCACTACCAATAGTTCACCGCCAAGGGTTCGGCAATCTAGGCTAATGAACCAGGGGGATATCGGAAACGGCACGCCGGCTGCCGTCATTTTCTCTAAACTGTGATTGGATAAACTGATATCGATAAAACGGCGTTCCCTAAAAGGAGCTTTTCTAAACCGCATGCCTCCGGGACAAAACGGGAATCCGCGGAGGTAAGAGCGGCATCGAAATACGCACATCTGAGTCCATTTGGACTGTTGGCGTTTTGTCTTCGCCAACAGCCGGCGACACAGTGCCAATAACCCGTGCCGCGTTTTTTTTTTTTTTTTTTTTTTTTTTTTTTAACATTTGCTTTTGCTCTTTTGAGGTGTGCGTGTCCTGCGTGTGTTGCTAGAAAAGTATGCCAATTATTGAGATTCTAAAAGCAAACGTCTCGCAAGATGAGGTAATCGGATAACACTAACACTGACATTATGTCAAACTGATAACCTGTATCTCCCTAGGTTTACTCCCAAAATTTACAAAACGTCCTTGTACTTACACAAGATAATGACTTCGGAAGGCATTTCAGGTGTGTTTTGCTACTTTTTTTTTACTTTACGAGCTACCTTGCGGATGTTAGTTTGGAACAATACAGAGGCGTGAACTTCAAAACACCAAGTAATCAAATGACTAATGCCGAACGTATAAATGCCGGAAAATTAGATAGAAGTATGTCGTGCTAAATAAAAAAAATAAAAAAACTCGTTCGTCCACAGGTAACTTAAATCGATACATGGGGATTTAATTCCCCATGTGTAATTTGTTCGGGAAATTCATAATCTCGCGAAGGGAGTTTTTCTTGGAATAAGAAGAATTATTTTTTTCATTTCCGCAGTTCAATATCGTAGCTTATCATCATGTATGTCAGCACAAATGACATTCACCAACAAAAACAAAATCACACTTTCTTCGAACGCATTGCTACATATTAAAAAAAAAAAAAAAAAAGTGCAAATAATAATAGGCCTCGTGAACAATTATAGCAAACAACGAAGACATTATTTATTGTTTAATCTACGCGCTTTGATATACTTTGCACAATTCGGAAGGTGCATCTGGTGTTTCAGATAAGAACGGTCGACCATATCCGGTGACCATTTTTAATTCTGACTAGAAAAATGCATCTTGCTGCCACAATGCCCAGGAAAACGGAACCGGTCGTTGTTGTTGTTGTTTTCTTTTTTTTTTTTTCTTTAGGGGGGGGGGGGGGGGGGGGGTTGCCTCCAAGAAAAAAAAAGTCAGAAACACCTGGTCAATCTGAAGCGTTGTTTGCGGATTTCGCAACATTGGCATTTCAAGCAACTTTCCCCCGAAATGTGTTGTGATTACTGGCCCAGATATATTTACCGACAAAGTAAGTATGGGAATGATTGACCCAAATTATTTATCACGAAGTATCGACGTCGTTATTTTGAAATAAAAAATCGCACAGACGACTGCACAATAAGCCGTACAGCTCAAGTTTTATCTTTTTTTCTCCGCATTTATTCCAGCCAGGATTTTCAAACTTTGTCAGCGTGTTATCTTCTATTTGGCTAATCTTCGTGACAAGTATTGTTGTCCTTGTTAGCGGGAAAAGTTCACGAAAAACGCTCAAATAAAGGCATTTTCGTAAATGTGCATAATTTTGAAAATCAATTTAAAAAGAAAGGCCATCTTCGATTTTTTCAAACTCTTTCAAGTTAGCGCCAGTGATATGTACTAACAGGATGTGCAAAAACATGTTGCATTATTTGTGTGTCTTTAAAGTTACAAAGCAAGAAAATCTGGCCAAATGGAGGCTACCGCGGTTGCCATGAATGAGGCCTGTGCGTACGCCTATTTGACAATTTCATTATTTTTACACAGCGTAAAACCTCTCCCGGGTGGTCAGATTGACAGCACAGAGGTGGAGGGTACTTTTGAAGTGATGATTCTTGATACGTCTTTTTTTGTCCTTACTATTAGTACAAGAGTCACAAAAATGCGCAGAAGCTGGAGCAATCGCGAGACGCTATAGCCTGTCGCACGCTTCGCAGGGCCCGCTTTCTATGGCGGGCGTGTAGCGTCTCTGCGCACGCCACGTAGGGGAAACGATCGGTGCGGCTCCGATAACAGGCGTTTAGGTAACAGGATATAGGGCTCTAACACGATATTGAGGATAGGGCGCCGTACAACGGGGGCACCTTCGCGCGGCAATAGAGCCTCGGCCGTGGTAAGCCACACACCGCAAAAAAAAAAAAAAAAAAAGAGGAAGAAAGATTTTTGTTTGTTTATAATGCAATTAAATGCAAAGGTGCAAGCGAGCTGGACAGTTCGTTTGTTTGAGACTTTTTATGCTCCCTTTTCATCACATTTTTGTCTTAGACGCATTGTAACCGCTTCGCACCAGCCTGCCAGCAGGCCTGGGTGGAATCGAGCCTTTATTGTCCGAGTGGCTTGCTTGTAGACGCTACCGTTCGTGCTACGAGCAATTCGTGGCGCAGTGAGTTGACGCATCTATACACTGTCAGCAGTGCCAGGATTGAATTCCAGGCACGGGATGGAGGGAATTCCAGGCACGGGATGGAAGGAATCCCAGGCTGTTGTTTTCATTTCAACTGAACTCCTAAAAGTCAGCACTTGCTAATCAATGCCACGTTGGGTAATTTGGTGCTGAGGACGTCCACCATATCTGACGCACATTTCATATCTGATGTAGCCGGCCCTCGAAGGTTGTAAACAGTTGCATCATGGTGCTTGACGAGGCCTCCAATCCCATCGCAGGCGTTCTTGGTATGCCCAGTAGCGGAAACTGGCCACTTGGCCGACAGGTACTCGGTCTTAGCGAGCTCATGAAGTTGGTGCCTATTCCTGAAGTAGCTTGCTCCGCCGTCACTGACCCACATAAAATGTGCGTAGAAAGGGGCAACCTCCCCAAGCCACTCGTGAATGTTCCCAAGGCCATAGTATGCGCGGGCGGAATCGTGGCTGGTGTCATCACTGATTGGAGCGCAGCTACAAGTCCCTTTTTTTGGTTGTCACTATGCATGACGTCGCATGTGAATATCTTCTCTAATAATATATGGCAACCGAAGAGGTTGTGCCCTCTAATGGTTTCGCCTCCCCTTCTTTTCCTTCAATCAACGCATCCTCCGGGTGACCAGTTAATCAAAAACACGAAAGATGCAGCTACACTGCCTAAAACGTGGACGGGAAGGAAAATACGACGTTTCGGGCGAACGTCCTTCTTCAAGTGATAGATACGAAACACGGCGAGAAACAAAGAAAGGGTCGTATACGTCACAAGAAAAGGGGGCTCTACATTTGTTACTCACCGATTTTTTGTTTCTTACACAAAGATGGGCGTCCGCCCGAAACTTCGTGTATTCCTTCCCGTTCACGTCCTATTTATTGTAGCACAATAATATTTCTTTTGTGATTACGTGCCGAAGATCATTGTTCTCGGCAGCCCCCATTCTCTTACACGCTGAGATAAACATCTGCTATCGGAACCACTTCTGTTGATTCCTTTGCTTGGCGTACACAGAGACGCTACACGCCGACTACCGAAAACGTACCCTGCGAAGCGTGCGACAGGCTAGCGTCTCTCGATTGCTCCGGCTCATGCGTACTTTTTTTTTTTTTTTAAATCTCGTACGAAGAAAAAATAACTTGTTAAACATTATCACTTAGAAACTATCGCTCTCCCCTGCGCTGCCAATCTGACCACCCCGGAGCACTCTTACGGGCTGTAAAAATTATGAACTTGTCAACTACGGGTATGTATAAGACACAGAAACAATGCAATAATATTTTTGCACATCATGCTCATAGATACTATTGGCGTTATTTTGGAAGAGTTAAAATATCGAAGATAGCATTTTTTTTAATTGATTTGCAAAAGTATGCATATTTAGTAAAATGCCTCGATTTGAGCGTTTCTCGTCAACTTTTCCTGCTAATCAGGACGACAATATTTATAGCAAAATAGAGGACAACACGCTGGCAAAGTTTGAAAACGGGCTTGAATAAATGCGGACAAAAAAAAGTTAAAACTTTGGCAGTATTGCTCAATGTGCCGTCGTCTGTGCGATTTTTTTTTTTTTTATTTCAAAATAACGACGTCGATACGTAGTGATAAATAATTTGGGTCAACCATTCCGATACGGGCCAGCAGCCACAACACATTTTCGGGGAGAGCTGCCTGAAATGCCAATTTTGCTAAATCCACAGACAACGCTTCAGATTGAGCAGGTGTTTCTGACTTGTTTTCTTGAAGGTAACTTTGTTTTGTTTTTTCCTAAAACAAAGACCGGTTCCGTTTTTCTGGGCATTGAGGCAGCAAGATGCATTTTTCTGGTCAAAATTAAAAACTGTCACCGGACACGGTCGGCCGTTCTTATCTGAAGACAGAGTCGTCCTAGAGAAAACTGCTGCGGCATAACATAACAGAACTGCATGTATATTTGACGCACAAATATCAGTAAGCTAGGTGGCCTCTTTACGTTTTATTTATGTAGAATACGCTTGCAACATCACATTTTAATGCTTTCTTTTAGGGGTAGAGGAAAATCGGACCCTTCACGTAACATATTTTTGTAGATTTACTTTTTCGAGTACAAAAGAGGGATTTTAGTAGTGGAGGAGAAGTAACCAAACTTAGGAACGACTATAGAGACACGACAAGAAATGTAGAAACGAAAACTGGTGGTCAGTCAAGTGCAAAACAAGCACCCAGGAGATTTTATTCACATTGCTTGGTCGCACTTTAATATTGCAATTATGAAATTCGTCTAAATTTGGAAAATAGACGCAAGTGGAAACGTTCTCAATTGAAAGAACGCATGTTGTTCCTTTCCTCACTCAGAATACTGTAGCGGGACTTCGCTCTTCCTCAACTACCCCAATACAGTGAAGACGATGACGAGTTAATGTTTCGAAGGCCTGCTCATAGAATGATAACATCATGTCCCTTGCAGTGCCGTATTCACTGTGACTTTAGGGGGCTCGGCGAACATTGCATGGGAGATCATTGTAGCGATAAGCTGGGTGAGTAAATAACTAAAATCTGCTAATCAAGTTTCCCACGAGCGGGTTTATGGCTGGTGTTGGAATTATATATTTAAAGTCATTAGAGGCTAAATAAATTTGGACGTATTGCTAAAACCCAAAGGGATTTGAGGTATCTAGGTTTTCAGTTTTCACATTGATTTGTTTTGGGTTATCTTGCGGAGCGGATCCAGCGGTATTTAAATGGACCAAACATATATGGCTGGTTTGGCCACGGGAATCGCACTACCGCTATTTCTGCATATTGAATAAAGCAATCACTCGCTAACCCCTCGTACAAAATAAATAGCGTGTTAATTGCAAACACAATGTTTATATTGACAAAATATTTTAATCCGGAGCGCATGTCGCGGGAGAGATCATTTGGTAGTGTTTTATTAAGGTCATTTATGTAATACAGTGTCGCGAGAAATATATTATGTAATTTAAAAAATTATTATATATTGACAGTGCTACTGCCGAACTCTCCACGCCGGTCCGTTTGTAAAGACGGATTTTGAAGTAATGTCTTGTGATTGTCTTTGTCGCCTCGTGTCCAATGTGTTTGTAATTGACAAGTGTTTATTTGAATCTACGTTCAGTACATTCAACCTTACGTTCAGTACGGTCTCGCTTATTTTGCTCGAGTTATTAAATTTGTATTTGTTTTAATCTTTTTCCCTTTAGTTGTGTCTGTGCGCCGCTTTTTTTGAAGAGATATACAGGGTGATCCTCGAACCAGCTGGGACCCCTTCAAACGTCGCCGCGGACCACAGTTTGAGAACCGCTGGACTAAGATGTGCTAAATATCTTGAGTTAATTCCGTGATTCGTCATGTTGCAGCTGCTATTTTAGAGACAATTATTATGGGCGGCTTTATCTCGGCAGTGTGCTTTGAAACGAATTTCAATTTATCCAGCTCGGAATTTGTTTTATCGCTTGGAAGAGCAAGGCTGATGAATTTTTGCGACTCGTTATAGCATGAATGAACTGGCTTAGAAATAGTTACTGAACAGTGAGAGCGTCTCGTGAATTTGACTATTGGGGAGGGGATCGAAATATAGGGACCGCTTTGTCTAGATTGTTGTCCAGACTAGGGTGCCTCAATGTCCTTCTGTTTAGGGTGATGCCACCCTTTGTAGTACCCGATGCTGACGGCACGCGCTCACGGGGAAAGTACAAAGAGATCGACGAAAACAAATTGTCGCCATAGCACAGTCAGCGCCACGAGCGCGCGCAGGGACACGTTCTTTCACGCGCTTCTGAACAAAAAATAAAAATAAAAGTGTCAGACAAAATGGCCAGATGTCTCCACCCTAAGCAAAGCACACATGAAGGCACCCTAGTCCACACAGTTGGGTGTTTATTTCGAGAGCATACACATTGGTTACCTTGCACATAATTTACAAACGACCACCACTTTCGGCGGTGCGGTTCCTCGCGCGTTACCCTGACCATTGCTTTATTCGCACGAGGACTATAACACGAGTTCGTGCATCTCGCAGACTCTGAATCGTTCTTTTAGATTTCCGTTGAAAAATACACAAGCAGTTTACATTTGTCGTTCATACACGCGGACCGTGTGTGGACGACAAATGTACCGGACGCTTTGCAGCAGATGTGCATGGGCGCGACCATAACTGACCTTCATTTTTTATTTCCTTTTATTCGGGTCGCTTCGCTTTACTGCTGTGGTTACATGAGAAGCCAATGCTTTTCTAGACACCATGGTGTTCCTTTCACCGACGCAGGCTTTGTTTTCACTCATCATCGCTAGTTTGTGTGGCCCGGCCTCTTGGCAAGACACATGGTCAGTTATGGCGGCTGTAATTTACGCGTGAGCAAAGCGCCTATACGTCAACTCAAGTAGCCCTAGGTGTGCCAGCCACACAAGCCAGCGTGGAGCGGGCCTTCTGGGCGCTGACATATATTTTATCGTACCAGAGGTCTCGCATTTCACCGAGCACAGTTGATGACGTGCTGCTTCTGAGTTCATGCTCAGTGCCTTGATCATGATATCGTCCTCAACGCAATGAACATGATCTCAGAAGCAGTGTCGATTACGCGGATCCCTCCAGAGCTCTTGAATTATCTATTTTTGTGTAAAAGGAAATGTTAAATTCCTTTCCAATTTCTTTTTTTTTTAAACACAAGTTGTTAGGCCCGCTTCAAACGGGGCAACTTTTCCAGCAATTTTGAGGTTGCTGGCGGGTTGTTCCCTAACTTTCCCTAGATCGACGCGAATTCTTGAGATCGGGTCCGGCTCGAACAAGCGAGCTACTCGGAGCAATTCGAAGACCGTTGAAGCGGCTGCAGCCAATCAGAGACGCGATATTTTCACGTGACACCCCTGTGGTGGTGATAATGACAGCTAAAGACTTAGTTCTGATTTGGAATGGATCGTTTTCGGAAATAAATAGTTTCAGAAAAATGAGTTAGTATTCTCAACGCCGTTCAAAGATATAAGAACGCGTTTGTAGCGCGTAGCTGGGCGTCTAAGTAGTGAAAAAAGAATCAAATTTAATCATGATGATGGCAAGTCGGAGCGATTCTGTTGCTGCGTGTGAACGCGGGCGGCCGGTGTTGCTGGTGTTGCGACGTCAAGTTGCTGGGTGAAATTGCTCCGTCTGAAGCGTGCCTTACGAGTTGTTATACGGACCATTATTTGTTTCGTTCCGCAGCAGAAACGGAACTGAACTTATTTTGTATGGAACGCAAATGAAACCGGTACGAAAATACATTTTGTTCCAACACCCTGCTTTTACTTGATTACGTGTCAGCACATCCATCGAGCCAGTACATCCATCGAGCCATTACATCCATCAATGGATGTAATGGCTCGGTGGATGTACGGGCTCGATGGATGTACTGACATGCTTATGGATGTAGCTGCTCGATGGATGTAGTTGCTCGTTGGATGTAGTTGCTCGCTGGATGAAGTGGCTCGGTGGATGTAATTGCTCGCCGTTCCTGTTATCATGCCTAGCGTGCCATTACATCCATCGTGCTAGTACATCCATAAAAGCCAAGATGGCCGCCGTGGAGCCGCAATTATATTTAAGCTGATTACTTTGTCTGCGGTATTCATATTCTCATTGGTTCGGAGCCTCAGCAAACAAGGGGTAAGCCACAGAACATTAGTGAATCACAACTGAACTCAACGGGGCATTCAAACTTTTTTTTTTCTTGCCGAAAAGCGAAATAAAAAGTAAGATTATGTCAACCGTCCTAATCCCCTATTAAAGTAGTTTACTGTAGAAGATTTAATTTTCACGATGACCTAATATTCGCGAGGACCTGAATTTCACGATTTGATCAAATTCGCGAAAAATTGGTCACGCGAATAAGTCACCCCATGAATACGAATACATTGCGTATATCTCCCTTTCACGAAATGTTCTGCCCGCGAAATTTCCGAAACCGGCACTTCGCGAAATGTCGAGCCCGCGAAATTAAACTCGTTTCTATTGAGTTAATTATGAGAGTTAAAGAGGAGTAACTAATGTTTCATACATGTGGAAACAACAAACAAGGAAAATAACGCCTTGTCATTAGGATCGGCTCCCAACGGCGGAAGTGGTGGCGCATGCGCAAAGCGGGCATACGACGGCCCCGTCGGGCCCAAACACTTTCGAGAAGGGTTCGCGGACTGTTTTCATATGGCATGACACCCATACTCCCTCTTGATAATTTGAAGTTCGAGCTCCGTTAAATCCGGTAAATTCATCAGGACTGGGGGAGACTCGTGCGGCTTCGGTGAGGCCGAGGGCCGCACAAGGTGCATGACGCACAATGGGTAATTTTACTTGCTTTTGTGCATTATTTATTTTTTTCGGCGTATAACTCATGAAATAATGTGAACTATTGAAAAATATATGGATCGTTTGCTGCTTTCACTGAGGTCGGGCTCAGGGCAAGATGATAGGCATGCTAAGCGGATTCGTTCTTTGATCTTTTGCCTTGCAGGCACTTTATGGTGAAATTGCGTCACGCGAACCATGTTTACAAATGTACAGATAGCAGAAAAACCTTCTAGGCTTGAGTATGGAAAGCTCCGAACATATTCAGGATTGCCAAATTCGCTGGGTTAAGGCTACACCGCTCCGCACATCAGTATATCTTGTGTTGGCCCGTTATTATAATGATGCGTTTTGCCACCTCTCGTGACGATGCGACTACTTGCAACCAGGTACTACCGTGAGACAAGACCCATTTTTAAGCCTCTTGCGACGGCGGAGGACCGGATGCGCTGCCGCGGAGCAGGTCTTACGCCGTCTTTTCTCTCTCGGTCGTACTCGGTTGCAAGTGTCTGAACAGCACTTAAAAGAGTCGGTTCAGACATTTGCGTTTGACTGCGTTACGACTGGTTACAACCAATGGCGATCCTCACGACGAGCCAATGGGGAGTCGACGCAGTCAAAGCAAATGTCTCAACCATCTTTAAGAGAATTACACTGACCCTTTTGCGATTGCTGCTCGCACCGGCACAAGCGGTCGCAAAGAGTCATTCATAAGCAAACGCAAATGTCTGAAGTAGCTTTCAAGAAAGAAAGAAACGAAATGTGTATCGGAGAAAATTTGCGTAATTGATGCATGCATATGGCACGTTTTTGGATGAAGCTGCTTGATGGATATGATAACGCGATGGATGTAATGACACGCTTTGGATGAAGTTGCTCGATGGATGTGATGGCGCAGTGGATGTAATGGCACGATGGATCCAATGGCACGTTGGATTTGGTTACACGCTGGATGAACTGGCCCAAAATGGATCTACTGGCACTATGGATGTACTGGCACTATGGATGTACTGGCACGATGGATGTAACGGCACGAGATTGGACGGATTTGCTCGATGGATGTAATGGCACGATGGATGTGCTGGCCCCAAGCCCTTTTACTTCATACGTTGTGTAAGTCATATTGTCAAAAGTCGTCTAAATCAATTTTACCACACCTTCCGAGCGAGCCCTGCGGCTTTGCGATAGTTATCGTACCAGCTCAAGGGCTCTGCAAGGGCCAGACGAAGATTAAACATTGCGATGGCGAAAACGCCAGCCCCGCGTCGCCGTACACGACGACGGACGGCGTTCTTCCCCACGAACAACGGCGGTGCTTCTTCCAAGCGAGAGTACTACGCATAGTTGCAACTCGTCTAGCTTCAAACAGCGTGCCCGTTCGCGGAGCGCGTTTCTTGGCGGTTGCATGGTTGGACACGGAGCCCGTTTCAAGCTTATGATGGACCGCAACGGACGCTACAAGCCGCAGGAGCCAATCCAGCGCATATGAACGTATCGCGTGGCCACGCGCCTCGTGCTTTGCTGTGTCCGTCCTAAAGGTGACGTGACGCTCACGCGGCATTGGATTAGCTCTGGTAGCTCGTAGGGTTCTCTGCGGTGCATCGTAAGGAGAAACGGAGCAGGAACCTGAGTCAAAGGAGAGACGAGGAAGAGAGGTAACGAAGGGAGAAATATATAAAAAACAAACATCCAAGACAACACGCAGAGCAAGAAAAGAGAGAAAGTGAGGAACGTTTCTGCGCGCGCGCGTGGGGCCTGGGACGTGTCTGCGCCCGCGTTTACACTGTAGGCTTTTGTGGTTTGATTTTGCGGGGAGCAGGCGTTTTTTTTCTTTTTCTGACACCACTCCGCTTGTGCGAAGTGGCGACATCTCGGCGATTTCACTGCCCGACCATTTTGTGTTTTTCTTTGTTTGCATCTGTAAGACGAGCGCGCGAAGACTGCTGTGTTTCCAAACACGCTTGCTTTGCCCACACCGGGTGTGGGCACTGCGGAATCACAGCATCTCGTTTTTGCAGAGAAGAAGCCTCTGCATGTGCGCCGTGCTCAAGGCAGCGCCACCGCAGAGGGATGGCGTATACTTACCACGACTTCTTTCACCACTGCTGACCTCCTGTCGCCATTCTGCAGGTTGTTTCCTCCTATGTAGACTGCCGCAAAATCCAACTTTTTGAGAGGCAACCCGTCGATGTATTCCTTGAGAGCCTGAACCGTCGCTCCCGACAAGCTAAATGTGCACACTTGTATGCGCTCATCTAAAAACAAACGGTCGCGGCAAAGCCATTTCACTTGGCTGCTCCCGAAGATTGCGCCTTTCATCTTCGTCCGGACCTCAATGAAATGTTCTAAACCTCACTTCTCTGTATGCCAGGGTCGAACGCTAGAGCACGTCTTTTGAAAGCAATACACCACAAGTCTTTTTTACGGAACGTGCAGATGGTCTTCACCGGAAGAGAAAATTGTGGGGGAGCGGTTATTTGTACGTATTTTACTTGTTTTGATGTCTAGCATTCAACAATGCTGCGGAATGAACACCGTGAAAACTAACACCAAACAAAAACTAACCCAAAACAAACAAAAGAGCCAAAACCCGTGCAAACTCCGCGCGAGGTCTTTCCTTCTGTTTTTACTTTGCGCACGCGACCCAACGCTGCCCGGTGCCGCCAGCTCCCTGCAGACGGACTTTGCGGGCACTGAAAGTGAAGGGAAACAAAAGGAGACAGAAGCGCGCTTCTCCAACCGAGAAAAAGGAGGCAGGAGACTTCGAAGTTGAAGTTGAGCGCAGACGTCTCTGTCGAAGAGCGGGGGAGCGGGCCCCGGACGGACGAGTTCACGCGAAGTTGGAGGGGAGGAAGGCGAAAGCAAATTCGCGCAACCTGCCGATCGCGGCATTTGCACCCGCAAATGAATGGGCTTGCCAACTTACAGACTAGCAAGACTTCACACCCAGTGAACCGAGCAAGTTAACCAGTTGATAAAAAAAAGTGAAATATACAAAGTAAAATATTTTGCTCCGCGAAAGCGGTCGGTTTTGTACTAACAGCGACAAAGCGCATTTACTACGGCTGATCGAACGCCTTTATATCGAGGCTCATTTTAGCGAAAAGGGTACGGTTTATGGAAGCACGGTTTAGCGAGAGGTGTACGTTTTATCGAGGCCTCCGTTTGAGAACTGTTGTTTGTAGCGGCGGCAAGCTAGGCTTCCAATCAGACCGCGCTTGGCGCGCGCGCCCCTCACTGTCGCTGGGGGAAAATTTAATATAATCTCAAGCTTGAGCGTGCACTACCAATAGTTCACCGCCAAGGGTTCGGCAATCTAGGCTAATGAATCGGGGGGATATCGGGAACGGCTCGCCGGCTGCCGCTATTTTCTCTAAACTGCGATTGGATGAACTGATATCGATAAAACGGCGTTCGCTAAAAGGAGCTCTTCTAAACCGCATGCCTCCGCGACAAAACGGTAATCCGCGGAGGTAAGAGCGACGTTGAAATGCGCACATCTCTGTCCATTTGGGCTTTTGGCGTTTCATGTCATTGCCAATGGGCGACGCAGCGCAGGTAATGCTAACTGCCCCGTGCCGCGCGCTTTTTTTTTTTTTTTTTTATTTCTTTCCGATTTTTTGAGGTGTGCGTGTGCTGCTTGTGTTGCTTGAAAAGTATGCCAATTATTGAGATTCTAAAAGCAAACGTCTCGCAAGATGAGGTAATCGGATAACACTGACATTATGTCAATGTGATAACCTTTATCTCCCTAGGTTTACCCCCGAAATTCCCAAAACGTCCTAGTACTTACACAAGATAATGACTTCGGAAGGCATTTTAGGTATGCTTTGCAACTTTTTCTTTTACTTTACGAGCCACCTTGCGGATGTTAGTTTGGAACAATACAGGGGCGTGAACTCCAAAACGCCAAGTGATCAAGCGACAAATGCCTAACGTATAAATGCCGAAAAAGATATAAAAGTATGTCGTGCTAAAAAAAAAAAAAAAAAAAAAAAAAAAAAACGTTTGTTTAAAGGTAACTTAAATCGATACATGGGGATTTAATTACCCATGTGTAATTTGTTCGGGAAATTCATAATCTCGCGAAGAGAGTTTGTGCAAAAAGAATTGTTTTTTTTTTTGTTTTTGTTTTTTTTTATTTCCGCAGTTCAATATTGTAGCTTATCATCATGTATGTCAGCATAAATGACATTCACCAACCAAAACAAAATCACCCTTTATTCCAACACATTGCTACATGTTAAAAAAAAAAAAAAAAAAAATATATATATATATATATATATATATATATATATATATATATATATATATATATTTAGATCTCGAAAACAATTATAGCAAACAACGAAGACATTATTTATTTTATTTAATCTACGCGCTTCGATATGCTTTGCACAATGGGGAAGGGGCATATGCTAGAGGGTGTTCTCAGATAAGAACGGCCGACCATATCCGGTGACCATTTTTAGTTCTGACTAGAAAAATGCATCTTGCTGTCTCAATGGCCAGGAAAACGGAACCGGTCGTTGTTTTGTTGGTTTCTTTTCTTTTTTTTTTTTGTTTGTGTGTGTGTGTTGTGGGGGGGGGGGGGGCGGGAGAGGAATTGCCTTCAAAACAAAAAAAAAAGTCAGAAACACCTGCTCAATCTGAAGCGGTGTTTGCGGATTTCAAAACATTGGCATTTCAGGGAACTTTCCCCCAAAATGTGTTGTGGCTACTGGCCCACAAATATTTACCGACAAAGTAAGTATGAGAATGGTTGAGCCAAAATATTTATCACGAAGTGTCGACGTCGTTATTTTGAAATAAGAAATCGCACAGACGACTGCACATTGAGCCATTCTGCCTAATACCCGTGCCACACGGGCAACTTGAATGCCATTTACAACGAATGAGATTTGTGTGATCGGAGAATCAGCTCGCACTCTGTCGCGCGTGGAATGCGCCACGCCCGGAATGTCGCCCGCTCATTGGCCGTTCGCTCAAATTTCATTCCTTGTAAATGGCATTTGAGTTGCCCGTGTGGCACGGGTATGAGTTTCATCTTTTTTTCTCCGCATTTATTGAAGACAGGATTTTCAAACTTTGTCAGCGGGTTGTCCTCTATTTGGCTAATCTTCGTGATAAATATTTTTGTCCTGGTTAGCGGCAAAAGTTCCCGAAAAACGCCCAAATAAAGGCATTTTCCTAAATGTGCATAATGTTGAAAATCAATTTAAGAAGAAAAGGCTATCTTCGATTTTTTTTAAACTCTTCCAAGTTAACGCCAATGATATGCACTAACAGGATGTGCAAAAACACGTTGCATTATTTGTGTGTCTTTGAAGTTACAAAGCAAGAAACGGACTAAATGGAGGCTACCGCGGTTGCCATGAATGAGGCCTGTGCATACGCCTAGTTGACAATTTCATTATTTTTACACAGCGTAAAACTGCTCCCGGGTGGTCAGATTGACAGCACAGAGGTGGAGGGTACTTTTGAAGTGATAATTCGTGATACGTATTTTTTAGGGGCGAACCTCCTTAGGGGCTAGCCATGTCCGTACGTCCGTCCGCCGTCGGGTGCACGTGCTCCTGCTCGTGAGCTCACGCGCTCACGAGCACGTGAGCACGTGCTCGTGTAGGGCAAAAAAAAAAAAAAAAACGCATCTCCACGTGGTGAATGATGTTGTTGGGGGCGAAGCTCTGGTGGTGGTTGTCTGCGTAGACCATAGAGATCGTACATACTAACTCTAGAGGAAAAGGTCCGCCCTTTTCCCATGCATTCTGGCTGCCGCAAGCGGCGGTGCATGCAGGCAGACCCTCGGGGTCCCACACATTGTTACCAACTGCCTTCGATTTCGCGAATATAATTATATCATCAGAGCAGTGTCATGAACTTCAACAATCCACGAACTTACCGGTGGAAAGATATTCGCGTTCCTTTCGAAGCTTTCTTTTTGCATAGCGCGGAGATGTACGGCCTCGCATCAACGCTAAACTAAATCAGATAACCGTCCTCCCAGGCGGGGCGCGAGTGGGCGTGCCTCAGGAATACGAAACCAAGCAAACACAAGATTTCCGAGATTTCAACAGAAGGAAAGTTAATGCAGCGTAATGAGTATACTGCTTTTTATAAGCGTTAGAATAGCTCAGAATTTAGTTTACAACGTTAAATTATCACTGTTTATATTGCTGAGAGTTTTCAGTCTTCGCGATTACCACTGCGACTGCCGTCCTTTAGCTGGCAACATTGGTTTCTTTCTCTCATGTTCTGTCGCTCTCTTTCGCGATCTTTCACTCGGGACCCAGGATGTAGGCCCTTGATGTAGGCGCGCGGGATTTGCCACTCCTCCTCACCCACCTTTACCCCACCTGGCGTGGACAATGAGCCGCAGCATGCCGAGCCTTTCGTTCGTTTTCATCCATGTCAGAAAGAGAATGCGTGGTATCGAACGTGGTTATATACGCCTTTGAGCATTTGATCGCAGCGTGACATGGATGAAAACGAACGAAAGGCTGGGCATGCTGCGGCTCAGCGTCTACGCAGACAAGCACCACCAGATCTTCGCCTCAATCAACATCATTTACCACGTGGAGATGCGGTTGTTTTTTGTCCTTATTATTAGTACAAGAGTCACAAAAATGCGCAGAAGCTGGAGCAATCGCGAGACGCTAGCCTGTCGCACGCTTCGCAGTGCCCGTTTTCTACAGCGGGCGTGTAGCCTCTGTGCGCACGCCACGTAGGGGAAACGATCGGTGCGGCTCCGATGACAGGCGTTTGGGTAACACGATATAGGGCTCTAACACGATATTGAGGACAGGGCGCCGTACAACGGGGGCACCTTCGCGCGGCAATAGGGCCTCGTGGTGGGCCGCACACCGCACACCGTGAAGAGAATAAAAAGAAAAAGAAAAGAAAAGAAAGACTTTCGTTTGCTTGAGACTTTTTATGCTCCCTTTTCATCACATTTTTGTCTTAGACTCACTGCCCGCTTCGCACTAGACTGCCAGCAGGCCTGGGTGGAATCGTGCCTTTATTGTCCGAGTGGCTTGTTTGCAGACGCTATCGTTCTTGCTACCAGCAATTCGTGTCGCAGTGCGTTGATGCATGTATACGCTGTCAGCAGTGCCAGAATTGAATTCCAGGCACGGGATGGAGGGAATCCCAGGCCGTGGTTTTCATTTCAACTGAACTCCTGAAAGTCAGCCCTTGCGAACCATGCCACATTGGGTAATTTGGTGCTGAGGACGTCCTCCATATCTGACGCACATTTGATATCTGATGTAGCCGGCCCTCGAAGGTTGTAAACAGTTGCATCATGGTGCTTGACGAGGCCTCCCATCCCATCGCAGGCGTTCTTACCTCCCAGTAGCGGAAACTTGTTACTTGGCCGACAGGTACTCGGTCTTAGCGAGCTCATGAAGTTCGTACCTATTCTTGAAGTAGCTTGCTCCGCCGTCACTGACCTAGATAAAATGTGCGTAGAAAGGAGCAACGTCCTCAGCCACTCGTGAATTTTCCCAAGGCCGTAGCATGTGCGGGAGGAATCGTGGCTGGTATCATCACTGATCGGAGCGCAGCTACAAGCCCTTTTTTTGGTTGTCACTACGCATGACGTCGCTTGTGAATATATTCTCTAATAATATATGGCAACCGAAGAGTTTGTGCCCTCTAATGGTTTCGCCTGCCCTCTTTTTCCACCAATCAACGCACTCCTTCTTGTGACGTGATCCTCTGGGTGACTAATTATTCAAGAACGCGAAGGATGCAGCTAAACTGCCTAAAACGTGAACTGGAAGGAATATACGACGTTTCGGGGGAACGTCCTTCAAGTGATAGTTACGAAACACGGTGAGGAACAAGGAAAGGGTTGTATACGTCACAAGAAAAGGGGGCTATGCTTCCTACTCACCGATTTTTTGTTTCTTACAAGAAGATGGGCGTGCACCCGAAACTTCGTGTATTCCTTCCCGTCCACGTCCTGTTTATTGTTGCACAATATATCTTTTGTGATTACGTGCCCAAGCTCATTGTTCTCGGCAGCCCCATTCTCTTACACGCTGAGATAAACATCTGCTATCGGAGCCAGTTCGGTTGATTCCTTTGCTTGGCGTACACGCCGGCTACTGGAAACGTACCCTGCGAAGCGTGCGACAGGCTAGCGTCTCTGGATTGCTCCGGGTCATGCTGATTTTTTTTTTTTTAAATCTTGTACAAAGAAAACATGACTTGCTCAAAATTATCACTTAGAAACTATCACCCACCCGAGCGCTGTCCATCTGACCACCCCGGAGCACTTTTACGGGCTGTAAAAATTATGAACTTGTCAACTACGGGTATGTATAATACACGCAAACAATGCAATGATATTTTTGCTCATCATGTTCATAGATATCATTGGCGTTAATTTGGAAGAGTTAAAAATATCTAAGATAGCAATTTTTTTTTTTTTAGATTGATTTACAAAAGTATGCATATTTAGTAAAATGCCTCCATTTAAGCGTTTCTCGTAAACTTTTCTTGCTAATCAGGACAACAATATTTATAGTCAGATAGAGGACAACACGCTAGCAAAGTTTGAAAATCCGGGCTTGAATAAATGCGGAGAAAAAAAAAAAGTTAAAACTTAGGCAGTATGGCTCAATGTGCCGTCGTCTGTGCGATTTTCTATTTCAAAATAACGACGTCAATACGTCGTGATAAATAATTTAGGTCAACCATCCCCATAGGGGCCAGTAGCCACAGCACATTTTGGGGGAGAGCTGCCTGAAATGCCAATTTTGCGAAATCCACAAACAACGCTTCAGATGGAGCAGGTGTTTCTGACTTTTTTTCTTGAAGGCAAGTTTGCTTTTTCCAAAAAACAAAGACCGGTTCCGTTTTTCGGGGCATTGAGGCAGCAAGATGCATTTTTCTGGTCAAAATTAAAAACTGTCACCGGACACGGTCGGCCGTTCTTATCTGAAGACGGAGTCGTCTTAGAGAAAACTGCCGCGGCATAACATAACACAACTGCGTGTATATTTGACAGACAAATATCAGTAAGCTAGGTGGCTTCTGTACGTTTTATTTATGTAGAATACGCATGCACCATCACATTTTATTGCGTTCTTTTAGTGGGTAGAGGAAAATCGGACCCTTCACGTAACATATTTTAGTAGCTTTACTTTTTCGAGTACAAAAGAGGGATCTTAGTAGTCGAGGAGAAGTAATCAAACTTAGGAACGACTATAGAGACACGACAAGAAATGTAGAAACGAAAACTGGTGGTCAGTCAAGTGCAAAACAAGCACCCAGGAGACTTTATTCACATTGCGCGGTCGCATTTTAATATTGCAATTATGAAATTCATCTAAATTTGGAAAATAGACGCAAGTGGAAAACGTTCTCGATTGAAAGAACGCATGTTCTTCCTGTCCTCACTCAGAATACTGTAGCGGGACTTCGTCCTTCCTCCAAAACACCAACACAGTGAAGACGATAACGAGTTGATGTTTGAAAGGCCTGTGCATAGAATGATAACATCATGTCCCTTGATTGCAGATTAGCGCAGTCTTCAGGCACGAAACCGCCCAAGTTGAAGCACTGGAGGCGGTCACAAACTGGAGTCGATAAGACTGTTTGCCGAGCCGACCAAGTCTTGCGCTAGAATGTATAAATAGCAGATTGGTTAAAAGCAGAGTCAATAATTATGTTCAATGCAGGACACCAAGTAACAGTTGCGAGCTTTCATGAAAATTTCAAACTAGCTAATGATAGCGACGTACTTCGTCCCTCGAACACATCCGAATCTGGAAGCAATCTGTTTACAATAGATGTTATACGTTTATTCAGTGTGTGGTTCGCACCAACCTGAAGTACACAAAGTGACTCTCAGTTGATCGTGGCAATCGCACGATTTTGATAAAGTGAAAATGTACATCACTTGCGACAGAAATCATAACTGAATGAAGACGTCATAAAAAAAAGTTCTTACCTCTTGATTTTGCTTCTCTTCGGGAAGGCTAGCCGACTGACATATCGCGACTGAAAAGTCTAGGCCTTCTCAACCAATAACGACCAAAACAAAGCGGTCGTGCGCGAACAGCCGTCACCGCCGGACGGACAACATATCGGCGTTCAGAGTTCTGCGAATCCTCCGGAGAAGTCACTCCCCGCGAACATTCACCGACCGCACTCCTCACCCCTCTAGCCCCTCAGGGCGACTGCCGACCGCGGCCCGCCCGCCGCCGCCGCCGTGAGCGACTCGGCACGAGCCTCACAAATCCGCCAATCCGCTGCGAGCATCGAATGCGACGTCATCACGTGTCGTTTACGTCACCCTACCGAAGGAGACGTGAAGCGCCGTCCGCGAATTTCTCGGGGCACGGAAGCACTGTGAAGGCTGTCACTAGCGGCGTTTTGGTTGCGTTTCGACTACACTGAAGGAAATGCAACTGTAACGAACCAAAATGTGGTTTACGTTCTTTCCCGAGGAGTTTTAAGGGACACGAGCTCTCATTTCGCTGCTAGACCCAGATAGGTTACGCACTCATTCGCCTCGGAGGGAGAGCACCTTTTCACGCCTTCGACGCGCGCGCCATCTGGAATCTTGAAAAGTTCCTATCGGAGATGAAAATCGAGGAGCGCTCCCTCTTAAGGCCCGCGCTATTTTCGACATGCGGCAGTGACGTGGCACCGAACCAAAAACCGGAACCGAACCGGTATTTTTTCCGGAACTGTACCCGAACCCGAACCGTTATATTGTTATCGCGATGAACCCGAACCGGAACTGAACCGGAAAAAAATAACGGTTACCGGCTCATGTCAAAACGGTTCGGCCACGCGCTGTTGACAATGAATGTGCTATCAATGCCATTTTTGTTTTTTAAGTGCCGTCAACTGACACACACCTCGCTTACATATTTTTCTTCTCCACTCAGTCTTAGGAGTATAAACGCTGCATCCATGAATCTTGACAAACGCTGCATCCATGATTCTTGACATAGGAACCAGTATTGCGCTGGTCGCGGCTTGCACGGAAGAAAGTGAATTGGAAGGCTGTGCAAAAAAAAAAAAAAAAAAGAATCGCGTTACGGGATTTTATTTTCCTACAATCTCGTAAATCCTAAATGCTGCTATGTGCTCATTTCATAACACGTTTCTAGAACGCGCGAGTTCTTGAAGCTAGCTTCCATCGGAATGAGAAAAGAAAAGGCTGTGGAGTTTGATAATAATGCATCCGGTTTCGTATAGGCACTTAGAAGCTAACATATTTGTCAGACAGCGTACTCTTCTATTTTAATATTTATCCTATTACGTCCTTCTGGCGTTGCGTTCGGTGAAGTGTTTTTCATATTCCGTATCTTGTTTAATGAAAACTTCTTTAAGGGTCTAATTTGAGTTACCGAAGGCTAGTTCAAATAAACAAAGCTGTATTTTCTCCCCACTGTTCCTTCAATTGCTTACACGCCGAGGTGGCGGGATAGTTAGCGAGTTCTACTTGTAAGTGGGTTTGTAAGGAGGTCGCGGATTTTACAGCTACTGCGCCGGACCCAATTAGATGAAGTCCGAATGCGTAAACGTCGGTGAGGTAACCTTTGAGTGCACATAAAGAAACCATTCCTGGTAGAAATCCCTGAGCCTTACACTACGATGTATCCCGTTTCGTATGTGCTGATTTCAGATGTTTTATTTGTAATTTATTTTGATGTTGCTATTTGTCATTTATTATTTCCGAAGCCCCGAACCGGTTCGCGGATCGAATTAATCGAACCGGAACTGAACCGGAACAAAATAAATTTACCTGAACCTGAACCGTAACCGAACCCGTATTTTTTTCGGTTCGACACACTGATATATATATATATATATATATATATATATATATATATATATATATATATATATATATATATATATATATATATATATATATATATATATATATATATATATTCAGGGTGTTAATTTCGTACAGTTACGTTTATAATTAGTTTTGCACAATTAAAGTACGGATATGCAACTATAAACAGATGGTTCCAATTAGAACCTTGCCGAGCGTCATTGAAAATGACTAAATCAGTACATTTTAGAATAATTGCTGATTTAGGCGGAGCTAAAATGCGGATTCGCAGGAGTGTCAAAGTTGAATGCAATTTCGGGCCTAAAACAAGAAAAAAAAAAAAAAAAAAGCTATGTTTACTCTGTTTAAATATTTCTGAAGTGGACTCAGTTAGTGGTTTTCGATGATGCCAAGCAATTTTCTAATTGAAACTAAATGTTTGTTTTAATAATTAAGATTGCTATAATGTAAACCTAATTGACAACTTACTGTAAGCATGTCGCTTAACTCTTTTATTAACACTATTAATTCTTCCAACCACGGTACTTCTTACCATACGTACCGTGCCTGCCCTAAAGCTCGGAGAGTTCGGCAGTCTTCTGAAGACGCCGACAGTAGATGTCGGCTCCATCTGGCGAAAGTCGGCTTAGTTTCACGTAAGAACTGGTTTGAAGGGATATTACGGGATGGCGCCAGTGTACACTCTATCAGAGACGGGTCAAAAAGGGCTAGCCACAGAAGCCAGGTCAACTCCCATTCCGCAAACGGCCGCTTCTCGCCCGAACACAGAACACTCGCCAATGAATCATGGTAGATTCTTCTCGCACACAGAACTATAAAAATCGGTCGTTCTCTTGCACATTGCCATCCTCACTCAATTCTCTCGATCATTGGACTACAATCCAGTTGTTTTTTTTCTTTTTGTACTTATCAGCTACCTTCGCTTACGTTAATTATTTTGCTATGTCTTACAGCGGACTCTCATAAAGTAATTTACCGAAAAAAGAAAAAAAGCTGATGCACGAAACCAGACCTCTTTCTACAGCCGAGGCACGGCTTTCCTTCTCCCCGTCATTCCTCACACATGGCTAGGCTCTCTCTTGCTCCCCCCTTCCTTCCCCCCGGCCTGTAGGCCGCCGCTGTTCAATAGATTCATTAAAGTTGTGTCCTCCTCCTCCTCCTCATCGCTAGAGCGTACGTTCGTAAAGCTCGCATTCACCTTCTACGAGGTCTATTCCCTGAAGATCCACCGCCGCTGCATCGACTGCTGTGACCGCCCAAATACCCATCGCATTTTATGGATTTTCCATCCCCCTCCCAAACTTTATCTCCCCACGCCCTCCCCTCCAATCTCGGGTGTCTAACCACTACGTACACTACACTCCAAGATCAGGACTACCTGGCGGCGTACATCCAGTCTTCTCTGGAATGCTCCACAAGGGGGAGCCTGAACTGAGGCACCCTGCTCACATTTTTTAGCTTAAATCTCTCTCTCTCTCTCTCTCCAATATACGCTATAATGTGTACTTTCTCGCGTTTAAGTTTCTCCAGACTTCGAGCTGAAAATCATGAACGAATGCCACAAATTGCTTCACAATTCGTAGTATTTGTCTATACAACGCTCTCTGTTCGTTAATCTTCCCTGTATACCTCAAAGATAACCTGACTTGTTTCCCCCTCTTGGTTACATGTATTCACTTGTCCTGTGTGGGTGTTCTGTTATTCGCTTTGATGCGATTTATTTGTATTATGTAAGGTCATCGTGTTACTTTGTCAGAAATGTTTTTAAAGCTCCGCAAAGTGCCTGTGAATCGTAGGCGAAATATTAAAGAGCGGCTGGCACCTTCTCCGCTCATGGAAGCGGATAGGTCCGCGCAACTGAGCCCCTCTCGACCCATCTTTGAAACGGGTTGCCCGAATTCGTACCGCACCTCTGCGGCAAGATTGAGCGAGTGTCCCTTGAAAGTTAAAACACGGATGGACTACGAACGCGAGCATGTTTTTCGAACACCGCTCGTACTGCAGGAGTGCACGTGTGCACAGTATACGCTGGAAACGCCGTGCCCTCTCTTGGGTTGCTAAACTCGTCGAACACGAAGTCGGGGCCGAAGTTTCGTAAAGCGTGCTGATTGGACCCTCGCGACGATGGCGTCACGCAGGACGAGAAGTCAATCATCCAAACCTTCTCTCGGTGCTCAAATCTCAGCGAGATTATGAAACACAAAGATGGTAGATAGCTCCATCGGAGCGCGCGCGAGCAACACCATGTAGGGACAGCCGATTGAACGGCTGCACTGATGACTTCATGTACGCTTGTCCCTATCATTCCTACGCCGCGTTAGTCAATGCTGTCTAGATTGTCCCTAGGCGGGCTGTGAATACTTTGAACTTTCTCGTCGCAAGATCGTCGTTTGTTGAAGTTATCGGTGACGACAAAGTGACGTTTTACAACTTTGGGAAGGAGTTATTTGAGACCAAATTCTTCGCTTCGGAATCGAGGCGAAGATTGAACTTCGTGATATTGTAGAGCCGTGCGCGGTGTACGCGGTATTAACGCTCACCTTCTGCCGCTGTCAACAATGCTACCTGGGTCACAAAGAGGCGGTGTGTGCAGTGACGTCGGTAGTGTTTGAGAAATGAGGGGGCGACGGGGCTTTGCGAGAAAGAACCGGGGAAGGGAAATAAGAAGGGGTACGACCAACATACACATGAACACAAAATAGGAGTCAGAAAGGGCAGTAGAAAATGTTCGGGAGAGACGGGAGGTGTGCGTGTGTGTGTGTGCGGGGGGAAGGGGGGGGGGGGGGGCTGATGGTAGTGAAGAAAGGGGATACCCCTTCCCCGGCTATGGTCTGGGGCTGGGGCGATGGCCTCCCCCTCTCATCACCCCTTTATGCTCCGTCCCCCTGTTTCCGACACGCCCCTGCTCCCCTATTTAAGTTGGTCCTGGTTCAAACTGAGCGACGGCGAGGAACAGCACAGCGTACACTTCTCGAAATAATGGTTCTGGAGGTTCTGGAACTAACGTGTTTGCGTCCCATGCACTCACGTGCGGCCATGGCAGACTTTCAAATGAGAGGCTCGCGCTAGGGCTCGTTGTATGCAGACGCGTTCAGCGACGTCCTTTTTTACTTCCTAGCCTTGAAGCCAGGGACAGGATTATCTGTTGCGAGGGGCAAATCCGATGGTGCGTTTTCGAATAGACGGTGACAATTTTAATAGTGTACGACGGAAGCTTGGAGTCATCGCGTTCTTAAAACATCACGGTCAATATTGACAACCTGACAGTACCCTTATTTCCGTTAAAAAAGAAAAAAAATCATAATTAATCTCAGTTTAGCTAACCTTGGAAAGCCAACCACACTGTCACCTTTTGTAGCCTACGTGGCCTTATAATCACAACTTAAAAAAAAAAAAAAAAGTAAAATGATTTTATTTCGCCGATGGTGGGACGAATGCCCGGAGGCGAAATACGCCTCCGGGCATTCGCTCCTCGGCTGGTTCTGACCTAGCCACCACTTCGATCATATCCAAAAGGCAGAAAGATATGAAAGGAATGGCACGGATGCTTTTCAGTAAACTCTGCTTTATTGGCGGAAATAAGAACAGTATCAGACTGTCATCTTCGACGGTGCTGATTTTAGAATGCGATTACCCCAAGCCTCCGCCGTGCTTCTTATAGAGACCTTCAGACATATTTGTCGCAGCTTTGTCGTGACGTCACACGTATGAACCACGGTCGTCTCCCCGCGCTCTCTCGTGCTGCTCTTGTTCGGCGCCTGGCCAGTGGTAGGCATTGTTCGCCCCTTAAAAGAAAAACGTCACGACGATAAACGATACTGCGGGTTTGTGAGAAGAGAAAACTTCACAGCAATCTTTGGGCTCCTTTCCCCACTATGTCATAACACAAAGAATATTCGTGTTTGACGAGTTTAGCGATCTTGTACTCATTTATATTTTGGGTTTGGGGCGCACGTTGGATGTTTGTGTCCTAGAACTTTTTGTACAAAGAGTTAGTAACTATGGCAACACGCTCAAGAAGCGCAGCAGCGGAGGGTGGATGGAAACTGCCATGAGCCACCTAAAAGCGAGGAGGACGTATACAAACCGCGTCGTCAAGGCGGTGATCTCCTTCACATGCAGACGCAGACAAAGAGCTCCAAGTGCGCCTCTAATCATTAATTTATCGCAGTAGTTATTGCTTTCTTGTGTAAAACGGATCGACGAGCAAGATGCCGAATGAGCAAAGGGGTAAAGATTTTGCGTTATTTAGGAGTTCGCTGGGGAGCCCCAACAGTATGCATGTTAGTGTTACTTTCTGCCCTGGTACGTCACGCTTATACAAATATTCACTCACAGCCCTCCGTAGCTTATCTGGAAAGTCATTCCCTTTGCTTCTCCAGCCAGAATTGTAACCAACCACAGGGGCATCTTTATAATAATGGTGAAAAGGTGAGGGGGGGTATTTATGTACATTTTATTAAATTATGCACTCAACGGACACAAAATGTGCGTTCACAAATATTTCGCAAAAGCCTATACTTCGTTTCAGCTTCGGTCCGAGCGCGGCCGCCTATGTTATGAGCCCAAGGGCCAATCAAACAGCGCAAAAAGCGCAGCGTCATGGCGTGCTCTCTGCGCTATATAGAACAAGCCAGCAGTGGAGCACGCACAGAGAAACGGCGAATACCGGCTGGTCCTGTCAACTGCAGAAAGTCCGCCATGACGCTGTGCCTCTTCCGCTGTTTGATTGGTCCTTCTGCTCATAACATCGGCCGCGCTCGGACCGAAGCTGAAACGAAGTATAAGCATTTTTTTTTTTTTTTTTTACAGGGACAAAGTTTACGTAATATCAGTGCATATTCCTTTGGTATTAAGGAACTGCACGTCGAACTTTAATCTCAGATTCGCTCTCTAACGCAAAGGAAATCGATAGTCCGGGAGTGTTTCTTTCCCCGCCGTGGAAGTGGCCGGCTAAATCATTTCTAACATTTAACGTGTTAAAGTATACGTTGCAATCCTGAAGCTCTACACCCTTCCTTTGTTCCCCACCCAAGGGTAGCAGATCACCGGCGCATGAACAAGAGAGCTAGTGATAAAAATACGTACGAAGAAAAAAGGTGGAAAAAAGTTATACTTGGTCTCACCTTAGCAGTGACTAACTACGAAGGCTGTGCGAGCGTGATCGCTCGCACAGCCTTCGTAGTAGCCTTAACTGCCTTGACTGCCTTGACAGGAGAACTCGCCGCACGAGCGCTTGTGCAGCCGCCGAGGCTTCAAAGACAGAGCAAATAGCTCGCTCTTTTAGCATACGCGGCTAACAATAGTCCATGCTAAGGTGAGACCAAGTATAGGATAGGAGCACGCCGGTGGCGTCGCCTTTGTCGCCTATTGTTCGTAGAGAGCCTAGATTATAGAGAGGGTCCAACTCAAACCATGGGGGACGTATGCAGTTTAATGGTGGACGCCTCCATCGGAGATTGGTCACAAGTGCGCATGCGCTGCGTTATCGCGTGGCTAGAAGGAAAGCAGGAGGAATGGCGGAGACGCTCGCGGACGACCAACGCGTTCGTCACCTGTAGCTCGTATTGCAAACGCCGCCCATAAACCAAGTAACCCGGATCATCGAGCAATTGGAAATTCTCTGTAGTACAGGCTCTCTAATTGTTCGCTGCCACCTAGCGGTTGTCGCCGCCTACTCGTCGGGAAGCAATTGCGACGAATGGCGCGGGCCTCGTGTGCCCGGCATGATTACGACGGGATTTAAGGTTCTTACAAATTCCTCAATCTTTTTCCGTCGAGGAAAACTTGAGCGAAGGTAATCTGAGTGCAGCGGCTAACAAGGACCTACCGATGAAAATGATTTGTTTGCCGCTAGGGGCGCCCTGGTCGGGGCTTGAGTTATGTCCTTGACACACGGGGTGTTTAATACTAAAATCCTCTCTAAAGGAAAATTCAACCTTTGAAATCCGAACAATATACATTGTGGGTTTCTTTACGGAGGTCCACTACTAATAATCCCGCCCGATCGGTATGCGCTCCGCCCGTCACCCAGGGAGTGACATACAGCAACGAGAAGACAGCGAATGGGTTTACTGTACCTCTCGGTTGCCCGTCGTCAAGAGCCGGTAGTCCGGGCCTCCCGGCCCTTGTTGTCGCCCGTCAATCAGAGCTCACAGTCGGGGTCCGTGTCCAGGCCTGCGGATTGCCTTTTCCACGCCAGCGCTGCGTAGGCTGGCTGTCCCGGGCTATCAATGCCCGAGTCTCGCTGCGGAACCACCCCGGGATCGTCATAGCCCAGGTCATATGGCCCGGGCTCGCCGTTTCCACCGGTCTTGCTCCAGACCAGGGATGGGCAAAATACATGCAAATATGTATCGAAATACAAATACAAAATACTTCGTCAAAAATGTATTTAACTACAAATCTAATTACATTTCCAAAAAAGCATTTAAATACAAGATACAAATACAACCAAATGTATTTGGTTTCCTCCAAATACTTTTCCAAATACATTCCTCAAAATTTGCGTCAGCGACTTCAGGGCACCTGCAACGGGTTTCTGGGTGTCTCATTTTGATTTTGCATCGCACACTCGGGAGTTAGTGTGCGAGGCTCTAGTAGCGTAATAGAAATATAATCACAAAAAAAAAATGTAATCAGCTTGGACGTGATAGGTGAAAAAAGTACAGAGCTTCAAGCAGATTTTTTTGTCGATTACATTTTGGTATAGACCAACAAAGAACCGAGACAACCAAGATGCGCAGCACTAGCTAGAGAATTTTTTTATTGTTGCAACTCGCACCAGTTACGAAAATCTGGACGACCCGCGCATTTAGAATGTTCCAGACAAAAATATGAATGGAAATCGGGCTCGAAAGAATCACAAGTTGTCACAGGCACTTATTTAGCCAGTCTGCCTGTGAACGTCGATTTCGTCATCACTTAACACTTCTGCTTGATTGAGAGACACTGCATTCGGTGCAGAGCATAGTCTTCTTCCTGCTCTGGACAGTGACAATAAATTTGAGGGATGTATTTTCGCCCACAAAATTGTATTGAATTACAATTGTATTTGAAATACCTACGCTTTAGTATTTAAATACACACGTCAAATACATTACCCAATATGTAATTAAATACAAATGCAAAATACACAAAGTATTTGAAATACGTATTTGAAATACTTGTATTTGAAATACTGCCCATCCCTGCTCCAGACCTCGCTGGTGGACCGCTCCGGGGTTCGTTATGGGCCAGGCCAGGCCTAGGCCAGGAAGCTTGGCTTCGACGTTCCTTGTCCCGCTAGCAGCCTCGCTCAGCTCGCACTGTCCTGCGCCAGCTCGTGACTTCTCCGCCGACCGCCTGTCACGTGCCCTCTGCCTCGTCTTTCACCCCCGGCTCCCACAACATGTATAATTTATTTACAGACTAAATGTGTCCACTCGGTTATTTATTAGTTTATCAATGTATTTAAAAAATAAAACCTGGCCTTCACTAATTTAGTAATTGAAATGGTTACACTATCAATAACGAAAGAAAAGCGATCGCGCAGGAGAGTTGGTTAATATTAAACATAACGTAAAAAGGGCGAAGAAAAAAAAGAGGCGCGAGAAGGGCACACACACACGCACCAACACACACACATACCACATACACACACGCACGAATGCACGCATACGCTCACACGAACACACGCGCGTGCGCTCGCGCATTAGACGGTGTGTGTGTGTGCGTGTGTCCTCTCCTTTTCTATTTTCGCAGTCTCGGGATTTAGTTATGTTTATCGATAATGGCAAAGTTGTTCAAGCATTCTAGCCGAGCCCAACTCTGCATAACTTCCAAACGGCTCATTCATGCCATATTGATGTTTGGCTTCGTATCCGTTCTGGTACCTTCGGGGTCACACTGCTCATAGGGAGTATTCATAGGCGGCCATAGCTGTGTGCGTGACTGCTGAGCGCATGCTGAGAGCGAGCTTCCACAGTTCTTTTGGAACGTGCATTCCGCACCATCAAGACTGCCGGTCTTAGCGGCAAATTAATTTGAGCCCGTTCTGAGCATGCGCTCTAATCAGCGCACTCAAATATGGCGTCCAGTGAATACCCCCTATATTCACTGGGCTCCATATTTGTGGGTGCTGTATAGAGCGCACGCTCAGAACGAGCCCACATTAATAAGCTGCTAAGACCGGCAATCCTGATGGTGTGGAATGCACGTTGCAAAAGAACCGTGGAAGCTCGCCATCAGCACGCGCTCAGGAGTCGCGCACACAACTATGGCCGCCAGTGAATACTTCCTATCCATCATACAAAAGACAGTCTGCATACAGATTTGAGCGTAAGTCACCGCGAGATCCGTGCTTCGAATGCCGCACGGCAATGATTTCGAGGAGAAACTTGGCAGGCGGCATTCGAACCACGGATATTGCGGTGACTCGTGTTCGCAGACTGTCTTTTTGTGTGATGTATGAGCAGGGTGACCCCGGCTTTAGGATTGACTATCGGCGTTTAGGAAACACGGACACTTGAAGCGTGTGGATGGGATAGAGTCCAAGGGGAAATAAGCGTTGATTCCCAAAACAAACATAAAAAGGCTCATTTTTTTATTGGAGTTTCCTGATTTTAGACACCCTTAACAGAATAAAATGCCTTGAGGCTCGCAGTATCTTCCCTTCAAGAACTGTACCATGTACAGAGTGCGACACTGTTAGCGCGAACAAGCGATCGCCGGTTTTTCCAGTTTTTCTCTCTGAAACGGAGGGATGTCATCCAAGTTTTTATTTCTACGGAAAGAGCTCATCTAGTTCTATAATGTGAGCGATAAAATTTCGTGCTCGCTAATACTATTTAGAAGTAAAATGCGAAAATGCACCGATGCCGTGTTCGCGCTAACGGTGTCGAGATGTGTACACTTCTTGAGAATGCAGAGCATTTTTTTATCATTGCGTCGTCGGCGCATCTGCATTTGCCGAAAAACTACTATTATTTCATCAAAAGACCCAAGACGTGTGCAAAAAAAGAAAAAAGAACGAATCTCAATATCTTATTTAGGCTGCATGGATCGATATTGTTGCCCTAATAATGGCCATTTCATCAAAAACAAAACTTTTTTTTTTCTAAAAAAAAATGGCGTATGCTTTTTTATATAATACCGTTGAATTTGCGGGGCTCATAGGGCGGTCAAATGCCCCCCTTCCCCCTAAATGTGCTTCTGGCTAGTCACTTCCGGGCAATTTTATAACTATAGCGGGCTCACATGGCATCATTGTACCTAATTGAAAAACGTGGTGTCCGAACATTACTAAGAAAACCTAATTCTCTCATATACATTCAACCGATCGAAGTGAAACTTATCGTAGCGAAATTTATGGCAAATTTTTGCCTCTGTTCTTTGAATATTCCCGTTCACCGTACGCTCTCAACTCAAAAGCAACAAGCATACTCCCGCCCATCTGGACGTCTCGAGAAGTTCGCCGCAAATAGACGCATTGCTGAGTTCCAAATGCAACGCCAGTTTACGTCGTTCCGGTGTTCCGAGGGACGTTTAACCTGAGCAGCGCGACAACCTAGACGTACGCCAGACGTTTCTACTCCCTAGCTTGTTCGGGAAGAAAGCAAAAAGAGAGAAGAAAGAATAACAGTGATCCACACCAGGGCAGCGCGGTCAAAAAACAAGCGTCCTCTTCGTCTCAAAACTCAATCAGCGCAACCTGTAGCGCGTGCGTTCAAAAAATGTTCGTCTCAAAAAAAAAAAAAAAAAATTGTGGCCGCGAGTATTTTTTTTTTTTTTTCGAAAGCGACGCCGCGTATATTTCGGACTCCCAACTTCCTCCAGCGTCTTCTCTTCTAAAAGTAGACGCCATTCGCGAGCCCATCGTTACAGCGTGCGAAGAGCGTCAATTTGCATCCCGAGTGTCGCTTTACCCGCAACCGAAAAGAGAAAGGGGGGCAAATATTGGTTGAAATGCGGAACTAACCGCGCACTCAATAAACCCTGGCGCTAGTTTTCCTTTTCGTGTACCCCATTTGCGTTGTTTTTTGTTTGTTTGTTTTTCATCTCCGCTAGTGCGATGCTCGATGGCCGCTGCGCTTAAAACCTGTTGATCGATCTCGCCAGTGACGGTCGACGCGTTCAATGTCTAGATAAGGCTTCGTGGAGGAAGTTGTCCACGAGAACCTCGGCCGGTAATCAGCCGCCGAGATTAGACGCCCGAATTAAGGAGGGCTTCCAGTATCAAGGTCGGTTCGCTTAGCCACCGGCGTTGTAGGAACAAGCGGGGGGGAAATTAACGGGGAACGCGGAAACAGACACGGCCCGAAATGATCGTCGGAATGCGAGCACCGATCTACCCCACTCGTGACACGCTAGATTTAATTGACAACGAGGCAAGCGAGGGTGGGACTACGTGGAACTTCGTCAGAGATGCACTAAGTTACGTCAACTATGTGACCTGATCGGTTGTTGTTGTTGTTGTTGTTGTTGTTGTTTTGTTTTTGTTTTTTTCGTAAAGAAACTGATTTAACATTTCGGAATTTTCAGCGTCATGAAATGGACCCGGTCCGAAAGTGTGCCCTTCGTTGTAAGTCACACCAATCATACATCATGCAAAAGACACGGTGTTTGCTGCAGTGGACACAATGCCAGAATACACCATTCTGGAAAATCCCAGGAGACCTTGCAACCTGAAAAAAAAAAGGGGGGGGGGGGGGGGAATTGTGGGGCTATTCATATGTACGCTCGTACCGACTCAAACGCTTCGTATATCCTGGAGGCGGCACAGTCCATTCCTTCGTATCGTTAGGAAGAAAAAAAAAAAAAAAGAAAGCGAACACAAAAGGAAGTCATCGCAGACTCCGCTTCGCTTTTCTTTTGCCTTCTCCGCATTCCCAAATCGCAAAATGTTAAACCAACGTCAACGTCGTCGTTCATTCCTGGAGAATCTCACGTGTCACATCATACATCGAAACGTCACGTCGAAACAGATGATGGGGGGGGGGGGGGGGGGGGGGTGTCATATTTTTGGAAAGGTGTATTGTCTGCGGACTCGCCTAACGCATGTTCGATGCGGGTTTTGCTTCGTATACGCTTCAAACATGTCTGCAGGCAGTGTTTTTGTACGACCCACGTGACGGGACTGTCATTATGCGTAACTTGGTCTTCTATCCTGCGTTCGCTCCGCTAAAGGGGAAAGAGTAGGGAGGCTTGCCGACTCTCGCCTAGCTTCAGCATGGTTGCTGTCGGGGATCCACGAAGAATGACGTTACGCCTGAGAAGGCTGCACGGGCGTCTTCGTGTGTGGAAGAGGGGGAAAAAGCTGCATCTCTTTGTGAAGTGCAGTGCGGGGGTTTCGGCTGCACGACGAATGCATTGTTCCGTTCATAAGACGCACCGCTTGCTCCCGAATGTTGCTGCCACTGTCGCTGGCGTAGAGAACGGTATACTAGTTAGCGCATGAGTTCTTAGCCATAGACGACGTCTCGGTATTGTCCCTTCGCGCCTGACTCGTTCTCGATCGATGTCACCACCGTCACGTACGCTCGTAATATGGTTTGGCGTTTTTACTGTTTGTTTTTATTTTGTGTGTCAACACTACTTATTCTTGTGCATGCAACCGAAAAAAAGCGAGTAATCAATTACAATTATACAACTCAAAATTTTTGAGCAAAGAAATGTGCGGATAGATTACTATTTGGATATCTCAATGCCAAAAGAAATTGAACGCTTTCCTTTTTAAGCAACTGTTGCATTCCCGACTATTTCACTAGGTCATATGCTTATGGTGATTACTTTTTTTCTTCCTTATTTCAATAAGAAATGCGAGCATATCTTAACAAAAGAAACTCTTATAGCTTAGGCCTCTGCGTTCAGCTTACGTCCAGCTTAGCTTAGTTCCTGCGTCCAGCGCACTACCATATTTAGAGCAGTGGTTGAATTTAAGAATTCCTAGGCAGTGGAAAACCCGATCGGCGACCCTTCTTGCACTACCGGAGCAACGCTATCGACTGAAACCTGAAACCCTTATTTAATCACCTCAACTAAATCACATTTTGTGTGCGCCTGCGTGGTGTTCTTTTTTTTTTTTTTTCCAAAATAGAGTTGCTGGGCGAGTTGGTTGGCTCGTTTTTTTCCTTATACGCACAGTTTGTCGGTAATTGGACGCAGATTCCGGAAAGTGAAAAGTAAAAAGTTTTAATTGAAATAGTTGCTCCTCTCTCAGCTCACGCCATAAACCAACTATGGTAATCTGATCTTTCAAACGAGGAAACGGAAGCCAGAATCCCACAAATTTGGCGGCCGAAAACTGCGCCAGTTGGGGCGGCTCCTAGCGGCCTCGATTCGTCTCGAAGCAAAAAGTATCCGCGAGGCAATCTCGCGGCGCGATATTCATGCCGAGGAGGTCTTTACAGACTCCATCGCGTTAGTGCGTCGCGCCCCAAGTCCGCAAGAACACGCATTGTTTAGAGCGCGACTCAACCTGCCTTGCGAACAGGGCTCGAAACAACTGCCGTTAGTTTATACTACGTGACTATACGGCTAAATATATGAGGCGTTTGCCCGACACGTGCCGGACATCTGGGTCACATCCTCACCATGCATCTCATGAATGAACTGCGGTGCACGGACTCGCACAAGGGAATCCACGCACCAGCTGTCTCTTTGGGAGCTTAGAGTCTGCGGAATTTCATTTAGATCCCTTGGGTTTATTTAATGTGCAAACTCACACTCTCGGTCACTCGCTGCCTTCTCTTTGATAAGACTCTTCGCCCTATTTCGGACACCTCGGCTGACACATTCGAACGCCGCTACGTCAGAAACATGCCCAAATAATTTATGTTGTAGCCTTGGGTTTAGTTCTCAACTTCGCCTCCAGGGGCGCGACGGTGGGATCTACTTTCCAAGGGGCTCTCAGACCCCCTGTCGGAAATCGAGGGGGGTCTGAGATCCCACGAAATTTTTCCGGCTCGATGGTGTGTTTACAGAGAGTCGTGGGCGCATTAGTAAGCACGACTAAGCTGAGGAGATACACAGCGCAACGAATTTAGCTCCAACATAACACGAACTGTGCCGCCTAAATTTGTGCATCGGATGAACAGGCGCTCCTGACGAACACCATGCTATACTCCGCTTTATACAGGGTGAGGCCGTAAGGGCTAGCACATTTGGCATGCCTTTCAAAATTCGAATTTAATCGTACATACCTAAAACTAGGCACATGATTTTTTTTTTTTTTTTACATCTCAATTTAGAGGTGGCAAAATATAAAGAATATTACAAAAACGACGACCGTGCATTGTTTTGTGTCCTACACCGGATGTTCGTCGTCTGCTCACGTTTGCGAGCTTGCTCCCAGGTGGTCATCGTTCCTTTGTTTTGTGAAAATTATTACTTATCGCTATTATCCTATTAAGTAAGCTATTAAGTAAGCTACCCGGGAGCAAGCTCGCAAACCAGTGAGCAGTCGACGAACAGGGGGGGTATATATAGACATAGAAAATATACGGCCGCCGTTTTTACTTTATTTATTTTTTTTATATTTCATCATCTCTCAGTTGAGCTATGAATAAAATTAGACATAACACTTCTCGGGAAGTGATGTTCGTGTGCCTAGTTTCATGTATGTACGTTTGGAATTCGAATTTTGCGAGACGTGCCAAATGTTCTGCTACTTACGGCCTCACCCTGTACCTATTTGTAATGGAGGATCGGAAACATCAAAATATGTTAGGGAAAGAAGGTTGAAATAGAGGTAAACATCGGCCGTTTGTCTTTCAAATAATTTATTTTTTATTCACAATACCTTACAGGCTCTTTTTCGATGCACAATAGTAACAAAAATAACAAAGTCAGAATATTTTCAAGAAATATCAGCGCAAAGAAAGGTCGGGTTTCGCTCAGTCCGGGTGCAGTGTGTCTACTCAAGCCAGTAGTGAGGAGTCGTCGTCATTTTGGGTACAGTGTGGTTGCATCGGGGCAAGGTGAAAGGGGAAGCTTGGAGAGTGTGGTGGAAAGTCGGGGGTGCACGCGGGTGCTGTGCGTTGCCTCTCGGTCATGAACCGAACCGAGACCCAGTGGCACGCCGGCGACTTGTCTCCAGAGAATACGTGTTTCCTGAATGTTGAAGATACGGCGTGGTTGTGGCCATAGACTTGGTAACTGCCAACTGCCCAGTCCCTGTTTGGGCCACGCTTTCTAAGCGCCCAGTTCTGGCCACCGGCCACTGGCTGCTCGGCGGCCAGGACTGGTCAACGAACAGCTGTTTTGGTCATCGTTGGGGGCGCGTCCCTCCACACTTCTGGCTTGACCTCTGGTGGCGTCGTGTCGCCTCCAGAAGCTTCCTACCCTCCATGTTTCAAATCATACACCCTTAAGAAATCTAGAGCGTCTGCTCTACCGCAAAGCACTTGGAAGAGGCGATCGCTGCCATCTCGACGAATGACGAGGCTGGCATGGCGATATGCTTAAATCTAAAAAAAAAAGAAAACTGCCTGCATTGTGGCACTGAGCATGATGTTTCACAGAGGTCATCCCGGCACCATCCCACACCGCCTGGTGATACTTAGTTACATAAAGACAGAGGGGAAGGAAATGGAGAGGGGAGGAAAAACCATACTTTTGGTTTGTAGGCTAGATGGCGCAAGCTACCGCCCGTTATAAACGGTTCAGCAGTTGGGAAGAGGAGAACAACTTTATTAAAAGCATCCATCCATCCATGGTTTCCCAGTGCATACGGCACAGACCGTTTTTTGTGGGGTGTAAGCATATTACCAGTCCCGTCACTCGCCGAGCGCCCTCCGTATCTTGCAACGTATGCATTTTACGTTGGGAGTGTACCTTAAATTGTAGTTTTCTGGGGTTTTGGAATAATGTGCTAAAAAAGTGGTTATTTCCGTCTATGTTCTTCAGATCAGTTGATAGATAAAGCTGATATTTTCTTCATCGGAATTTAATTATGGCTACCGTCGAGCGCGCCACCGTGCAATAATTTAATTCTGATAAAGAAAATATCAACTATATTTATTGGCTTATCCGAAGGAAATTAGGCAGGCTCAGTAACTTTTTTTTTTTTAATCTGCATTCTAAAACCCCATGAAAGTATATTTTAATAAAAAATGGTGGACATGAAAGCAGATAGAGGGCTGCATCAGAGGACCCTTTTTTGAAATGTGTACCGCCTGCATGGGAGGCGCATTTAGCTTTGGTTGAAGTAGTGCACTAAAATTATAACGACTACCGTCTATTATTTTTTTTTTTTTTATTTCCGGGGGCCAGCACAGGGGCCCTGTGACAGTCTGGGGTCCGGGTCTGCAGCTACCTTAGCCCGTAATTGACGATGATCGGGGTGAACAATATATTGATTGCACTGTATATTTAAGCAGGCTCAGGAGTTTGATGACCCTTCGGTTGCACGCGCAAACTTCTCAAACGTTGCTAAAAAAAAAGTTGCACGTTTGTACGAAAGGCTATGCTATCCAAGCTTCGCGGTGCTTCCTTATCAGTCAATGAGGTATACGAGCCACCATAATAGAGCCGAAATAAAAATCGAGATATACTTAGCCTTTCAAGATAATCTGTTAACAGTACCATAGCCCACGTAAAAGGACACCTGCAGTACGAGTCATCCGAACGACCTATACAAACCGGAAGTTTGTGCACGTTCAAGAGGAGAATAAACGCTCCCCACTCCATCAGCCGCAAACAATCAATTA